>NC_053157.1:126271257-126593757 GCF_016835505.1 Polypterus senegalus | reverse complement strand
GCTTCGGAAGACGCGGGTTAGCCGCGGAGCTCAGCTCAGAGCGAAATGAGGTAAATGGGAGGGGATATGATGACGTGACTCCCCCAACCGCGTTAACTGTCAATCCCCACAAACACAGTCTCTCGGAATTTGCATAAGCACACCCCTTCACCTGCAATTTTAACTTAGTTACAAAGTGATCAAAACTCTCGTTTATATCCTACGTCCTCTCATTAAACTTGTATCCCGCATTACCCGTGGGCATGAGAAACACCAGCGGCACCCTGTCTATTAACTTAATTTAAAGTTTAGGTTTACACCTTTCTTTCCGAAGTAGCAGCACTCATTAATATGGTAGTATATGTCACTCGCTCGCTTCTTATTGTTTCGCTGCCTTCTCAATTATATAATGCATGTTTTTATAATGCATGTTTTCTTCAGCACGTTTTGGAGCTCTTCCTGGTTTTCTACGTAGTGCGTTGACAGTCAGTTCACGTGATTACGTGGGAGGCGTGATGATGTCACACGAAACTCCGCCCCCCACGGAACTGGCTGAACTCCATTACAGTAAATGGAGAAAAATACCTTCCAGTTATGACCATTACGCGTAGAATTTCGAAATGACACCTGCCCAACTTTTGTAAGGAAGCTGTAAGGAATGAGCCTGCCAAATTTCAGCCTTTCACCCACACAGGAAGTTGGAGAATTAGTGATGAGTCAGTCAGTCAGTCAGTCAGTCAGTGAGTGAGTCAGTGAGGGCTTTGCCTTTTATTAGTATAGATAATGGCAAGAAAAATGTGTGACCACCAGGAGGCATTGAAGCACCCTAAACCTCAGATACAACCTCACAGACACAAGTTCTGGTAAAAATAAAAGGTTTATTCACACAATTTATCTTGTATAAAGACTTAAAAAGTGTCTCTAAATTAATTAACTTACTGCATATATTTGTGTTAGACATTACTATTTTCCTAAAATGAAATATTATTATTTATCAAACGTATTGTTCCTATTTTTGATGCTACATATATTGACTTATCATGAAAAGAGTATTTTTAATCAAATATATGAACCTGAGTAATATAAAAATTTAATGTTAATTATCCATTCTAATACTGACCCTGTGTAAGTTAGGTACACTGTAGCACTTCTCTTATTGAATTTTAGACTTACCGGCAATTATAACAAAATAAGTGTTAAATTAAATAAAAATGTATCTCAACATGAAATAGGATATATGTCATATCTTGGGTCATATCATTTAATTTAAAATTTAAACTAAACTGAAAGACTAATAAGAAATTGTACTTTAATGCAAATAATTACTTTCTTTTGATTTTTAAGGTTCAAAGTATTTTCTGCATGTTAAGGTAAAGACTGTGATGATGGGATGAGGGATGTCTGTGCTTCTCACCCTGTCTTTAAGGGATAGCCCAGCCAACCTGCAGAGAAAGCTCTGCTTGTACCAGTGATGTTGTCCTTTCAGTCATTACCAAAAACTTATGACCATAGGTGAGGGTAGGGACGTAGATCGACTTGGTAAATCAAGAGCTTCGCCTTCTGACTCAGCTCCTTCTTAGAGGCTGCTCCATTTATAGCACATCTCATCAGTGAGAAAAAATGAAACCTTAACTAAAGATTTCATGTTTAATGCAAGAATTATTAAGTGCTGTTAGGTAACTAGGGCAAAGCTGGTTAAAGCTTTATACATTAGAAGAATGATTTTTAAATTATCCCTAAAACTTTCTGGAAGGCAATGTATGGCCATAAGAACAGGAGTTATATGTAATGCACTACCAAAACTAAAACACTACTCTGCATTAGGCCAGAAAGGTGACCATCACAGGTTATTACAGCTTATTGATTGTTGCATAATTCGAGGCACTAATTATTGACTCTTACACCTTAGTTTAAAAATGAATAAAATTGAGCAATGAGTTTGTATAACTACATGATTTTTGTATGCATGTTCCAAGATGAAACAAATATACGAGACATACTTCCATCCATCCATCCAGCCATATTTCTAACCTGCTTATCAAACAAACACAGGGATCAAGGCAGGACCAATATCTGTGGGAAAATCCTGAGGGCAGATGGAGGAAACCCATACAGACTCAGGAATAACATTCAAACTCCAATGAGAAAACATCTGGAAATCAGACATACTCTCTTCTGAGCAATGAGAAACCACTTTAATGTGTACACGTCTGGCCAAAATTTAGAAAAACGTCATTCATACACAGAATATCCTTCACTTGCTAAGCATGTGACAAATAGTTTTAGGAGTTATTTAGGAGTTATGATGATCTAGCGAAATAGCAGCAAACACACAGTATCTATAGGTTTTAAAGCCATGCCTGGTTCCTGTCCATGTAGAGTTTACACATTCTCCTTGTACCTGCGTGTATGTTATTACAGGTGGTCTTGTTTTTCTCTCACATCACCAAATGTTCATGAGTTCCTTCAATGGATTCATGCTCTGTGTGTTTCTTTTTTCTGGTTTTTTACCCAAAACTGGCAGAATTCAATCTGGGTCACCAATGGCCCTGAATTAGAGAATGTTTATGTTATTACACATTATAAGCTCAGTTTGTTTTAATTGTTAAAAGTTAGTAATACTTTAGCTGTTAATTCACAAATGTTTGCATCTTATATTTTACCAGTAAGGGCGGCACGGTGGCGCAGTGGTAGCGCTGCTGCCTCGCAGTTAGGAGACCCGGGTTCGCTTCCCGGGTCCTCCCTGCGTGGAGTTTGCATGTTCTCCCCGTGTCTGCGTGGGTTTCCTCCGGGCGCTCCGGTTTCCTCCCACAATCCAAAGACATGCAGGTTAGGTGGATTGGCGATTCTAAATTGGCCCTAGTGTGTGGGTGTGTTAGTGTGTGTCCTGCGGTGGGTTGGCACCCTGGCCAGGATTGGCCAGGATTGGTTCCTGCCTTGTGCCCTGTGTTGGCTGGGATTGGCTCCAGCAGACCCCCGTGACCCTGTATTCGGATTCAGCGGGTTAGAAAATGGATGGATGGATGGATGGATTTTACCAGTAATGGCGCACTGCACAATAACGTGCAGTGAATACACTTGACTTGAGCATTCATAGTTTTCATACTCTTTCTTTGTACATTTAGCATTCATTTGCTCAGAGGCTGATGCACTTGCTGCTCTTCTTTTCTCCACCCTAGTGGCCCGCATCTTCTCTTCTTTTGTCAGCATCTTTTCACGTTAAAACTGATTAAGTCAGTGTTTGTGTCCCAATTACTTAGTACGTTTTCCTTAATTTTTCACTTAAGCTGGCACTTAAGTCTTCAATCTGCCTCAAGAATGATTTAAGATATGAAAAGACGGGGAAGTGACGGTGAAGGTGCTAGGGATGAGAACGGCGCCAGTACCCATGCGCCACACGGCCTCCCTGCTGGCCGCTGCTGAGAGTTGATTCTAGAATAAAATACAATAAAAAGACCAATAACCTTGGAGGTCAATCATCACTCATAAAGTGGACAGTAGACGTCATGTAGTATATGTGTACCAAATTTCAGGTCAATAGGTGAAATGGTTTGCGAGCTACACATGATTTAAAATCCTGGACAGACAAACAGACAGCCACAGTAACTTATTATATATAAAGATTTCATATGATAATACAAAAAGTCTGTCACAAAACCACTTAAAACTTTAATCTCATTAAAATTCATTGTATTTCAATCATGTTTACGAAACAGCCTATAAAATGTTAAAAGTTAAATGCGTATTTATATTTTGCTTCTCTTTTAAAGACATGTTTAATTTGCTCCAGGTCAGATATTAAATGTGTGAAGAATTTTAAAAAATACCTATTAGACTGTGATTCTGTATATTTGATTTCCATTTGTTTTGCAACATTGCTTGTGAATATAGTGTGCGATGTTTATTATCCTGTGGTCCTCTTAAGATTTCTTGATAGAGACAGGCAGCTGCTTGAATAGCTTGTTTGGTGTTTAGCTGGTGTTCTATCCATCTACAGCTATCTTTTAATGTGATAATTCCACTGTCCTCCTAGCATAAGGGAAGAGGTGTTAAAACAGATAGAAAATTGCAACCTCAAATAAACTACTGATTAATGAAAATATGTTTGGACTACTTAATAACTTTCTGCAAAGCTCTACAATCTATTTAAGTACAGCCAGCATTTAAAACAGTATTTGTGATTCAAGCCACTGTAAAAATGGCAAAATCAAACTTGGGTAAGGTAAGACACATGTGACAGAGCTCATGCCATCCTCCAGGTCACATTCATTCCTTTGCATAGTAATGAGTGTAGGTACACAGAACTAATGCTTGAAGTCTACCAAGCAGAAAAACACACATAGACGCGGCAGATGATATAGACAGAGGTGGCTCATCTATCATTGGTGCTTTCAGGCTGTGTGCAGGGAATGTGTAGCAGTGCAGCAAAGCGAAATGAATTGGGGTCACAAAGGCGGTAGAAAGAAAAAAGAGAGATGCTAGACAAGTTACCTGCTAAAACTGTGAGAGCTTCAACTCAGCTGTGTTTTCAGTGACTTCCTTCATTTTATACTTACTCTTAAAGTTATGTAGTTTTTTAGGACACAAAACTTACGTGGGAAGATGACTTTATCCACAGAATACAGGTTGTTGTCGAAATGGGCTTTACTGTATTAAAACATGAAGGAATGACATATAAGATATAACAGGCACTTTTCATGTCCTAAAGAGGCCCATTTAAACACCAGATAATGTAAAATAGACTGAAATGAAAAGGACTGAGTCTAGTTAAATAGATTCCGAAAATGAAGGCGTGAATAAAGGAATGGTGTAGCATTGTTGGTATAAATAGTAACTCAGTATATTCATTGTTATAACTTTCTGAGAGATGCCAGACAGGTAAAATTGTTTAATCACTTTCTCTGTTTCATGATGTAACACTTTTAGGTAAGGGTGGCACAAGGTCACAGAAGAAGATTGCAGTGTCGGGCGCTATACCAAATGAATAATATGAAATGTATTTTCCATGATTATTCGCGCCCTGCCCGGGGTTTGTTTCCTGCCTTGCACCCTGTGTTGGCTGGGATTGGCTCCAGCAGACCCCCATGACCCTGTAGTTAGGATATAGCGGGTTGGATGGATGATTATTCACTTTTGGTGGTCCTAAAGTAAATGTTTTCACTCCCCAAGGTATCATATTCAAAGCGTGCATTCCTAAAGTCAAATTCCTGTCTAGTGATAGTGCAGAAGGATTTAAATTGTTTAACTATATTCTAAAATCATTTATAGGTTGGAAGAGAAGTTTATTAAAGAGGAGTGGAAGTAGTAACACAATATAAAAAAGGCATGATACTATGGGAGATGGGAACTGGTTAACTTGACTTTCTTTTACATAACAACATTGTAGAACTCATTTGATTCAGTATCATGGAGGCCTGGCATATATTTGAGCAGTGTCATGTGTTGAACAAGAAACAACCCTTAGCGCAGTCCCATTCCATCACAAAGCCCATTCACATACAAAAAGAATGTTACACATACATGCCTAAAAAACAACTTCAGAGTTTGTCATAGTCATGGGCTGCCTGATTATTGAAGTTGCAATAGGCCCATTGAGTCTTCCCTGTCAGAAATGGGTCAATTATTTGCGCCCACACTGCACACATCCAATGGTGGTGGTTTGTAATGTGCTCAAGGATGAGGAAGAAGATATACCTGGGCCAGTCCAATGGCACATTCCCTCCCAAGACCCACCCGGGTGACTTGTTTAGCCGCTGCCTCATCGAGCTGTCATTGGCTATACATGTGCTGAGCCCATGGAGCCAGCACCTCCTCTGACAATGTGACAACCACCATGTTGAGGTCAACTGGTAAGCTCATCTGTCTCAGTCCCATGTTGCATACTACACCATTTTAAACAATACAAAAAACAAAGATAAAGGTTTGGAGTACCCTTAGGCAAACCCCATCCCATATATTTTTAAACAAAACAACAAGCATGGTTTAACATGTAGTCCTCAAAGATGTAAGTCAACAATTACACTGAAGAAATGTGGCTGTGGTGCAAGTTATGAAGGTGATAAGACGGAAGAGGCAGGCTCAGGAGCCTGGGAACTGGAAGTGATGTTATGTACCCTGGTTATGTAGATTTCCAGATCTGCAAAGGGAAAGAAAGTAGAGGCATTATAAGAAAGTGCCAACCTTTCACTCTAGGTGGAAGTACAAGTCAGCAAGCCCTGAAGTTGTCTCCCATGCATGTATATGTGACAATTGTGTCATATTAGCATTAACAATTAATCTAATGGGATATAGAAGGAAAGTCTGAGGACCTGGAGAAAACCCAACACATATACAGGGAAAATATGTAAATTCCACTCAGAAAGTGACCTAGGGTGAAAGTCAATCTTAGGATGCTGGATATGTAAGGCAACAGAACTAACCACTGTACTAATATAGCACCCCACTTTCCTTTAGAAATGTGGATACAGTGGCAAGAAAAAGTGTGTAAACCACATTTACATGTAATGTTTTGTTAAAAGTATTTATTTGTTTTGCACATATTCAATACATTATTTAAACATTCACAGGCAGAGGTTGGAAAAAGTATGTGAATCCCTAGGCTAATGACAAGGTTGGATGTGTTATTTACAGATTCTTTGACCTAAGTCTCAAATATTTTGAGTTTTCTGATCACAAGGAGCATCTGTTGATGTGAAGGGGGCCATTCAAAAAAGAGACCTCTGAAAATTAACAATCAAGAAGTGTTGATTTGGGTAAACCTGGAAAGGGTTGCAGAAAAATATTGAAGGGTCGGGAGAGCTATCAGTCATTATATATCCAGCAATGCATTAAAGGAGATGATTTAGCATGGTGACTAATCTCCCTTAAAGTCGACACCTAGCCAAGATAACCCAGGAGGAATAATGCAGAATGCTCAATGAGGGGAAAAAAGAATCCTAGAGTAAGACCTAAAAGATTTTAGGAATTATTGAAATAAGTTAACATCTCTGTTCATGAATGCACCAAACATAAAACATTGAACAGAAATGGTGCTCATGGCAGGGCACAAAGGAAAGCCACTGCTATCAAAAAAAAACATTCTAGCACACTTGAATTTTGGTAAAGACCACCATGAAACTCTATCATGCCATTGGGAAAATGTTTTGCATAATAATAAAACTAAAATGTAATTCTTCATGAATATACAGCAGTACATATGATCTAAAAAAGGCACCGCATAACATGAAAACATCATCCCAACAGTGAAGTATAGTGAAGTATTCTCCAAGAGAGATTTTAGCTTTTTACAGAAGCTCTTTAAATATATAAATACATAAATTAGTAGATAAGTTAGTAAATAAATAAACAAATAAATAATACAGACACACTTTGGTTTGAACAAAGAAGAAAATTGAAAAGAAAGAAAACCTCTGACTTAGCAGTCACAGTCCTAGTGAGGCATTATGCAGATTTATTGCTGTTGGTATAAAGAAGTCCCAGTTGTGTTTCTTGACACACTTCTGCTAAATAATTAATTGGCTGGAAGTCCTCAGTGTTAGTGTGTCAAAGAGTGGATGTGCAGAAGTGTTCGTAATGGAACTCAGTTTTGTTTTAATTTTCTCTTTTGCTACTACCTAACCTCCTCCTCCTACTACCTCCAGGGGGTACAGAGTGCATTCTATAACTAAGCTTGCCCTTACAGCTTGTTGATTTAGTGGGCCTCTCCTGAACTGATGTTATCGGCCCAGCATACCACAGCACAGAAAATGGCACTGACCATCACAGAGTTATAGAAGATGTGAAGGATGTAATTTTGCATGTTAAAGGAACACAGTCACCTAAAGAAAAAGAGAATGCTCTTCCCTTTCTTATATAGTTCCTCTGTGTTCCAAGACCAGTCCAACCTGTCATTAATCTTGGTTCTCAAGTACTTGTAGAAGTGGACCACCTCTACATCCCCTCCTTGAACCATGACCAAACATAGAATCTTTTTGGTTGAGTGAAAATCAATAACCAGTTTCTGGATTTTGCGGATATTAACTTGAAGACAAGTCTCTTTACCACAAGAAACAAAGTTGCCCACCTGACCAATATTCTGTTTCATCCCCCTTATCAATACACCCCATAAGTGCAGAATCAATTGAGAATTAATGACCTAGTGTTATATTTATAGCGTGAGGTGTAAAGAGTGAAGAGAAAAGGAGACAGGACTGTTCCTTGTGGTGCTCCAGTGTTGCTCACATCCATATCAGAAACATAGTCCTTGAGTCTCACAAGCTGTGGACAGATAGTCCATTATCCAGGACACTATAGGCTCATACACCTAAATATCTTTGAGTCTAGCTCTTAACAGGGATGGTAGGATGGCACTGAAGGCACTGAAGAAATAAAAATTATACTCTGCACAGTGCTGACATGCTCTGTCCAGGTGAGAATGAGCCTTGTGGAGCAGATAAATAATTGAATCCTCCACTCCAACCGTTGTCTAATAGGCAAATTGCAGTGGGTCCAGGTGGTCTGTCACGAGAGGACTCATATAGTCCAGGGACCAGTCTCTTAAAGGTCTTCATGATGAGAGATGTAATTGCCACTGGTCTGTAGTCATGAGGTGAAGAGATTCTTTGGAACAGGAACAATGCATGATGTTTTCCACAGCAGTGACACTTTCTGAAGCCTTAGGGGCAGACTGAACAGGTGACAGAGGACACCACAAAATTGGTCAACAACACAGGCCTCAAGAACTTAAAGACTAACTTCAAATGGTCCTGAAGCTTTTCCTGTGTGTAGCTTCTTCAGTTGTTTCTGAATGCTACAGAATGACTTCAATAAAAGAAAATCCGACTTTTGGAGAAGTCTAATTAGAGCCCAGTCTTTATCTCAATAGAGATGCTGCAGAATGACCTCAAGAGAGCCGATCCACCAGCCATCCTATGAATAACGGATGACCTGAAGCAATTCTTTAACAAAGAATGGTTCAAAATTCTTCTTGAACATTATGCAGGTCAGCTACTCAAAGAATTTGTTAGAGGATATGTTAATGTTTGACCAGTTATTAAATTAGGGGGTTAATTTACTTTTTCCAAAGCACACTGTGAATGTTTGATGGGTGTGTTTATTAAGGACATGAAAGTTTGTAATTGTTTGTGTGTTATTATCATAAGCACGTTGAATTTGTCTATACTTAGATGAAGATCAGATCACATCTTATGACCAACTAATGCAAGAAGGTCATTTCAAAGGGTTCAGATATGTTTTCTTGCTAATATTTAACAGGAAATAAGAGGGGTGTCGGGCTGTGGAGATGGAAAATAATTACTATTCGGAATATTTGAGGTGCATAGTGAACAGTTTATGGGTTCTGGTGATGGTAAGTCTCTGCCCCTTCAAGTGTTGACTCTGTGAGATAATGCATTCTCTTTTCCTCCCCCTGCAGACTGGAAGATTGACAGCTTTTCCACCACCAATGTCACTTCCGGTGTCTGTTCGCCTGTACCTGCCTCTTCCTGCTGGAAGTCCACATAACCAGAAGTTCCGTCATCTTCTGATCAGTCAGAACCAGACTCCTGTCTGAAAAGACATCTCTTTAACACAATTAATTGCATTTTATTTTTCTTTTTGAAATTGAGTTATACATGGTTTGTCCATGGGTGCCCCAACATTCATAGCTTACTGAGTCTTCTTTTTCTTACAACTGCCATTATGTTACTTGTGTGACCTGAACAATGTTTGAAAGATGACAGATCATACACTTAGTACAAATGAAAACACACTGAATAAAAGAAATGCCTGATGATTGTGGCACAGAAAGGAGCTCTCACCTCACTGTGAGGACAATATACACCTTCCATCTTATCACATTTGCTTGAGGAGAAGAACAAAATCATTTGTAGCATGGGAGGGGGTTTTTAGGAATCATTTCTCTCCTTAGACCTGGAATATACTACTTGTTATTCAAACTCTGTTACTTCTCATTAACAGTACTTAGAAGAATCCTTCACTTTTTACTGATAAGCTTTGGTGTTTGGCATCTCTTCTGTTTTTTTTTTTTAAAACTCCTTAAACTACATAATTAGTTACAAATACAAAACATAATGGCAGGCTATAGAAGAGGTGAGGTTAAGTTCATCTTTTTATTTGTTCAACAGTGTTAGTTCAAAGAAGGCTTTAATAAATCCCAATAGTTTTTAAACATCTACAGATAATGATTTTTAACTTAGGCAGTTTGAATTTGTTGAGGGGATTAGTAAACTTTGTGAGTATTTGTTTTAATCTATGATAAAACTTAAAGAAAATGAAAGAACAGTAATCCTTTATAGCAAACGTTCTGCATATTCAGCAGCATGCTTTAATGCCTGTGAAATAAACACTTGCAAATTTAGAAAACTTTAATAGATTTTTTCAGGATCAATATGGAAATGGAATATAAAGTGAGTATTCCTTAAAAGTATTGAAGACTTTCCAGCATATTGTCAGGTAATTTTCAAAAGGGTGCCACAGTGTTTAGCCCATTGTTGCGCCACTGCTCCAGGAGATTGATTTCAGATTTCAGCCCAGTCACTGCCTCATCCTTAAGATATAGAGCATGTGTCGCATCACCTGCAGTTCTAAAGTGACGCTGTGTGAAGGTATGTATCAATGTGCCCAATAACAGACTGGTACCCTGTTTTTGGAATCCTGTGACCGTATAGTTGGTTCACAAAGGTTAATGTTAAATGAATGAGGGGATTATAAAAAAATATTTAAACATAATTCTTAAAGCAATATAATGACTGATGGCTTTTTAAAAAATATTTTTAAGTTTACAGTTTCTTTTTACAAGATATGGTATTGATCCATCCATTATCAACCCATTTCATTCAGTTCATTGTCTAACAGTGGCAGTTGGTGGTCTTTCAAACAGGGGAATCACATTTTAGGCCTACATCATAAAATCAGTCAATTATTGCATCATGTTATTTATATGTAAATTCTGCCCTGTTGTACCAACTAGAAGGTTCTTGCAGCTTTCTCTCAATGGCTAGCAGAGCAAAATTGCTTAAATGGTTTTCGCCCATTGTGTTGCGTCTGTATGAATTGACTCTTTTTAAGCAGGAGAAACTCCTCTCTATACCTACACGATGTAGCTCCAGTTTTTGCCACTGAAGACTATACCTTGTATAGCAGAGTCATTGCACTATCCCACTCCATGTCTTTAAAAAAACACCAAGAAATCACATAGCTTACCTCTGTTGCCCTGCAAGTCATAATTTGAATATAGGACTTGGAGTTTAGATCTCAGGCTCCCTATAATGGCTATAACTTTTCATGACACTGGAATTCCTCCTCAGGAAACAATGGTTTCTGGATTAATTAGTTCTAGGAAGTGCATACTTTCCAAATGTGTAAAACAAAGAGAAATCGTCTCCATAAGATTGTCTAGGATGGTCATCTACACATCTACACATAAGGTTTCTGGGGATCCTGCTATTGTGACATTCGCCTAGGCTCATTTACTTTTGCATTAACAGCTTTGAAAGTCTCTTCTGTCCTCCCCTCCTTTGCAAAAGCAAGAAGACTCTCAATTCTTTGTTTGCAGTAAAGAATATCCATAGCCTTTCTGCTACACAATGTCCAATTAGTTTTTGAGAAAATTTGCTCGTAAGTGTTCAAAATGAAAACAAATTCAGAATTCTCCAGCGCCCTTAAGAAGCTTTTGGCAGCATTGAGTGTGTCCTCATCTACTATGGTCTCATCCTCGATAATCTTTTCAAAAGTATGAAGGAGCCCATCATAGTTGCTCACCACAGTGCTCACTATTCCTGATGTAAAGTTCCACCGAGTAGGAGTGTTTCTGGGCATTCTTGAATACCCTGCAGACTCAAGAAAAGACATCCTCATGGTAGATTTAGAAACAAATGTGCCAAACACATTGAAAGATGCAGAAAACATTCTGGATTCAGACAAGCGTTTTGTGTCCGAGACAACACCAGTTTGAGCCTGTGTGCATGGCAGTGCACAAACATTGCATTTGGGACGATTGCTTTAACTTTAGCCTGAAGTCCATACAGAGTGAAAGCCATGACAAAAGCCCTATCATAGTTTTGAGCTGCCAAATATTCTATGTAATTTTACACCTGCATGTTTTTATTTAAAACATCAAAGACAGACTTGGTATTACACCCCATGAAACACCACAAAATCCAACAAATCGCCCCTAAATTTGACCCGTGGTATCGACTTATTGAATTATGACAGACAATTGTGCATGACATAAAATGTCAGTTGTCTCATCTACTTACCAAACATAAAAGGGAGCAGTTTGAACATGACCTTTGATTTGCTCAACAACAGTGGCTTCAATAGCAGAAATCAAATAATTTTGAATGGAACATGCCAGAAAACACAGAAGATGACTGGAAGTGTGTGGCCTAGACAGAATCATATTTATATAATGTTTTATTGTAATTCCCCTTGTTGGCAGATTCACTACCCTCATCATGCCTTCTGAATGCTAGCTCTTGACTGCCAAACAGTGAAGTGATGTCAGTTAAGCGGTTAAGAAAGGCCCTGTTTTTTTTTCCTACTGTTTCATTGTGTTTTGCCACCTGAATGCGAACACCATCATTATTTGCCTGTTCTATTCTGAATCTGCCAAGACAACTTAACCATGCAAATTAACTCACATGTTCATTGCTTTTCTCCTGTCCTTTGTGTGCCATGTCAAAGTTACTCAGATCCCCAAAATATAGTTTTGACCAAATAACCCGAGATGGTTTCATTAAGAGCCAACAGTAAATTCTCTTTGTCACAGCACGTCCAGTCAACCAGCTCACCTTGTCATACCGGGAGAGTTAACACTAGAATCCCTGAAGCCTATGAAAAAACTTGTAATCCTGACCCAATTTAAATTCCTTTGCACCTCTCCATTAGCATCTTTTGTTTTATAAATGTGTCACTCAGCACAAGCAGCAAGTGTCTGCTATCCCATTGCCCTCAGCGGCACAGCTCAACTTGAGCAAAAAGTTCTCCCAACTCAAGTCTGTTTATCTGGGCGTGAGGTGCCTGGAGTTGTATAGGGTAAATAATATATTGTTATTTGCAATGCTTGCATTTCATGTGTGTTCTGTGTCTACAACGATCTATGTAAATGTAGGATGACATGAAATGCGAGAAATGCAAGAGATGGTTAACACATACCTAAAACAGAAACTTTTTTCATGCTATAGTACTAATGAAAACATTTTGACATGAAGTGTATAATATGTGAAGACTAAAGTCTAAATATGAAATAAACACTTTTATAAAAGGTACATGAATAACAAAACAAGTGTACTTTTATTCAAGAATATAACCAAAGAAAAAGAATTCAGTTAGGTTACGATGCTGACACCACTGCTTGGGTGGTGCAGCAGTAAGAACTGCTGATTCATAATCAAGTGGTTCAATTCCGGGTACTTCCCACAATTACCATTTTAAGTAGTGAGCTGCCCTTATTGTTATCATTATAAAATAAAAACATATACTTGATTTGAGTCTGTAACAGCCAGTGTAAATTTATGGTACTTGTAAAAGTTAGCATTTTTTTTTATTCAGTTTTATATTCTCTCAGTCACGTTCATGCACCCCCAAAACTGACACTGCTGTTTTAAAACAAAGATGTGCTATAACAGAGGTCAACTCAGATGAGGATAATGGTTCTATATCTGAGAAAGAGAACAGAAGTCCTCCCCGCAAGAAGCGCCCAGTCACACATAAGAACAACATGGCTGTACCAGGCATAAAGGCAAAAGATGGCACTATTTTGATGCAGCAATAGGTTGGCCGTCATACTGCCAGTGAAACTGCCACACACATGTCCTTCAACGATGCAGCAGGGAATGCCAAGCTCGCCAAGGTGTCATGCAAAGTTCTGTTTATGATTATGTTTTGTGATGGTCTTTACATAAAAAAAACATTCATACATTAATTATATAAAGACCACATTGATTGCTATTTACCTTGATTTATTTACTTATCTTCCTACATCGTAAAGTCACAAGTAGACTGCAGAGCTTCCTGTGTTTGATTGGCACGGGCATGCTGACAAAGTACACGTGTAATGCCACACCTTATTCAGGAAAAGATCAGTTATAAAAAGTGTAACGTCAGTTTCCACCTGCAGCTATAGACTCTTCAGTACGCAAGTGACACTCCACGCTAGTGTTTAAAACTGGATGGTGTATGTGCCCAAAAACAGAAGTCTGACTGCATTCTCGTACCATTGCTCACATACTGAAGTGTCAGCAGGCAGGCAGTCAGTCAGTCATTCATTCACAAACCACCTTTATCTTATTCAGCATAACAGGGGCTTATGTTTATAAGGGTAGCACAAAGCACAAGGCATGACACTGTCCTGGACATACATCAACTTTCACGCTGAGGCCAATTTGAACTCAACAGTTAACTTATTCTGTAAGCTTTTGGGGATGAGGGAGGGAAACCCAGGAGACAGAAGTAGAGCAAACTTGCATGGTCAGAAATGGGGCATGGGATTCAAACTAAGAAAATGAGATACATAAAGCAGCAGAGCCTGTATTGTACTCATATAAATACACTGATTATTAGCTCTCTTCCATGCATTCAGAACATTTATTATAATCCAATGGGTATTGTTCATATAACATGTAGGCTGAATAAGTTGAACTAATCTTGGGTCATTTGCTATCCTTTTTTTATTTATTATGCTTTTCTTTCGTATCACATTTTGTAAAGTGTCTGCTTTGTACTAGTTGTAAAAAAATAACTTCTAACCCGACACATTTGTTCAGCGTTCTGCAGGCAGCATATAACTCTCTCTTTTCATGAAGGTAAGAATTCATAATGCAGAAAATAATTTTCAAAGATTGTATGCTTTCACTCCTTGAAAGGGGCACTTTGAAGTTTTCATTACTGGAAGATGGAGACACTAGACATTCTTTCATGACTACATAATTATATTGACAAACTGAAATGGGAAATGACATTAGGTTCCTACAGTAAGAGCACAAATCAGTGCTCTTTACAGTAAGATGTATGTGGAAAAAGTGATCTGTAACAGTGTTCAATTCTCAAAAAATCAAATATGATAGTAATGTAAAGGTATTTCCTTTAAAGGATTATCTAGGGCAACACAGTAGTTTAGTGGTATTTGAATATTTTCTATGTGCTTATATGGATTTCTGTCTCCATTCATATTAAGTTACTTAGCATCTTTAAATTAAGTTAGTGTGGGCTTATGCCCGGGTGTTTCCTGTGATGGGTATGTGTCCTTACCAGGGTTGGATACCATCTTGCTGCTGCCACCACTCTGTGATCTGGACAAATAATAAGCAAATGAATGAAGGCTTCCATAAATGGGTAGCATGGTGCTGCAGGCACATGGTTACTGGGTCGAATCCAGGCCTGATCACTGTCTGCATGGAGTTCATATGTTTTCCCTGTATTTCCTTATCTTATAACATTCTAACTATACTAAAGCTAAGTTTATTTGCAACTGTAATTTGTGAGTGAGGGTCTGAGAGTTTTCTGCGATGTAACAGGGTTAATTCTTATTCAGTGTTATACTTGTATTTTTATATATGTATTTTTTTTTGCTTGTATTTTCCGAAAATCTTGGTGTTCCTTTTGTTCAACATACATTTAACATAAACAGGAGCCATTATTGGGAGAGAAAGTGTTTCAGGCTCCTGCCCAGGGCCCAATTAGACGGACTCATTTCCAGTCTTAAGCAAATGCGAATTTGATTTACTGGAGGTAGGATGGGCTTTGTGGACCTCCATTCAACTTTTATTTAAAATAAATGTTTATAAACATTAATTGATTTTTTTTTGTTTGAAATGCACAAAGAATTTTCAGGAGCCTTAGTTAAACTGTTTATAGTTTTACTCTTCCAGGTATTTGTGTCCATATGTGCGACTGTTTATACTGTTAGTAAGCATGAATTTGGCTTGCAGGAGAGAAAGGTTGGAAATAGGAGCACCCCCTAAAAAGTGTGCTGGAGCCTTAGTTAAATTGTATTTGTTTTTACTCTGCCAGACAATAAGGAAATAAAATTTAAGAGAATTTCAAGGCCACTGATTTATTGTCTTTTGCTCAATCCACCACCCACCCCAAGTTAAGAAGATTGTGTAAATTCAATACCCTTGTTCTTACATTAATTAATAATTATTAGTAATGCTGTCTGTGTTTAGTATATTTTAAAAAGCATATGCAAACATTGGTTTTACTTTTTCCTGACTAATTTTAGTATATAGACTGGCTTTGCTAAATATTCATAAAAAATGCAAATCAAATAATTGTGTATTCCTCTCATGAAGCTTTGAGTCATTTGCTCATGTATATTGGAGGTTCATTTTTAGCTTCATTGGATTCAAGTTCAACGCATACAAATGAAGTTTAGTGTTCTCTTTAAAGGAAAAGAAAGTGAAAAGGTAACTATTGATTTTTTTTGCATCTGTACATTACATTAAACAGCTTCAGAGTAAAAGTGATTGAAAAGGGTAACCAGAGCAATTTACTTTATTGATATTTATTGATTTTTTTTTTGAAAACCCTAGTGCAGATGCATTGGCCTTTTAAGGAGGCAAGTTTCAGATTAAGCAGAGCCAAGTTAGAAGTCATATATTCAGTAATGATCCTGAAGTAAATTGCCTTAGAACATCCTTTTAGGCTTTGAGCATCCACCCACTACATGAGACTCCATCTCTTCTGAAACAGCACTTAGCATTGGGGAAGAGCAAAATACAAGAGATGCATTAAAAAGCAACTGTGCTGTAAGTTATAGCATGACAGATCTGCCAGTCAACCTATTTTCATACACAATGAATGAGAGCAAATGAAAGGAGGGTAGTTTGGGTAGCAGAAGGCTGACAGGAGTGCCAGAGACCTGGAGATGACTAGCAAAACAGAGATAGTAGTGAATGTCAAGCAGAGGGGAATGGAAATTGGAGAAGGAGACAGAGAGATAGAGACAAAGGGACAAGAGGGAAGTAAGGCATCCAGCAAGTTTTTAACGTGTGCCTTGTCAAGGATGGCAGTGTTCACAGTGGGACTGAGGACTGTGTATGGCTAGAAAAGGAAGAATAAAAGTGGATGTGGGCATATTGGGAGGATCCAGTGTGATGCATCCTTTATTCCAGTGCTTGTTCATCATTTTTAGTTCTTTACTATTATTCTTCCAATGCAGTTTGATTTCTATTCACTTCCACTGAAGATTTGCCTAGTTTTATCTTTTTTTGTAATTGTTATTTTTCTTTTACTATTTGGAAATGACTTTGAGCTACACTTTTATATGAAAATGTTTTTTTTTTTCATTAGATGGCCTCCTAGCACCAAGGTACATTCATACTCAAATCCATACTGGCAAATTAAAATTGAAAAGTCAAGTAAGGATATTGGAATTTACTAAAATCATGTAGACTAGAGGTGGAAGGGAAAACTCTGCAGAGAGTATGACTATGCTAAAAATATAAATCTGGGGCCTCATTTATAAAACTTTCCATGGAAGCAAGCATGAAAATATGCACATGGCAAAAAAAAAAAAACAGCAAAATGCGAATGGAAAAAGCACATTTCTACATCAAACAACGCTAAGCAACATCCATATATGGAGCATGCTAATGAGCATCATACATACGCAATCACAATGCTTCTGAACTTCATTAGCTGGTAGAGCAGCCTATCCCACATGACACATCGAGACCCCATCACCTGTATTCAGGGGTATCAGGCAGTGTTCTGCAACTGAGAGTGCAGGATCATGCACGGCATTATAGTGCGATCGAGGAAAGATCATAAGGTGCCTCTGTTTGAGCGGGTAGCTTCAATTACTTGGCACATTAAATGACATTATTTTTGTTACAGTGAACAGTACAGGCGATAAAAAAAATGGAGGGTTCAGCCAGTTACCTTACAACAAATCACCCCTCACTTACAGCATCATCACATCTGTTAAAGCTACTTTACTTGGAAAGAACTGACACAGGCCACAAAGACACAACATTTCTCAGCCATGGAATGTAACTGGTCACATTTAACAAAAGCAGCTTCATTCTTGCTAGATGCCCTTATTATAATATGAGTGCAGTAAAGTGCTCTGATTTAACTAGGAGACATGCTGCAAATTGACTTTTTATGTTGGCAAAAACATGTTATGTTTTATGTATGTGCACCCACACCATACGAAAGTTGAATGTATTGCCTCAACGGTCGGTTAGTAGCTTCTAGCACAGCAGGCACTATAGTTGAAGCTTGGCTGATATGTTCCTGACGTGTCGGCCTGTTCCATGAGAATTTACAACAGGTAATATCCATCCATCCATCCATTATCCAACCAACTATATCCTAACTACAGGGTCACGGGGGTCTGGTGGAGCCAATCCAAGCCAACACAGGGCGCAAGGTAGGAAACAAACCCCGGGAAGGGAGCCAGCCCACCACAGAACAGGTAATATAAACTGGCAAAACCCAATAAAAAAAGCAGTTTTTCAGTGCAAATATGCAGTATTGACCCCATTTAGAAGTGAAATTAAAATACGGTCTATACATCAAATTTTGAGGCATAATATGTTTGTCACATCAACTCAAATAATAAAAATGGCTTTGGTTTTATGAACTATTATGTGTGTCAGTCTTCATTTTCCTGATTTGGCTACACTTCCCTCCTTGATCAAGGGTGTTGTCTCTTCCCAGTTTCTCTGAAATGTGACCTGGGTCAGAGTTACCATAAATATGTGCAAGTTTCACCATCAAGTTTTCTTTTATATATCCCATCATTTGCATGGAAAATTGCTGTTAAAGCCTCTTTTTGTGTGTATGCAAGTTTTATAAACGGGGCCCCTGATCCTTGGAGCTATGAATCCACAGAACTAAACAGTGACATTATTAATGAGTATACATAAAATCGAAACACCCTCTGTCTGTCTTTTACATTTTTTGGCTTCATTTGATGTCACTTAACTGTTTTTCATGCAAAGGGCATGTAGATTGCCCTTGGTCCAGGCTGCTATATGGCATTTCGTTATGGGGAGAGGGATTGTAATAAGGAGGCAACCCAAAAACTTCATGTTTTTCGAAAATGGCTGAGTCTGTTATTGAAATGCTTGTATGTATAATAAAGCTGAACCAACTTAAAATCCAGACTACATGGCGTTACAAAAATTTCACAAGGAGGGCTGGTTATAATGGTGAAGGACAAAAAAATGCATCATTTCAAAATTTTGCATGCCTATTAATGTTTATTCAGTTTAGAATCCAGACTTTCAAAAGTTTTATCAAAAAAGAGTAGTAGTTGGGGAGGATGCTGATGTGCATAAATGAAACTATATTATCACTGCAAAACAGGTCTGCTGATGATAATGAATTTGGTATATTGTTTAGGTTTGGTCCTACTCACAGTTAAGTCTATATTCCATGTCAATGTTTCAGTGTAATTGATAGCGGGGAGTTGGTTTGGTGGGGTGGGGAATCACCACAAACATTGTATACCACTCAAAAATAGCTATGTCACATTTAAACTACTGTTCATGCACTTTAAATTACAGGCTTCATGTAGTTTCAAGAATTTCAATGTGACCAACATAACAAAAAACATGCACTACTCCAATACAGCTTAGTATGCGTATTAAGTTAAACCAATTGAACATGTACAGTTTATGCATTATAACAAGTTTCATCATGAATAGGGGTTCAATAGACGGAACAACATAAAAGAGCAATAGTTTTGCCTGGCTTACATGCCGTATCAATAATTCAATAAGGCAGCCAGTTTATTCATGTGGGATTAAACATCTATATGTGAAACTAGGAAACACAAAGAATTAGCATTCATGTATCTAACCCAGCAATGAGTTACTATAATTGTGAAATCCAATCACACATGAAAAGAACAGCTTCTTTACTCATGAGAGCAGGGAAACTGATATTTTATTAGAGTAGTAGTGTAGATGATGGATGGGACACTAGAACTTTAGCCAGCAAAGACAATACTGTTAGTGTTTAAAAATACATAACTATTTGCTTTCTTACCTTAACCCATTATAAACATATACTTAGTTAACACCAGGTACTTGTTATATAATATTCATAAAGTAAAAATAATAAAAATAATATGAAATATAGTAATTTAACATTCTCAGTTCAGGATCACAATGGACAACATCTTATCTAGGAGCAGTATAAAGCAGGAACTAAACCTGAGAAGCACGACAGTCCATCACAGGGCACAGTCAAATACAAATAGACACTCACATGACATTGGTTAATAGCCAATAATTGATCTAATGCACAAATTGAATGGGGGAAGAAAACCAAAGTATGGCTAGAAAAACCCAAGCAGATAAGGGCAGAATGTGCAGACTCCACATAAAAATATGTGCATGCAGACTGCTCACTCTGTTAGGCAGCAGTGCTAATAACCACCAAAATCCCAAAATTATACTCTTACAGACAACTCTTTAGTCAATGTTTACTTCTAGTGGAACACATGTATTTTTGAATTTTATTATATTAATTCTTAAGCTTATAGCAATATGGCTAAGGATGACATAGTGCAATGTAGCAAGTTCTGCTGCATCACAGATTCTTGGTCCAACATCATTTCTTAGCCCAGTTACAGTCTGTGTGAAGCTTGCATGTTCTTCCATTATTCTTTTTACATTCTCTGGTTACCTACCAAACATGTTTTGGGTTAACTAGTAACTTGAAACCACTTTCCCACTATGATTTTATGAGGACATGCTCTGATTCAATACGACCCTATAGTGAAAAAAGCAGGTTTAGAAAATTGATGATTTGATGAATATACAAACATTATAGAGACAAGTTTCATTTTATATAAATCGTATTATACATGTGGAGGTAGCATTTGAACCAAATAAATAACTACTAGAACGAAAGTAAAATTTTAAAGCAATCCTTATTACAAAACAAATGAAGCCCAAGTGTGTTATTTGTTAATATCCTTTGTCACACACATGCACATGGGGTGCAGTCAATGTGCTTAACTGAATGTTGTATGCCGGGACAAGGGTGATTGGGAGCACTAATGCTCTTTCTACTTTCCCTACAGATCCCCAGAAGGGAAGCCGCTATAACTCTAAATCCAGTTCCTCCGCAGATTACACTTCCAGACATAATCTCAACTCTCCTTTGACATCACTTCCAGCAAGCTCAGAAGGCACACCTCTTCCTTTCCCCTACCTATATAACCCCAGCGACTTTAGTTTTTTCAGTCTTTCCCATATTGGACACAGTCTTGATTGACTACTCTATTTTTTTGTGCCAAACCATTTTTCTTATTTCACGTATACAGGATGGATTCCACCAAACCTTTTCAAGCCTCTCTTGTCTTTTTGTTACACCTTTTTATCTATTGTTTCTCACCCAGTTGTTTAACCTTTTAATTTCTTCATTAACAGGTGGCAGCTTTACTTGATTGAGACTTCATTGGACAAATTAATTTGGTCAGAGCATGAAAAGAAATGGAACGAAAACAGGTTTATTTCAATGGTTCATTTTTGATAAAAGCTTAAGCTTATGTTTTTACTGCAGAAAAAAGTTATTATTAATGACATTAAAGAATTGCTAAAGGTGATTATTAACAACAGAAATAACATCTGTCCATTCTTTTATTATTGAACCCTGTAGCCGCCAATGCATTAGGCGAAGTCAGGCACGGGTGAGACACGTGTCAAAGAAATCTCACAGTCCAAAAGTTAGTTTTAAAATATTTAGTGAAAATGAAAGGCAAATAATCCACACAAGAATGAAAGGAAAAATAGTTACACACGTAGAATAAAGGCAAAAAAAAGAAAAAATGCATCTTCTATAAACTTCTATACTTAAACATTCTTCACTTCTTTCTATACTTAAAGGTTCTTAATTTCTTCTTCTGTATGCCTTAAGCATACAGCACAGCACGTGAATTATGTGCTATTTTCTTACATATTTACTTCACACACTCAAAAGGCCCGTAAGCCATTCGGCACATAGGCATGTGCCCAGGCACGCTCACGTGCGCAAGCTATCTACATCTCCTGATTTTAATTGTGGCCACTTCCTGATTTTCTTCATTTAGGCATCTCCTATTTGAACGTGGTTTCCATAAAATGTATCTAAGATTTCTCTGGCATTTCTATACCCCTCTTCTGGCGGCAAGTATGCGCAATTCTGATCAATGATTCTAGGATCACCTTTGGTGAATTGTACTAAATACTCTAGTTTATTACCAGGATCACTCACTTCCTGGTCGATGATTCGATCAAATGCTCTTATAAAGTTCATATAAGTCAATGGATCGTCTTCAAATACTGCTACTTTTATATGGGGTACATTAGGCGCTTGTTGTTTGTTTTGTTGCTCTTTCTGTTGATCGTAACGTTGTTCATAATGCAATTGCTGAAGAAGCGCTTCATTTTGTTGCGGTTGCTGGGGTTTATTTTTACTTTCATTCACATTTGTAAAGTTATAACTGTTCGCATCTGGTGACTTTTCAAATTTCACATCTGGTTTCTGATTCAGTCTATTTGTACTGCGATTGCACCCTTTAAGTGCTTTCAATTTTACGTGAAATTCTGCAATGGCTGTCTCTAAAGCCAATTGATCTCTTTTAGCTTTCAAGTGTGCTTTCAACTATGCTTCTTCCATGTCTAGAGCCTGTTGCTTTCTTTGTTTCTCTGCTTTAGCCAACAGCACAGCATGTGCTGCCTCTTGAGATCTGATGGCGCTAATAGAAGTAACGGCTGAACTTGCACTATGTTTAGATTTTGCAGAGATTTGGGAGTCCTTGGCTGAATTAGCCGCTGAACTTATATGACTTTCACTTTGAATGGAAATCTGTGAGATACTGTCTTCTGGAGAGACGTCAGGAGTGTCATTCGTCGTTCTGTAATCCCTGAATTGGTTAGCCGAAAAGTGGAACTGCTGGTTAAAGCTTTTATTTTGACGTACTTCTAAAACCCAATTTGTTGTATATCCGGGTGTTCTAACGAAACATCCTACCCATCGAAATGATCTACTCACTGATACTACGCATGCGCACACCAAAATTATGCAACTTAGCCTTACTACATTAATGCATTTATTACAGTTTACTGCATAGGTATTTATTGCCAACAATTTATAAGTTGTATATTTTGCATGTGTGACTTTTAATCTTGTACAGGCCATTGTATCCATGCACGAGTAATGACCGTCTTGTGAAATCTTTGCATCAGGCTGTGTCTCTTTCGGGCATTAAATGATGCATATATAATAAATTGAGAAATGTTAACATTTCCATAAATTTGATAGACGACTTCTAAATACAACATGTTAAATGATGACATGGTATAACGTTATAAGTTTAATGTTACAACTTACAATAAACTACGGTAGGATACTTCGACAAAGTAGGACAAATCGTATTACTAATTTCCATTTTAGCATAAAAGTCCTTTTGTAGCATTTTCCATGTATATTCATTGCTCTGGAGGGATAAAAGTTTGTCGCTTAACCTTTTATATTTCATTCTCAGGTCAATGAACAAATTCTCGATGCTTGATTTTATATATTCACAGTTAAATTCATTTTTTTGTAAATCCTTTATGGTCTTCATCATACTAAATAATTGTTTGTATTTGTAATCAGTTTCTGATTGAAGTTTAGCTGACACTGAGTTGGACGGCTTCCTGTCGTCTTGGAGATGATCCTCCATAGAAGCGTCATAATCGTCGTGACTTCTGCTCGCATCACTGACACTTTCATTGGGGGTTCGAAATATTCTCTGGCTTCCGGATTAAGAAGCCATGGCACAAGGTACTGTACTTAAAATCCTTTGTAATTTATATACAATCTCGCGAAGAGAACTAGCAATTCACAAATATGTCCAACTCCAATCAAAGACAAAGCTTAAAGGTACCTGTTGAGTCCTTTTCAAGTTGTCGTTTTCTTTCGTCGCAGTCGATCTCAGGCGTTGAAAATGCAGGCTTGCTTTCTTTTATAATTCAAGGCAATTTCAAACTTTCAGTCCTAGACAGGTTCAGATCTTTCAAAAACTTCAGGCAGGTTTTTAACTTTTCGTGTAGCCGCTGATGCATAAGGCGAAGTCAGGCACGGGTAACACGCGTGTCAAAGAAATCTCACAGTCCAAAAGTTTGTTTTAAAATATTTAGTGAAAATGAAAGGTGAATAATCCACACAAGAATAAAAGGAAAAATAATTAAACACGTAGAATAAAGGCAAAAAAAAGAAAAAATGTATCTTCTATAAACTTAGCTTTTCTTGAGAAACTTTAGTAATTTCTATACTTAAATGTTCTTCACGTCTTTCTACACTTAAAGGTTCTTAATTTCTTCTTCTGTATGCCTTAAGCATACGGCACAGCACGTGAATTAAGTGCTATTTTCTTACATATTTACTTCACGCACTCAAAAGGCCCGTAAACCGATTGGCACATAGACATGGTTACGGGTGCAAGCACAAACACGAGCACGATCACGAACATGGTTAAAAACTGTTTACCTCTGTACCTTACACAAGACAAGGCTAGACACTAACTGGAGAACATTGTTGACTCAAAGCTCTTAGAAAATGACTGGAAAATACCAACACAATTCTATTCACGGGTGTTATAGGAACCTCCCATATTTTATGCATTACATCTAGTAAAATATTCATGAATTTTATAGAGCTAGGTAAATGGTTCTTACAAACCTATTTAATCCTGTACAAAGTCTTAGGGGTCAGAGCCTATCCCAGCAGCATCAGACATTACGTCAAGAAGCAGGATGGTGTGTCAGTACATTACAGGACTCGCATATTGTAAATAAATACCCACACTTATTCAAACACTCACTCAGCAGATTTAGAGTTGCCAGTTGACTTAACATGCATGAAAACCACACAGTTAAACAACTAGTGTTAATTAACAATTTATGTGTTTATATGGCCCTACTCTTACCGTATAAAGACTCAAAGTGTTAAATAAACAGTGGTGATTTTTAATCTTCAGGGTACAGAGCTTAATCTGGGTCCAAGGCAAGAACCAACCATGAGTGGGCTGCCAGTCAATAACAAGCAATCACAGTCCATGCACTGTGCGTAATGCCTCGGAGGACCAATGGGTGTCCCCACTGGGGGTTCACAGACTTTCCCAATTCAGGAACGGTGCTTAACAGCCAATTGGATTGCACATTTTTGCTGCCTGGTTTACCTCATATGAGTCTGATGACTCCTCCCACAACCCTAACCTTAACCATAGTGTAACCAGACATATCGCACAACATCACTGATATATAATGCGAAGCGACAACCTCCTCAATGGAGTGGAACTCTGGCTGTCTGCAGCTTGTCTCTGTTGGGGTTATTAATGTTTCATGAACTGTCAAATTAACATCGTTGACAGTTACCTGCTGTCAGTCACCAGTTGTGATAATTTTCCATTAACAAGCAGAGAGATGGCTTCAAGTCAACAGCAGTCAGGAGCACAGGAAAGAAAAAAATGAAAACATGAAGAAGCAGCTTGTATTGCACTAGTTGCAGGTGTGTTTAGAAAACCAAATTTGCGCAAATTCCAATAAGCTAGCTAACGTTACATTAACTGCTACTACACCAAAGCTAACGGTTTACTGGGGTAACAATGGAGTAACAATAGCGTTATGTGTAATTATTTTGATGTTGAATTTTTAACAGATATTATCTGATGCTACAGTATCTATCTGACCCTTGAATGAGGATTATTTATTACCACCATGTAGAGTTCAGGACCTCTACACATTGTTAAAGGCTGCTAACAATTGTCAACATATGAAGTGCTCTGAGCCTTTGTTGCATTGAGGACACATTTGTGTTTGTGGCTCTATGGATTACTACTTGCAGAAATGTGGAAAAACACCAGGCATGCAACTTTGACATCCAAAAACATAAATTAGCTAAGATTATCTTCATTTGTTGGTTCATTTTGTTGCTAGCTAACATCGCTGATTTAGTTAAGGCTATATGCTGTCATTGGAAGGACAACATGAAGTAAAGATTTTTCATAGGTGTGGATGATATATTAACATATTTTTTTTTATATCTAAATATTCTGCTTTATTTTGACCCTGTATTTACTACATTAAATATGTGTATTAAACATGTTCAGTAGTAATAATAGTAGCTTTTGTTTATTATTAGTAGTTAGTAGTAGTACTTTATACATTATCCTTCTATATAAAAGCAATCAGGATTGTCCTTCCGTCCCGTGAGTGCTACGCAGGCGCGGAGTTTCACACACACCCAGTCCATTTTGCAATGCACGATGGGATTTGTAGTTTCGTTTTTCCAGGTAAAAGATGATTTTCTACTCCAGACTGTGCAATATCTTCTTCTTCTTTCTTACTATATAAAAGCGGTCGGGATTGTCCTTCCGTCCCGTGAGTGGAAAGCGTAGCGGTATTCCGCTTATCACAGACTTACTACTTGCAGCTTGCGGTACGAAGCGACATGATGTGAGCAGAGTTCTGGTGCTCCCATCGTTCCCTTGCTTTTGTGCGTGATGCGCTGGAAAAATAGACGAAATTATGTATCTGGAAATAATTAATGTTGATGGAGTACAAATGCCTCACCGCATAGCAAATATCAGGGGGGCTCAAAAGGGCGACCTCAATATAGAAAAAAAGTTTAAATTTCATCACAAAAATAACAGAAACTACGAGTATTAAAGTAATACCGCTCAAATGCAATATAACCAAATTAATGAGTTTGTATAAAATATCAAATTGATCTACATATTGAATTGCCTTAAGAAATGGTCAACTTAAAAGTCGGTCGCCTTAAAAGGCAGGTCAGCCTAGTTAGTAATAGTAGTAGAAGTAATAATAGTAGTTAAAGTTTTATCATCATTATTTGTAGTAGTGGTAGTAGTAGTATTAACATTGTTTTTGTTGTTGTTTCACATGTAACATGTGATACTCTGGCTGTATCAAGTAACAAAGAGAAACAGCACATTGATATTCGGGACCATTATTATTATTATTACTAAATAGGCCTTCATTTATAAAATAAATACCACTGAAGTCCATCTCTATGGGTTGCCCTCCAGATTGAAACAACCCTTCCAATTACCAGTTTTTTGAAAACTTCACCTCATCATAACATACTTGAAGTCATCCATGGCACAAGAATGAATAAGTAGCTTGGCTATCATCGGCATCAACTCAGACCTTGCACAGAAGCTGTTGTGTGATAATGTAGTAGATGACCCCAGTTTGGCTATGGAAGGCACTGATCACAGGATGCATGCATAACCTACTTAGAGTAACCAAATCAAACACAGTATGTCTTACAACTGTAATAGGAAAACTAAACTATTTGGAGGAAAGAAGATATGGACAGAGTGGGAATGTGAAAACTCTTCATGGAAAGGGACTGGGCTGGGATTCAAACCCAGCAGAAGTACTGAACACTGCACCACCAATGCCACCCAGGAGGAAGAATATTAAGTTTACATTGGTAAAATCCTTTTCTGTTTTATTGTTCAAATGATGTTATTCTTCATTTGACAAAATAAGATTAAATAATTCATGAAATACCCTTTGACTGTAATATTGTGAAAAACACTGAATAAAACAGAGATAAATCTATAAAAAAAATAGTTAAACACCTTTTTTATCTCACAATACTGTAAATCAGATAAGCCGTTTCCCTACTGCATAAACATAGCTTTGCTCTCTTCTTTTAACTACTGTATACTACTTTTTCATTTCAATGGTACTTTTGTTCGGAAATTTACCTGAAGTATCATAATGTTAGCAAGTATTATGATTAGGGATTACTTTTCAGGCATCTGTCATAAATTCACACATTTTAAACTGGACATATCTGTTAATTAGTTGCTAATGTTAATCTCTCAACATTCCCTGTGGCAGATCAAAATTTGTAAAGGAGCAGATTTAGAAGAGATACAAGTTCAGGTGAGTTGATTTTTTGACTAATATTAATGTCATTATAGTCATAACATGCAGCATAAGCAAAGATATATCTAATTTCTATACTAGCACATGATTTATAATACACAATTTCTGTTTTGCTTTGAAATAGTCAGTAACATACTTGATGGAGACAGCCAATCCAGGTGAAGGCATGTTCTGCAAATATTAAGATCACAGCCTTATTGCTTTGTTTCATAATTCTAACAACCAAATAAAGTGTTTCCTGACATGTTTCTGTGCCTTACAAAATCACTGTCAAACAGCACAGCTGGAGCTGATAAACTGTAAGAAGAACCAATTACCAGTTAGTGACACCGCTGTTGTTTAGAGCTTTCAATATGTCATTATAGCAAGATCGACACTTAGCAAAAGTTCTGACAGGCAGCTTGAGCTTTTACCATTGAAAGTCATTAAAATAAACATGGTGTTTAACAACACAGAAAATGTATCAAGAAGTAACACTTGAAAGATAACCTTAAGACAGTGAAAATTTTTGTGTGGGTATTTTCACACTAAATGAAATTCTTGCTGCTAGTGAAATTTTATGAGGATACAAGCTTCCCAAGTTAAGGAGAATTTTAATAATTGAAGTTAGATAACAGTTAATTAAATTAAAATAACACCACATGTCCATTCTATTGGAAAATGGACATATTGGTAATTATAAAATACATATATAGAGAGATATGTATGAAACATACACTTTTTCAGGTACAACTTGCTAGTACAAGGTTGGACCACTTTTTGCCTTCAGAACTGCTGTAATTCTTCATGGCATAGATTCAACAAGGCACTGGAAATATTTCTATGGGATTTTGGTCCATTGTGACAGGAAAGCATCATGCAGTTGCTGTAGATTTGTCAGCTGCACATCTGTGATGCGAATCTCCCATTCCACCACAACCCAAAGGTGCTCTATTGGATTGAGATCTGGTGACTGTGGAGTCCATTTGAGTGCAGTGAACTGATTGCCACATTCAAGAAATCAATTTGAGATAATTTGAGCTTTGTGACAGGGCATGTTATCCTGCTGGAAGTAGCCATCAGAAGACAGGTACACTGCCATCATAAAGGGGTAGACATGGTCAGCAACAATACTAAGGTAGGCTGTGGTATTTAAACGATGCACACTTGGTACTAAATGACCAAGTGTGCCAAAAAAATATCCCTCACACCATTACACCACCACCATCAGCCTGAACCATTGATAAAAGGCAGAATGGATCCATGCTTTCATGTTGTTGACACCAAATTCTGACTCTATCATCCAAATGTTGCAGCAGAAATCAAGACTTGTCAAACAAGGCAATGTGTTTCCAGTCTTTTTCTGTCCAATTTTGGTGAGCCTGTATGAATTGTGGCCTCAGTTGCTTGTTCTTAGCTGACAGAAGTGTGACCCAGTGTGTTCTCCTGCTTCTGTAGCCCATGTGCTTCAAGGTTTGATGTGTTGTCTGTTCAGAGATGCTCTCTTGCATACCTCAGTTGTATCAAGTGGTTACTTTATTTACTGTTGCCTTTCTATCAGCTCAAACCAGTCTAGCCATTCTCCTCTGACCTCTGGAGTCCACAATACATTTTTGCCCAGAGAAATGCCTCTCACTAGATATTTTCCCTTTTTCAGATCATTCTCTGTAAACCCTAGAGATGGTTGTGCTTGGAAATCCCAATAGATCAGCAGTTTCTGAAATACTCACACTAGCCTGTCAATCTTGCCATATTTAAAATACTTAAATCACCTTTCTTCCCAATTGTGATGTTCGGTTTGTATTTCAGCAGGTCATCTTGACAATGTCTACATGTCTAAATGCATTGAGTTGCTGACATGTGATTGGCTGATTAAATACAAGCATTTGAACAGGTGTACTCAATACAGTGAATAGAACACTCACAGTGTATATAGTGCAAATGAAATGTTATTATCCCCATAGTAATTTTATGATTTTATTATTATACAATTTTGAATTAAATTGGACTTAATTTGTTTTTTTTTTTGACACTTATCAACAAAAAATGACTCTTTAACATCAAATTGAATATTTCTGGAAAGTTGTTTGCATTAGTTAGAAATAAAAAACACCCCCAATAAATTGAAGGCATAAGCATTCAAGCCCTGTAATACGACACACCTAAATCATCACTGTTGTAGCTAATTGGTTTTAGAAATCACATAATTAGTTCAGTGTAGATCACCTGTCTGTAGTCAAGGGGTGTTAATTGATTTTTGTATAAATGCATCTTATTTGTGAAGTCTAACTTTTGGTGAGTCAGTATAGTGGCCCAAGCTGCAGAATGAAGACAAAAGAACACCGCATAGTGATGGGCGGAGTGAAGCCTCACAAAGCATCAAAACATTTGAAGCAATTGTGTTGGAAATCGTATCGAAGCTTCGAAGCATTTGACACTCACCTCTCTAGTGACACCTCCTGGCCATTTTCATTAATGTTGCACAAACTCATGATCCACTTCAATGACATCTGTTAAAACTCTTATTGCTTTTATTTTTTCGCTGCTACAGACTGACAACGAAGAGAAGGGTTCGTCAGCAGCTTCTAGTGTCTGATGTCTAGAAAAAATATAAATAAATAAATATATATATCTATACTAATAAAAGGCAAAGCCCTCACTCATTCACTCACTCACTCACTCACTCACTCACTGACTCATCACTAATTCTCCAACTTCCTGTGTAGGTAGAAGGCTGAAATTTGGCAGGCTCATTCCTTACAGCTTACTTACAAAAGTTGGGCAGGTTTCATTTCGAAATTTTACGCCTAATGGTCATAACTGGAAGGTATTTTTCTCCATTAACTGTAATGGAGTTGAGCTGGAATGACGTGGGGGGGCGGAGTTTCGTGTGACATCATCACGCCTCCCACGTAATCACGTGAACTGACTGTCAACGCAGTGCGTAGAAAACCAGGAAGACCTCCAAAAAGCGCTTAAGAAAACATGCATTATATAATTGAGAAGGCAGCGAAACAATAAGAAGCGAGCGACTGACATATACTACCATATTCATGAGTGCTGCTACCTCGGAAAGAGCAAGGTGTAAACCTAAACTTTAAATTAAGTTCATAGACAGGCTACCGCTGGCGTTTCACATGCCCACAGGTAATGCAGGATACAAGTTTAATGAGAGGACACAGGATATAAACGAGAGTTTTGATCACTTTGTAACTAAGTTAAAATTGTAGGTGAAGGGGTGTGCTTATGCAAATTCCGAGACTGTGTTTGTGGGGATTGACAGTTAAGGCGGGTGGGGAGTTACGTCATCATCTCCCTCCCATTCACCTCATTTCGCTCTGAGCTGAGCTCCGCGGCTAACGTCGTCTTCCGAAGCAACTTCGTCAGACTGCCACCAAATACTCACAGAAAAATCCACAAGTTAATACACACGCTGTCTCTAGAGTTTCTCCACACTGAATCCTCCAGGCACTACTTACAAAAGGTTACATTGACAATCGTGTTACATTATTTTTAAAATCTTTCCTTTTCTTAGCACAAGCACAGCTGAGAAGCTTCGATGCATGTGCTCCATAACGTGAAAAATAATGCATTTAATCACACTTTGCATTACAAGCAAAGGGAGCTTTTGTCAATGCATGATTTCCTGGTACACCGATTACATTGATCAGCGCATCCCGATTCATTTTACCCTCGCACCACCTTAGTTTGAGAAGAAGTATGAAAAATATGAGGTTAACACAGAAAAACAGATCACCAATTCAAGCTTTATGAATAATCGATTCGCCATCAATAATTGTTTTGGTAAAGCCATCCTCCTTCCATTTTATAATTTTTCCGCCATTAGCCATGATTAAATGAACGGTAAATAAAGTAAGAGCAAAGCGAGGGTGACTTATTTAGGCAGGCATATATATGACAGCAACACTCATGACAATGTCAATCATGTTACGCTATTATTAAAATGTTTCCTTTTCTTTTCATTACTTTAACACACTACTTCTCCGCCAGTAGGCGGGTATTTTGATATATATATATATATATAATATATGAATGACCTCCAAAGAGCGCTGAGACTTTTGATATCATGAACGTGTCTGCAAAACTGTGGTCTCCTGCCCAGCAAAAGTCGAGCAGCCAGCGCTGCATAGCTGTGCCGGCCTTTGAGACGCTGACTGCGCTTCTGCCTTAAGTCAAAGTGAGCACTTTTAATTTTTTTCATCCTCCCCCTGCGCTATAGCCCAGACAAGTGCAAACACGGACCCCTTTTCTACACCACGGCAAAATAATATTAAGGCGATTCACACTTTCTTTTGCACGTATACGATTATGAGGTCCTCACCTCGGATTATGAAGACACGCATACGAGTGGAGGACTGACAGTGCCATCACAGCCGATTAATGGCGGGACGCCTCACCAGTCTACACAAGACCCACCGCGACTGTCCCCAAAAGGCGATCATAACGCCAGCGAACACATCTCTATACTATATAAAAGAAAAGGCAACTTTCCTTCCTTTACACCTTTTTCCTTTTATCCCAAACCAAAGCCTTTCTCTCTTAACACGGCAGAGGACACAAAACTAATTTTCTTTAAATGCCGGTAAGGCACATTACCAGAGGCACAAATTTGAACGTTCACATAGAAAATGTAATTTCTATACCACAGCTGTCGTGTAGCGCCTTTCAAAAGGGATCTACTACCGAGAGATGATCCATATACATTTTAGCTGCTGTTAGTTACTTACCTGTTGTGTTACACAGTCTTTAAAATGTAGTTTACCCGCAACCACTCCAGTAGTGCTCAATGTACCTGTACTTCTTAGAACGTTAATGTTTTACTGTTTAATAACTTATAGACTATATTTTATTATTTTTCCCTTGCACTCAGTGACCAAAGCTATACACACACATATAGACACATACAAACATACACACAAGTATATGTATGTGTATATATATGTATGTATGTGTATATATATATATATATATACACACACCCCTATCTACATTATATATATATATATACACACACACACACACACACACACACACACACACACACACACACACATACATACATACATACACACATATATATAATTTGTGTGTGTGTATGTATGTGTGTGTATGTATGTATGTGTGTGTATATATGATGTAGATAGGTATGTATATATATAAATATGTGTATATGTAGATATGTATATAGATATGTAGATATGAAGATATGTATGTGTATATATATGTATATATATGTATGTATGTGTGTGTGTGTGTGTGTGTGTATTTATATGACAGCAGCAATCCAAGCTGTGAGAAAACAGTAAAAAGGAGGCGTGTCAGACGTCGTGGTACATTTTCTGATGCAGCTACCGAAAACAACTTTGTGACGCTGCCACCAAATACACAAAACAATTACTTTGACAATCATGTTACATTATTTTTAAAATGTTTCCTTTTCTTTTTCATAACTTCTTTAACACATGACATCGCAATGGCGCGGTATTTTGCTATATATATATGTCACAGCGACACTCATAACAGTGACAAAACAATTACATTGACAATCATGTTACGTTATTTTCAAAATGTTTCTTTTTCTTTTCTTTCCTTCTTTAACACACTACTTCTCCGCTGCAAGCTGGTATATATATATATATATATATATATATATATATATATATATATATATATATATATATATAGATAGATAGAGATATATATATATAGATAGATATGAGAACAAATATATATATATATATATACAGTATATATATATATATACAGTATATATATATATATATAGATATATATATATAGATAGATAGAGATATATATATAGATAGATATGAGAACAACACTCATATCAATGACAAAACAATTACATTAACAATCATATTACGTTATTTTTAAAATTTTTCCTTTTCTTTTTCGTACCTTCTTTAACACACTACTTCTCCGCTGCGAAGCGCGGGTATTCTGCTAGTATACTAATAAAAGGCAAAGTCCTCACTCACTCACTGGCTGACTGATCACTAATTTTCCAACTTCCCGTCTAGGTAGAAGGCTGAAATTTGGCAGGCTCATTCCTTACAGCTTACTTACAAACGTTAAGCAGGTTTCATTTCGAAATTCTACGCCTAACGGTCATAACGGTCGACAATGTCCGCCATTGTTGAACTTTCTTATTTATGGCCCTATCTTCACGAAATTCGGTAGGCGGCTTCCTTGCACTAACCGAAACCGATGTACATACTTATTTCGGTGGTATGATGCCACTGTCGGCCGCCATATTGAACTTTCCAATGAAAACGACGAGACGTGTCATGGTTGAGGGAGAGAGTTATCCTGACACCAAGAAATGACATGACTACGACTATAAACCACATTTTACTTTAAGAACTACCTTCACAACCGAAAACATATCAGTCTGTGGATTCAGTTGTAGAAGTGGAAGACGCGGTGCACTATCCGTTAGAGTTTCTCCACACTCTGAATCCTCCAGGCACTCCTGAGCATAATCTAATTTTGAAGGTTGGGGCGCCAATAATGTTACTGAGAAACTTACAGCCACCGAAACTTTCTAACGGCACGAGACTTAAGGTCACGTGTCTGCAAAAGAACCTAATTGAGGCAACTATTTTTACTGGCAGAGGCTCAGAGGAGAGAGTTTTTATTCCTCGCATCCCCGTTATACCCTCTGATCTCCCATTTCAATTCAAATGCCTCCAATTTCCAGTAAGGCTCTGCTTCGCAATGACAATTAATAAGTCTCAGGGACAGACCCTACAAAAGGTTGGCATTGATTTGAGGCAAGATTGCTTTTCACATGGCCAACTGTACGTTGCATGCTCAAGAGTAAGCTCAGTGCACAGCTTGGTCATATTACAACCGGAGGGCCGAACTGACAATGTGGTATACAAAGAGATCCTTAACAAATAATTCTGGTATATTTTCCCTCAGTTTAAAAAGGTTTACTTTTCTTCTTAATAAAAATTTTAAGGAGTACTGCCATGTAAGCTGGTATTTTGCTAGTATATATATATATATATATATATATATATATATATATATATATATATATATATATATATATATATATATATATAACTAACGTCAACAGGCAGAATGCACTATACGATAGCAAGAGTTAAACAAAATAAGATGCCTCACTCATGGATTCCCAGCTATTTCAATTAGTATTTACTTTTGCACTGTGTCACTATACAGTAATTGTTCCTGTTGTTAGTATTATAATTAACCCTCATCTCTTCTTGAGATCATATTTTACAGCCTTAAATATTCTCTATGGTCTGACTTAATTAAAACGGAGTAGACAGAAAATAAAGGTTTATCCCTTTACTTTGCTATGATATAGCACATTTGAGAAAGAAAAGGCGAAATCCTTAAATCACAGATGTTATTATTCGATCAAGTATTGAAATATTTCATTTATTAATACTTTACAACATTTTGTGGAGCACAAAAGTAACGAGTTCAATACAAAGAAAAGACACCGTCAGTGGCTCAACTAACTTAGGTGGTTGCTTTTTAAATTCTGAGCGTAGTGCTAGCCCGAGTTCGATCCAACTTAAAGATTCATCAAAATTAACAATAATAAAAAAAATGATCAGGAGTGAAATCTTTATAACCAATTTGAACTAAATAATTTTGAGAGATACTGTTTAAGGATCGCATAAGAGATCTGCTCAGGAATCATCCCCATTTAAAATTGCCATCAAAATGCGATTACTAATTGCGGAAGGCAGCTCACGTATTTACATTAATTCATCTTCTATTCATTGCCATTTGACGTCCATGAACCCTTCCATTGAATAAGGGGATAACAAACCCATTGTGGTAGATCAGATTGAATTTGCTCTGCTGCACCAAACATTCAAAGGTGTCAATCTGGAGCACATCAGAGAGGCTGAGAGACATGGTGCACATCAGTCACCAACACACAGACACACATGGGACACTCCAAGGTGAGCAGTGCATGTATCAAGGTCGGCATTAAAGATCCTCTTGAGTGCTGAGGCAACAAAAAGCAGCGGGATAAACACATCTGGACCTGCTGTGGAAAAAGCATTTGCTTTTAACAGCAGCATCCCTCCCTCGTGAACACATCTTCAAGGTCTGGACAGGCGATCAGTAAAAAGTTGTCTTAGTCACAGTGCAATAATAAGACATTTCCTAAAACATATAGTTGTCCAGTCTGTATCATTCCTAAGCAATCTTCCAGTTATAGAGGCGCAATCCCAGTTACTAAAACATTTACCGTGTAGAAAACACTCAAAGTAAGAACACATTCCAGCTTATTAATTGAATATTTAAAAAATTAAACTGCTAAACCCGCCATCACGAACAACAATAACAGTTGAAACTGCTACTCAAATAATTTTTTTTGTTATAGACATAAAACAAGATGCCCATTTCCATTTGATATATTTTTACTAGTGTTCTCGCCTTGCTCGCTCTCGGTCCACGTTGGAATTTGCTATTGAATGAAAGAAAAAAAAAAAACAGACTCTTTTGGGTCACAATTCATAATGGGTAGACGTGGGACCCGAACCCACGCATGCCTTACTATGAAGCGGTAACGCTACCGCTGCACCACTACTGTTTTCAGCAGATGTGTATGTATATGGATGTATATAATGTATGTTTTTTTATGTATGTGTGTATATTTTGAAGACGAAAACAATTATATATAGATGTATACTATATGATATACATTCAGTGTTGCATGAAAACATTACATGAGGCGAAGAATGGATATTTATGAGAGTATTATAGTGAGAGAGGTCGCGTCACCCATATTAATAAAGCTCTTCTTTGCAGCATTTTGCATTCTAGAAGTCAGTATTTGTCAGAGGTATAATTTATAAATTTATTTTTTGCCACAAAGTATTATCGGGCACAATCATTTAACTTGTATTGGTCATCCACAAACATTCATTTCAATGGGAATTCTGTCGAGTTTGTGAAATCTGTTGATGCCATATGTACTTCAAACGGGAGCGTAATTAATAAATAATGAGTCGAAGCTTCGAGCACACATGTGTAGTACTGAGATAGCATCATGACGGGGCTTTGAAGCCTCAGACATGCGTAGTACTGAGATCATGACGGGGCTCTGAAGCCTCAGACATGCAGAGTACTGAGATCATGACGGGGCTCCGAAGCCTCAGACATGCGTAGTACTGAGATCATGACGGGGCTCCGAAGCCTCAGACATGCGTAGTAATGAGATCATGACAGGGCTCCGAAGCCTCAGACATGCGTAGTACTGAGATTGGATCATGACATGGTCACTGGTTACTGAATCTTTGTGAAGCCTCAGCACACTCAAAGGCATTGACCTCTATATTTTTAGAGTCTATCTAACACTTAATTCTCTAGTTATATTTTGTAATTTGTATTGACATTACACACTTCAGTTGATATGGTTAAACTACAATTCAGGTAGTTGCTGAGAATTAATTATTGTTCTTGTGGATTGTTGTGATTTCCTTTGTCTGATACATAGTGTCAAAGATATATTGTCATATATCAACTTTATATATATAAAAAGATTAGGCAAATCGTGCAACCTTTTTATGGAACGCTTAATTTTGTTCAAAACTGCATATCATATAGTATACATCTATAAATATAATTTTTTCATCTTCATTAGGAGAATACAACAATGATACTCTCGTGTCAATTAAACCAATTTAACACGTATGTGTCAAACAGCATATTTCTACATCTGCCACAGTAAGAACAGTTATAGTAGTTCAGTTGTGCGGAGCTCGTTAATTATCCCGATTAGGTGGCACAATGGTATTGCAACTGTCTCTCAGTAAAAACACCAGGAGTTCGTGTTGTTGATCCTCCTCTTGTGAAAGTTTTTTTTTTCCAATTCCTCCATTTAACAATATTTTCAGCTTGGATGGATAGCGAGCGAATCGAGTTATCATGGGAAGGTTGGGCAGCCGTAGTCGGGCAGGGGGCACACGTCCCTAATTATATTGTGTATGTAAACAGTTTAACTGTAAATGTAATAAGCTTCATATTTGCGTGTTTGGAGAACCCTGGTGTTGTACTGAATTTGTATTGTAGAAGAACAAACTACTGTGCAGCATGCCTAAATGTGTCTTTTCGTTTCTGATCGCTATATGGCACTTCCAACTTGGGACAGTTCGCTATAAAGAGTTTCAGCCAATCAGCGCCTTCTAAACATGCAGAGTGACAGTGTGAACCTTCATTGTAGTGGCGCAGCATCTTCGTTTCAGTCAGACATTGTCCTGTTAGACTATTTCCTGTTATGTGCTGCTTGAGCTACCGTTTATAGTACAACAGGTAGCCTACGTAGTTCTTAAATTGATATTGAAAGTCTCCCAAATTATTTATTGAAATGTCTACATTTACAGTGTCTGTTTTAGGAAGTCGTAGTTTTTACTTGTTCCCGTTATTAAGAATTATAATTTCTCAGTGTCACATATTATTCGTTAATACTCGTGAGTCCCGCATCATTGAGATTCTGTTTTATATTCTGTATAAGCAAACTTTTTAAAAGGAGCATTAATTGAACTGACTATAGCAGACTTGTAATCTTCTTAAAATGACTTTATTGATTTGATATTGACAATTAATCATAAGGTCAAAAATCAAGGAGGATTTGAGTTTGCATGGACTGTGCTGTTTCTTTTTTTTTCGTGACACCAGGCATCAGTAGAGAGTGCATTACATTAACAATGCATTCTGTCCTAAATGACAGCGCACACGCTTTTTTATATTTCCTACAGGCTAATGTGTCTCAATTTGCTCATTAATATATTTTGACAGTGTATTTTAGTGAGAATGATTATAAACATATTTACCCATGTTTATTTCCCATGTAGATATGTAACGTTTGGTGAGAATAAATAAAAAGTAACAACATGTATAATAATTATGTTGCATTGTTTATGATTAACAAAATTCATCATTTATCTGAAATTTTCTACTTATACAGTTGATTTATTCCACTTCTAAAGGTGTACATTGTCGGTATTCTCCATTGCATTTGCCCCTGAGTGTAACGTGTGCCAGTACAAGTGAGGGGTGGCAGACGAGGTCACGTAATGGGCGACAAAGCACATCCTCACCCTGATGCCCAGGCTCTTGTCATGAATATTCCCATCCTGTGCTTTTTCTCGTTCTTGCCATTTTACTATTATTATTGGACATGTATGTAGAGGAAATGTGTGTCTTATTTTATGTCTATGAAAGGAAGGTTGGTAAAGCCTTGAATGAAACTCAGTGTTGATACTTTGGGTAACAGGACAGGTTGTACTGCTAACCCCGGGCAAACAACTAAACCTCGAGTTAAGGCACAATTAGAAAACTGCTAGTATAGAGCAGTTCAATATCTAAAATCTATTGGGCAACGTGACCAACGCTCGTCCTTTTATTGACCCCTACCACCAGTCCCAGCTTAGCATTAACAACAAGCCATATCACCAAATAAAGAAGAAGCAAAAGAACAAATATATTATTTTACATATATAAAGAAAAACAAACAAGCAAATACATTGCAATCAAAACCCCCCTCTCTGATTTAAACATGCGATGTTCATAAATAAGAAAAACCAGAATGTCCAAATGGATTTACTGTCCTTATTGTTCAGGGTGAAGAGAAACCCTACTGGAATACGCTGGCTGTCGAGCCGATAACAACAAAGTTTAATCCTACCGGTCCAAGATATTCGTCAGCTGAAATCAAAGGAAAAGAGTCCATCTTCAGAGACGCGTCTCCCTTGTGTCGCTGAGTCTTCAAAAAAAAAAAAGAACTTGTTCCAGTAGATATTTTACTTGGCGCTACCTTGTCACTTCTCTTTGCTCCACCACAAGATGTCTCCCTTTCTCCCCTTCTTTTTCCGGTTTTTAAGCTTTCAACACCAACCACCCTGACTGAGTTATGACCTCCCCCTTAAAGGTGTATTTACAGCATCCTTCTTCCCTGCAATGCACCCAAAGAGGCAGCAACCGCCCACAGAATAATAGCACATGTGGCATCCGCTACAAGGTTAAGGAGCAGGGAATGTTAAATGTGACAGTGACTGCGGGGGATTGTGTAACTGGAAGATAGTTTAAGAATACAGAAACGACAAAAGCTTAGTCTTTCAATAGTTCTATTTACATCAATGATTTACTCTGTTGTATTGCAGTTCGGAAGATTACTTATTTACCCCCCAGCGCAGCCTTTGATAAGATGCATTCAGAAGGAAAGGATGTTGCTGACAAAGTTAGGTGTTTTATTGAAAGTTTGGCTCCAGATGTGCTTATCCAGCTGCTCCTTCTTGTCAGTACTTGAGTGATCTTTATGTTCACCTCTGGATGAATTCGCAAAGTTTCTTTACAACTTTTTTCCCTTATTAACGCAGAAATCCAGAGGCTTTCCTAAAATTGCAGAAGACACTGTTGATGGCACTGATCCTGTTTTAAAGACAGTTGTGATTAGTTATGCAGCACACGCTTTTACTCACATTGCTTTTTAGAAATCAGTAATACAAAACAGCTACAGATCTGGTAATCACTGAATAGTAAAAACGTGTAATGAGGAATGTCTTGCGCATATACTGGTGTAATAACCACGTCGGCTTTAGTGAAGCGTTTCTTAGTCTCTCTGATATGATCGACATGGGGTAGAATAGATTCTGGATTGTTATGATACGTGCTACCTTATGCAAAATATGCTCATTAATTTGTTACAGATTCTAAGTGGACACGATTCCACGTCAAGGAAAAAGGTGCCCCATGTAAATCGTTTATAATGTCTTCAAAATATATTTGTTAACTTACAGACAAGTACTACTTAACTGTTTTATACAAAATCCTTATTTCAACATATGCGAGCCCCAATAAGGATTTGAACTCGGGTTAGCGCACCTTATCGCTGTAGCACGGACAACTGCTTTTACAGTTTGAGCCAAAGCACTTTAGCAGAGTAGTGAGTGACCAAATTGACTGCTGACTGAGTGGATATAATGATGTCATTACGCTAGCGTGCCTTAAAATTACATGACGGGCGCATTTGAAATAAGCCTCGAAGCGTCGCTTTGAGCTCCAGAGCTTCGAAAGCTCGACACAGTGTCGAAACCTCAGTATCGAGCGGCCCATCACTAGCTATAAACCCTTTGAAAAGGTTTTTGGCACCCCTGCCCAGTTTGTGTTCTCATATTCTTGGAAAAAACTTTATTTTAAAGTACATAGCAGCTTCAATACACTATACAAATTCTTTTAATAATTATAAAAAATTCAATCCTGTCACCTTCACCTTTAATTAGTGCTGACTGTAGAAATTGGCCAAAGTGTTTTACACAGCAAATATCTTACTTTTGATGAATATTTCCCTGGAAATTCGCTGTAGAGCTGGCTTTGGCAAAAGTTTCTTATCCTCTGTGCCCCATGATGCTTTGCAACCCCTACATGACTTCACAAAGCTGTAGCAACCAATGTTGGACGGCACAGCCCCATGGGTACATAATGCTATCCTAATAGTGGGCTACAAATTGGTGAAAAACTTGCAAATGCATTTAATTACAAAACATGCATGGAAAATGGAAATGAATCAGTGTATTTGTGTATCAAGGTAATGTGTTGTAAAATGAATACCCTTAACACAAGCAAAAAAGGTTTGGGGCAGCCACCCATATATTGTCCCTGGCTGCAAAAGGGTTTTGATACAGTACTCGTGCACTGTTTTGAGTTCTCAACTGAACTGACTGGTGGAGGAAAGAAGGCGGCTTTATAAGCTGAAAGACGGAAGTGATGTCATCTGGCTGGAACTGGAAGTGTTGTCAGTCTGGGGTCCAGAACCGGAAGTGACTTCAGTCTGGAAGTGATGTTGACTGAGGCAGGTTTTCCCATATTTGGCCCGTAGAGATAACAGATGTAGGTTTAGTGCACCTCGCCACCCCCTCGCCTGGTGGGTAATTAATCTATCTACCTACCTCTCTACCAGTAGTTTCTCATTTTTCAGAAACTTCTTCTTAAACAGTATTTCAATGAGAAACAAACACTCTCTTACCCGTTCCATTTGTGTGATTAGCTGCAGGCTTGCAGGCGTACCACGCAACATTCTACAGTGTACTTACACAAGGTTTAGAACATTTAAAAGACCAAGCACCAGCAAACCTAATGGCTGTTAATAATCATGAGAACATTAGAACACTCTAGACGAGAACAGGCCATTCAGCCCAACAAAGCTCGCCAGTCCTATCCACTTGTTTCCTCCAAGAAAACATCAAGTCGAGTTTTGAAAGTCCCTAACGTCTTACTGTCTACCACACTACTTGGTAGCTTATTCCAAGTGTCTATCGTTCTTTGTGTAAAGAAAAACTTCCTAATGTTTGTGCGAAATTTACCCTTAACAAGTTTCCAACTGTGTCCCCGTGTTCTTGATGAACTCATTTTAAAATACAAGTCTCGATCCACTGTACTAATTCCCTTCATAATTTTAAACACTTCAATCATGTCACCTCTTAATCTTCTTTTGCTTAAACTGTAAAGGCTCAGCTCTTTTAATCTTTCCTCATAATTCAACCCCTGTAGCCCTGGAATCAGCCTAGTCGCTCTTCTCTGGAACTTTTCTAGTGCAGCAATGTCCTTTTGTAGCCTGGAGACCAAAACTGCACACAGTACTCAAGATGAGGCCTCACCAGTGCATTATAAAGGTTGAGCATAACCTCCTTGGACTTGTACTCCACAGATCGTGCTATATAACCTAACATTCTGTTAGCCTTCTTAATGGCTTCTGAACACTGTTGGGAAATTGATAGCTTAGAGTCCACTATGACTCCTAAATCCTTCTCATAAGGTGTACTCTCGATTTTCCGACCGCCCATTGTGTATTCAAACCTAATATTTTTACTTCCTATGTGTAATACTTTACATTTACTGACATTAAATTTCATCTGCCACAAATCTGCCCAAGCCTGTATGCTATCCAAGTCCTTCTGTAATGATATAACGGATTCCAAATTATCTGCTAATCCACCTATCTTGGTATCATCTGCAAACTTAACCAGCTTGTTACTTATATTCCTATCTAAATCATTTATATATATTAAAAATAGCAGCGGCCCTAGCACTGACCCCTGTGGAACACCACTCTTAACATCGGCCAGTTCTGATGAGGTTCCTCGCACCATCACCCTCTGCTTCCTGTGTCTGAGCCAATTCTGCACCCATCTAAAAACATCACCCTGAACTCCCACTTCTTTTAACTTGATGCCCAACCTCTCATGTGGCACCTTATCAAATGCTTTCTGAAAGTCCAGATAAATAATATCATAAGCTCCACTTTGATCGTATCCTTTTGTTGCCTCCTCATAGAATTCCAACATGTTAGTAAAACACGACCTCCCTTCTGAACCCATGCTGACTGTTCAGAATAACTCCTGTCCTTGCATGTGTTGCTCAATCTTATCCTTAATAATTCCTTCCATTAATTTTCCTGTGATGCTTGTTAAGCTTACTGGCCTATAGTTGCTTGGATCTGCCCTGTCACCCTTTTTATATAATGGGATGATATTTGCCATTTTCCAGTCCTTTGGAATCTCTCCAGTGCACAGTGACTTCCTAAAAATATGTGTCAAGGGTTTATATATGTACTCACTAGCCTCCTTAAGAACACGAGGATAAATATTATCTGGGCCTGGTGATTTGTTTGATTTCATCTTATTTAATCTGAGCAGCACTTCTCCCTCTACAATTTCCAAATCCCTCAGTACCTCCTTAGTAGTTGTTTACCTCTGGGAGGTTATCCACTTGCTCACTTGTAAACACCTCAGAAAAATGTAAGTTTAGGGCATCTGCTATTTCATTGTCTGTATCTTTTAATTCCCTTTACTATTCCTGATGAACTTGACCTCCTCCTTAACTGTTCTTTTACTACTAAAATACTGAAAGAATCTCTTGGGGTCTTCTTTGCCTTATCTGCTATATTCCTCTCCAACTGTCTTTTAGCCTCTCTGATATCCTTCTTAATGGTTGCCCTCATGTTCTCATACGCTACGATTCTCTTTGCAGTCATTAGTCTTATATGCCTTATACAGCAGTTTTTCCTTTGCAACTTCTTTTTAAATCTTTATTAATCCATCGTGGAGTTTTTTTTAGTTTCCTATTACTTCCAAATTTAGGTATGTATCTGTCCTGCATTACATGTAAAACATTTTTAAACCTGTTCCACTGCTCCTCGACTGTCTCCACATTTAAAAGCTTATCCCAGTCTATCCTACTTAGACTTTGTGCATCTGCTCAAAATTAGCCCTACCAAAGTTCAACTTAACAATTTTAGTCTTTGCATCTGTACTCTTACAAAATACTGAGAATTGTATTACATTATGGTCACTTGACCCTAGTGGTTCAATCACCTCTACACCCTCAATTCTATCCTGATTATTACAGAATACTAAATCCAGACAGGCTTCACCCCTGTTGGTGCTTTAACATGCTGTGTTAAAAAACAGTCGCTGATTACTTCTAAAAACTCCTGCTCTTGTGCTCCTCCATCTGCAAGGTTATCCCAGTTAATATTTGGATAATTAAAGTCCCCATGACTATAATATCCCCTGTAAACTTGCCTTTTGATATTACTAAAAGATGTGTGTTGAAATTACTGTCTGAATTGGGTGGTCTATAACACACTCCTAAAATAAGACCTTTTCCCTAATATTTTCCAGGCGAAGCCACATGTCCTCACTAAGATGGGGCTCATCATCCAACTGAAGATGACTTACATTTAAACCCTGTTTGGCATAAACAGCAACCCCACCTCCTTTTCTGTTCTGTCTATCCTTCCTAAAAAATGTGTATCCCTCTATGTTACACTCATCCCCATCTTTGTTATTTAGCCAGGTTTCCGTTATTGCTATAATATCATAATTATGCTCTGCTACATACAACTCCAACTCACTTACCTTATTTTTGATACTTCTAGCATTAAGGCAAGCTATTTTTAATGTGTTAATCCTTCTACATTTACGTGTTTGCTTAAAATTTACATTACTATGCATTTTATTTCTACACCATTGTTTGTTCTTCCATGTATAGATCTAAATCTGGCCTGTCCTAAACTCCCTGCACCCCCATTCCCTAGTTTAAACAATCCTCGACTAGCCTACACATACGCCTCCCCAATACATTGTATATTGTATTGTATTGACCCCCTACTTTTGACACCCACTGCACACCCAACCTACCTGGAAAGGGGTCTCTCTTTGAACTGCCTTTCCCAAGGTTTCTTCCATTTTTCCCTACAAGGTTTTTATTGGGAGTTTTTCCTTGTCTTCTCAGAGAGTCAAGGCTGGGGGGCTGTCAAAAGGCAGGGCCTGTTAAAGCCCATTGCGGCACTTCCTGTGTGATTTTGGGCTATACAAAAATAAACTGTATTGTATTGTATTGTATTGGTGCCCCTTCAGTTCAGATGTAACCCATCACAGCGGAACAGGTCCCATCTGTTCCAAAAGGAGTTCCAATGACCCATAAACCTATACCCTTCTACCCTGCACCAAGATTTGAGCCACACGTTAAGCCTTATAATCTCCTCAATCTTACCTGGACTGGCGCGTGGCACAGGCAGAACTTCGGAGAAGACTACCTTGCCAGTTCTGCTCCTCAGAACTTTTTATTCAGATCCCCTTCTGAATAAAGCCTTGTGTCTGTACCTGCTAGTTCAGCAATAAAGATTTTGTACCTTAAAAACCCAATCCCTTTTCCATTCTCCTGCGCAACTCTGTTATCCAAGCTTGACAAGTGGTACCAGGTGGGGTGTTGCACAGATGGATCCTCAACAGGCTCAGCACAGTCCCTTCCACCAGATCTGGAGGATGTACCAGCTCTCCCAACTGCCCTTCCCAGGGACCAGATTATGAAGATGGCCCCTACGGACAACCCTGAGAGTTTCCTCTTCTGCTTTGAGCGGACAGCCACATTGTTGCACTGGGAAAGAAGAAAATGGTCTGCCATCGTCGTCCCTTTAATGATCATAGAGGTCGCCAATGGTGCTTGACCTCTGCCGTCCTCCATCTTTTTACACTTGCAATATATAGGGAGTCAATAGGCTTGAAACCTCTAATGCATCTGGCTTTGCTCTTTCCGTCTCATGGTGATCCATTTCTACAACCTGCTCAAGCGGTTAACTCTGTGATGAGTGTTATGTGGCACAGCGTGACTTTGTAAATAAATAATGGCACCTTGAAGTGCAGGCATGAACTTAGGGTGCTTGATTGATTGCACACACCAAAGTGAGTGGATCAGTCAGGTGTCTTATTCGAGGGAGTGGCATCTCACACCTGCACCCAATTAAGCAATTATAAGGAGCCTGCACAGGGCAGAATAGGGAAACAAACTACTCCTGATGATACAGGTTCAAGACACATGCATGGAAATGGTAGCGTGGAGCCAATTCAATCAGGATTCTTCCTACACGGGGCTCTTGGAAGACATGCTAAATCCTGAAGTGTGCAGATAGGAACATGAATGTAGGAAAACATACTGTGTATGTTGCATTTCACCCCACACTGGGTGCCAATATCTGTAACACATCCCAGAATAACTCGGGATGTGTTACAATATGCATAATATGTAATGTAGTTATGCTTTAAAATATTTTTTTAGGGCAAAGGTCAAATGCAAATTCCCCAGTTTCTAAAGAGCACAACAACATAATATGGATATACATAAATGACAATGATAATAAAGAACAATACAGTTTAGTGATAGAAGGGCAATCCCATAATATTATTGTAAACTGACACAACACTACAAACATTCCATAAAAAAGAGATATTGTGCAGTTGTACTAAGACGTATAAACACCAGTCCCTGGTGACACCTACATATAAATTCAGTTCTCTGTAGGCTTGGGACTGGTCTACTATGACACCAATGAAGCTTAAGCTTCCGGGCCCCTAATCCTAGAGGGGCCCCAGAAGTGCATTTATTCCACATTGCTTAAATATTTTGGGAGTCTACTGCACTGTTAGTTTTTTTTTTTTAAAGAATAATAATAATAATATAGTATAAATTAATACAAAATAATATCAAAATTAAAATGCTATTAAAGTATCAAAGTGTCATGTAGAAAGAGGTTAGGAGCATGCACTGATACAGCATTACACTGGTTTCAATGGAATAGAACAGTGTGTGGTTCTTTACAGTGCCAAATTTTCCCTTGCAAGCTGGAGGACCTGTTGAAGGGCTTGATGCAGATTAACATCATACACAGGTGCGTATTTGTTGAAAACCAGTTAGCGGGTTTGTCAGCTCTCATTTGTCCGCTGCGGTTTTGTCGGGGCGCATATGTCTATCGCGCTTTTGTCGGTGAACTACACACAGGAGGGCCTTGTTCAAGAGCCCAATGGAGTGGAAGCGCTTCTGGCATTTACAGGATACAAACTGGCGACCTTCTGATTGCCAGCACAGATCCCTAGCCTCAGAGCCACCACTCCACCTGGTGTGATTTGATGTGGTGTAACATGTAGTCTATCCATAAAGGAAAAACCATTTAAATTAAGGATGTTTCACTCAAAATAATTTTAATGTACATGTTTCATTCTAAATAATATATATTTAATATAAAATAATATAAAACACTGGGAGTCATGGTGGTACAGTGGGTAGTGCTACTGCCTTGCAGTTAGGAGACCTGGGTTTGGTTCCTGAGCCCTCCCAGCTTTAAGTTTCCATGTTCTCCCCGTGTCTGTGTGGGTTTCCTCTGGGTATTCCAATTTCCTCCCACAGTCCAAAGACATGCAGGATTGGAGATTCTAAATTGTCCTTGGTGTGTGTGCCCTGTAGTGTGCTGGCGCCCTGCCCAGGGTTTGTTTCCTGTGTTGGCTGGGATTGGCTCCAGCAAACCCCTGTGACCCTGTAGTTAGGATATAGTGGGATGGATAAAACACTATTACCATTTATTACAAAAATAAATTTTTTTACTAAAATTATCTGTCTGGCCATAATTGAAAAAACAAAATCACATTTTGTTGCTTGCAGTCACTATACAGGACAACATTTCAGTAACTTTTTATTTACACAAATAATCTTATAAAACCTTAAGATATATCTCTCAATTATGTAAAAAAATCTTGGGACAACACAAGACTTTTTCAGACGGATGAGACAAGACATTTTCAGAGAGATAATTTGGTGTCCCACGACTTGAGACTTTCTGCCAAGAGATGAACTGAAAACAGGTCCAAGCGGGGGCAGAACTAAATGAGACAAACAGTAGAAGGAGAAAAGACAAAGAGCAGAAGACAAAGTAGAACATTGTTAATGAAACTACTAAAATTCCAAAGTCTCAAAAAAATTAAATTAAAGAAAAAAAAATAGATTGAATATATGGACATAGGTGATATGACAGAAATTGACTTGTAGATCGCCTAATTCGTATTGCCATCAGGCAAAAGTAGTGTTTCTTCCCAATGAAGAAGTGTATCAGTGAGAATTAAAAGATTTGGCGTTCGGTGAAAGTGAAATCCAGGTACGCGAGCAGCAGAGATGCGAAGTGGCTGGCACGCCCATGGTCCACTCACTTCTTATTCGTGTGAATGCTATTGTCAGGCACAGGTCCTGCACTCTCAGCTCCAAGCGGGGTCAAAGACAAAGTAAAACGTCGTAAAGAGGTTTAAAAACGTTGGCGTGATACACATGCAGAGCAGGTTAGAGATTGTGAAAGTATTAAAATTCGAAAGTCTCAAAAAATTGAGAGTAAAGATCGCGAAAGTGAAATCCACATATGCGAATGGCAGAAACACAAAGTGGCTGGCGCTTAGCACAGGCCGCGGGGTTGGCAAGCGAAGCGAGCAGGAAACCCCTAGTTAAACATATAATACTATTACAATTAATAATAACTTTTTTACCTACATACAATTAAAATACAGTAAAAATTAAAAGGTTATAAAAATATATTCTTTAGTAGATACACACAGTAGATGACACGTCATAACAAAAAGGGGAGCTGTTCATGCAACAGCATAGTACTTATGACAGCAATCCAGACAAGAATATTTTTCAATAAATTGTTCACAAGGATGCAATGTTTTAATTACCCCTACACAAAAATAAATTTTATATTTAGTAAAGTACGGTAAGTAATAAAAGTGAAATAGTGTTAAATTTGCCTATTGCTTTTACTTTACGAATAGTGTTATCCAAACCTTGTTGCTGGTTGGGAAGCAACCCCCATAATAGTTTAAGTTTCAGAGCCCCAAAACTGTAGGTCCAATAAAGCTTATAACAGATTAGATAGTTCCAGCCAATTCCTTTCCCAAGGGGGCCAATACCAGTATAAATGACATTGTCTTCAGAAGCATGTTTCAATATCAAGAGCCACTTTAGCATATAATCCTCCATTTGAAGCTGTAACTGTAATCCTTTATTGTTTGCTTTCTTTAGTCCCCTCACTGGCTTTCACCAGTGGTTCTACATGTTTTTCTCTCTTCTTGGGTAGTTCCCATACTCCTTTTAGAATGACTTCCTGTTCACATAAGATCCCCTTTGCACTCCTTCATGTTGAGGGACAAAACCATGTAAAGAGACCATCCCAAAATATACATAATATTAAAAAGCATATTATGCTTTACACAATTGTAGTGCTGCTACACATTTAGCTGAAAGAACAAACAAATAATGTGGTGGCAGTATAAAGGAAATGAATACCTGCTAGGAGGACCTGCCTGTACACATCTAAGAGAATTGAATGCATGTTGGGATTTCTCACACACTTTCTCCTGAAACTGCTCAAGTGTGCGGTGGCAATGATAGATTGGCCGTGTAGCTCTATGAAGATGATTGCTTGTGTTCTGTTTTGGGTATTGTATTCATCCCATTATTTGACACCCATTGTGTGCCCAACATACTTGGAATAGGTTCTCTATTTGCCTTTCTTATTATTTCTTCCTTTATTTTCCTGCAAGTGCTTTTTTACAAGATTTTCCCTTGTCTTTTTATGTAGTCAAGGCTGGGGGTTGTCAAAAAACAGGGCCTGTTAAAGCCCATTGAGCATTCCTTGTGTGATTTTGGGCTATACAAGAAATAAATTGTTGCTGTTGTTGTTGTATGCACTGCCTTGTAGTGTAAATGTTTAGACAGATACCTAGTTCCAGGGCATTGTCTGCATCAATACCTTTTGAAAGCTCTAAACATTAAAGTGTACTAAATGAAAATGATGGAGATGCTTTATTAATGGTTGTGGGGATGGGTTAGAATTTACAGTATGTCAGGATCACTCAGCAAAAAGCAGCAACCAACAATAGGAAGGGCAGGGCCCACTCATTTCGATGGAGAGCATATAAGTAACCACTAATCAATCCTACTGCGGTGGGCTGACACCCTGCCCGGGGTTTGTTCCTGCCTTGCGCACTGTGCTGGCTGGGATTGGCTCCAGCAGAGCCCCGTGACCCTGTGTTAGGAAATAGCGGATTGGAGAATGACTGGCTGACTAATCAATCATACACACATGTCTTTAGCAGGTGGAAGCAAAACTAAAGTGACAAAAGCAAAAATCAATACCGGCACAGAGAGAACATGCAAATAAACAGCAATGGAACACAAGATGCTGGATCTGAAAACCAGCAACACTATTCACTGTGCCACCATATCACCCCAGAAAATATTATTGACCAGTAGGACTGGGAAGAGTGCAAAATTATACTCTGACTCAAAACACACATTTGAAATGTTGTTTATATTTTTCAAACAAGACAGACTATACTATTTTAATTCTTTCAGAGAAAGTGAGAAAGCACAGTAAATGTTTGTTAAAAGGCAAACCCCAATCAGCATTTTACGGAGCCTGTTTTCTGTGCATAACTAAGACCTACTCCTGCAGCAGCTATAACAAAGAGATAACTACTGCATGCAGAGCTCAGTATGTGGGAATCCTCGGAGAAGATTCATTGTGTGCATAACAGTTGGGTCCATGTTGTTGATGATGATAAAGCATCTGTTATTCAAAGAGCAGAGAGTCATGCCGGGCTTGTCAGAAGCAACATGTTCAAGCACTGCGTGAGAGTTGCTATTCACTTCAGCTTGTTATATGGAGATTTTTGATGAAGAAGAGGGCAGTTTTCTGTCCTTTGGATTTATTGTGTTTGTTAATAAAGCTGATATTCATTTCAGCTTATTTTTCATGAAGAATTAATGAATTTTAATTGCCATTACTGTATTTTATTATTTTACTGTGTTTTATTTATGAATAAAATATGTATTAATAATTAACAATGATTTTGTACTATTTAAACTCTCTGACAATATTTTATTTACTAATAAACAATGACTTACCAGTAGTTAATAATTTATGCATGGATTTGCTGTAATTTCCATGTTCCCTGTTCAGTAATAAAAAGGTAGTGTAAATGTAGAATAGCTTATTAATTCATAAGTGGTTCTGCTGGAAGTGTCTGAATGCTTTAAAAAAGAAATCCTAAGCAAAGCTTCTATGTGTATTTGCTGAATGTGTCACTAAACCTTGCCATATGTTACATGCTTAAGGCTTTTTTTTTTGCCAGTGCCAAGAAAACATCCATCAAAATGTATCTCTTACTGTGTAAGCAGATTTCTATCCAAATTTTATAATAATACTTGTGACCTTTGATTTATTTTAAGTGTGATATCAGGATGTGGGGAGGAGGTCGTCTCTTTAATACTTAAGGTTAATGAAAAACTTTAATATTGTATTGAAATTCTGAAACAGTGGCTTGAAAAATAATCTTTTCATAGAGATTATGTTACAAGGTAGAAGAATATATATAGAAGAATATATATATATATATATATATATATATATATACATATATTGTGGAGGATGGCCTGCTGTTTATCCCAGCCAATACCCCCAAGCCGCCAGGTGGAGCCCTCCTTGCAGCATGGAGGTCCCCAGAAGACCAGCAGGGCATCATGGACAATGGAGTTTTTATGCACCGCCCTGCTGGATGCCATTGGGCCACGAGAGGGAGCTGCAGGGAGGACCGAAGAGTTCTTCGTGCCCTATGACCTGGAAGTTCGGCATAGGAAGAACGACGGGCTTCCGGGGTGAGAAAAAGCATTGTTTACCCTGACCCGGAAGGAATAAGGACTTATGGACTGTTGGATTAGGAACACTTCCGGGTCGGGGGATATAAAAGGACTGTGGGAGCTCCCAGACGGCAAGCTGAGTTGGGAGGCAGGGTGGCTAAGCGTCTGGGAGTGGATGATTGATTTATTGTATTTTATGATTTATTATTGGAGAATTGTGGAGAGGAGCGTGCTTTGTGCACATAATGATTATAATAAATAATTATTTGGACTTTTATCTGGTGTCTGACGTGTGGTCCGAGGGTACAAGGGTGCGAGAAAACCCTTAAATCTGTCACAATATATATATATATATATATATATATATATATATATATATATATATATATATAGGCTATAGTTATAGTGACAGTTGGCTTGGGGGGTTGGGAGCATTTACTGAATACAGAAAGTTGCTGCCCCCACCACACGACGTACCACCCGGATTGGGACCCAAGTGCAGCCATGCAATGGGTGACACCTCAGCACCACACTGGAACAGTGTGAGTTTTTTTATGGCCACCAACCCCCTAAGATTTCCCTGCAAGTTGGAGGAGCTGCTTACAGGGCTGGACGCAGGTTAACATACCCAGGATGAAGAAAACTCTCTGTAAATGAGTTGATTCCGAATTGAATGGGGAAAAATCCTGAAGCTACTTAAAAGTTTTACACTACAGATCTACAGTGTTACATACTGCACATAATTGCTAATCCTAAATGAAGGGAGCCTGGAGATGTGGTGGTTAGCATTGCTCCTTCTGTTTTAGCACCCTAGGGCCATCTGTGCGGTGGCTGTATAGTCTACCTGTGCAGACAAGGCAGCTACAAAAGAAAATTGCGTTAGATAACTGGTCACACTACATTGGTCCAGTATGAGCAATTATTGGTTTGTGCATGCTTGTATCTTGTAACACACTAGTGTTCCATGCAGGGTTGGTTCCTAACTTGCAGCCAGTGCTACTGAGATAATCTTCAAGTACCCATAACCTTGACACTGAAGTCCTGAAAACAGATATATGCACAATCTTAAATTTTGAAAATATAGTACACACTATACTGCATCTTCTGATACTGTAATATAAAATATGAAGGGGAAGCCAAAAGTTCCTGGAATTGGTAAAAACAGCCTTTATTATAAGACTAACAGTGATTCTCTTTTAGTCAGCTTCAAAAAACTGTCATTCAGATGCAATGCACTTGCCTCAGTGCTTCTCCCAGTCCTGAAAACATTTCCTATACTCATGTTTTGTTACCATGTCCAGAGACTTCTGTGCTTTTCTTCGGATTTCTTTCCTGGTAGGAAATTTTGTGAATTTTATCAGCAGTAAAACAAAATCTGCTGAATACTGTGTGTGTGAAGCAGCAACAACATGGTTTTGGGTCAAATACTCTTTGACTGACAATGCAGTGCATGCAGGTACTTGTCATGGTACAAAATGCAGTTTTGGGTGCACCACTTCTTTGGACGTTTTTCTTCTGATGCTTTCCTGTAGACACCTTTACAGTTTAATGTAACATCACTGATTAGCAGTTTGCTCACGAGGAACAAACTCTTTATGAACAAGTTTGTCAATATCCAAAAACATGATCATCATTGTCACTTGAAAATCTGGCATGGTAGCTTGGAGGAAAAAAACTGCAAAAGTCACCTGCACAATTGAAAAATTATCAGCAGAAATACATACTTGATCTGTTCAGCACAATGCCAGTGGCATACATGATAACTATACCCTACTGCTGTGCACGTTACTACTTTTTGAAGTTTATGGGTGCCTATGATTTTTTTGTCATATTAATAATAACAAGAGATAGTAAGAGCTATTCCATAAAATATTTCATTGATATTGTTTCTAAATCCTGTATATTTGTTTGCTATTGCCCTATAAACCATCCATCCATCCATTTTCTAACCCGCTGAATCCGAATAGGGTCACGGGGGTTTGCTGGAGCCAATCCCAGCCAACACAGGGCACAAGGCAGGAACCAATCCTGGGCAGGGTGCCAACCCACCGCAGGACACACACAAACACACCCACACACCAAGCACACACTAGGGCCAATGTAGAATCGCCAATCCACCTAACCTGCATGTCTTTGGATTGTGGGAGGAAACCGGAGCGCCCGGAGGAAACCCACGCAGACACGGGGAGAACACGCAAACTCCACGCAGGGATGACCCGGGAAGTGAACCCGGGTCTCCTAACTGCGAGGCAGCAGCGCTACCACTGCGCCACCGTGCCGCCCTGCCCTATAAACCAACACACTATATTGCAAAAAAATCTCTTTTGGCATCCATGTTTTGTACCCATTTATTATCATACTGCAATTGGAAAAGATAGGAAAACTTATGGACATATGGTGAATAACATAATGAAATATTCTTGAATTCAGTTTATCCAATTCAAAGGGGTAAGCAGGGACACTCAAGGGTTCTGTTTGGAATTGATGGTTAAACAAAACTTTTTGTGGATTCATTTTAAGAAAAACAGCACTTGAGGAGAAACCAGTGCAGACGCAGGAACAATAAGTAAACTCCATTCAGACATACTCATACAATCTCATTTTATTGGTATTTTAATGTGAATGCTATGACACCACCATTTACCTGTTTTTAAAATTAGTAATCATTATCAAATGAGTGGTTTGTTTGTCGGTAAAATGGCACATTATTGGTAAAATTCAGGCTAAGAGCTCACCAAGATAAAGAAAATCTGAACAAGCTTTACAGATTCTCAGCAACAATAATGGCAATGTGAGCACCATGAGTTGGTTGTCCAAATTTAGTTTCTGATATATATAAAAACCAAGAGCAGAATAAATAATAATAAGAGCAAAATATCATACCATGCCCACTACTTTATTCCATCCATCCATCCATCCATTATCCAACTCTATATCCTAACACAGGGTCTTAATCACTTTTTCAGTCTATCATTTTTATATTTTCTTTAGAACCTAATTATATATTCATATGTTTGTGTGCATCCTCTAAGGAGGTGTAATGGTGGTTAGGTGAACTGAACCACTGCTTGAACACTTTGATAAACCTCTAGGCAAACAGAAACTATGTTGTTAATAGTCTATACAAAGTAAATATGAATAAACCTGTTACAAATGTGAACAGCAATAACATTTACATGTATTTTTAAAGAAAAACATATTTTTACTGAACTTTTTTACTATACATATTTATGTTTAAACACCCCTGTACTTTTACTAGGATATTTATTTCTTTGCCAAATCCTTGATTTAAACAGCAATAAAACTCAAAGAGCTTACTGAATTTTTTATGTATAATGTTATGTGTTTTCTTATTGGTATTTAAGTGTGTTACACTCAGACCTAATTATATTGAATGTTCGGTGATGGGTGCAGTCAACAGTTTGGGATCCCGGTTTGCAACCCCCCAGGCAGACACGCGGTCCAGTCCCACCCTCCGGAAATGACCCTCTATCTGCCGCAGCCAGGTGTTACGTGGGCGACCCCTTGGCCTGGCCCAGCCACTTGGGTCCCCAACAATGAGGATCTTACAGGCCGGATCACCCTCAGGGAAACGCGCCAAATGGCCGTAGTGCGGTAACTGACGCTCCCCCACAATGCTGGTAGTGTGCCTTATCCGCGACTCAATGAGCAACTACTCATTCGACACTAAGTCAAACCAACGGTACCCAAGAATTTTCTGGAGAAACACAGTACCAAAAGAGTCCAGTCTTCGTCTAAGGTCACTGGATAGCGTTCATATCTCGCAACCATATAACAAGACAGGAAGCACCAGGACTCTAAAGACTTGGACCTTCGTCTTTTTGCAAAGATATTGGGTGTGCCACACACCCCTTTTCAGTAACCTCATGATTCCCCCATGTTCTCCAAATCTGTCTACTGACTTCACAGGAAGAGTCTCCAGAGACATGAATGTCACTGCCAAGGTAAGTAAACCTCTCAACAAGGTCAACACTCTCTCTGCAAACAGACACACTGCTGATGGCTGTGCCCAAGAGGTCATTAAAGGCCTGGATCTTGGTTTTTATCCAGGACACTCGCAAGCCCACAGACTCAGACTCCTCACTCAGTCTCTCGAGCACCACGATCACAGCCTCCATTGACTCCGCGAGGATCGCAACATCGTCAGCAAAGTCAAGATCCATGAATTTTTCTTCACCAACAGATGCCCCACAGCTGCTGGACCCCATGACCTTGCTCAACACCCAGTCCATACAAGCACTGAACAGAGTAGGAGCAAGAACACAACCCTGACAAACCCCAGAATTCACTGGGAAAAATGCAGAGGACCATGCAGTTTTGCAAAAGCCTCCAGCGTCTGCCCACAAGGATGTGATCGATCTTCTTCACCGCACCATCAGTATTGGAGTACCAAGTCCAAAGATGCGGTTCAGGGCACTGGAACCAGAGTCCAGCAATTCACAGCCCCTGACCTTTTGCAAAGTCTAGGAACATGGAGCCACTTTCACCATGATCACCAGACCCATGGGAAGCGAGACAATCCTCATAGCCAGCTCTATCAGTGTTAGTGGTGGCATTGAAGTCACCCAGGACCAGAGGAGTGTCACCTTGAGGGCACCCATCAACCACCGAGCGAAGCTGCAAATAAAATGTGTCTGTCGCGGAGACATCACTAACCACGGTCGAAGCATACACTGAGACAACAGACAAGGCACCCAGGGAGTACCGTAATCTGAGTCTTATAATATGTTCATTGAAAGAAGTGACATCGGACACCATTGAAAGAAGCCAATACGCTACAGCAACAGCTACTCCCCAAATATGATAGCCATCAGACCGACCAGACCAATAATAGATGTATCCACCTACAGAGATCTGGCCAGTCCCCGGTCTGCGCACCTCAGAGAGTGCCGCCACTGAAATGCAGAGTTTACGCAGCTCCTCTGACAGCTGAGGAAGATGATCATCTTGCTGGAGAGACAAGACGTTCCATGCGCCCACCCGTATGGCCCGCCTCAAATTGGGACCCGATTGCTGCCGTGCATCGGGTGACGCCTCAGCACCACACCAGTTCCGATCCTCAACAGACCTGACCCTATTGCTCGCCAAAAGTTTCGACTCTTCTGGGGATGGGCTCCAGAGGGCTTTCCCCTATCCTCTTCATGATGCGAGCAGCCTTCCTATGGGTGGCTGCAGCAGAGCTATTCCCGCAGAGAGCAAAAAGGAGTCCTTTCTGTAGTCTTGGAGATTTGCGAAGTTTTTTTACAGTGACTGGAGTGCCAATCCTGCCAGCAACCCCCATGATTTCCCTGCAAGTTGCAGTTTAATGTCATACCCAGGACAAGTCAAAAGTTTACTTTTGACAAAATCAATACTAATACTGCAACACAAGATAAAAATGTAGGTGCATACCTGACAACAGATAACTTTTCATTTTTACAAATTCTGAGCTTTGTTACATGCTTCAGCAGATTAATGTATTTAATTTGTTTTGCACCTCATTTGTACCATTTCCTAATCTTGTGTAACAAGAAAGCACACTTAGGTGTTTCTCCAATCTGATACAGTAGTTAACAGCACAAAATGCAAATGTTGCTTAGAGACAAAACTAAGAGTTGTCAGTACACTAGTTGATCTGGTATACCAGATAAAATTCTTCTTCTGTTTTTTCTGTTATGCTAAAAATTAGTGGAACACTTGAAAACACATCTACCATAAAAGTAAAACACAAAACATGCAAAAGGAAACCAGAAATCATATTTTCTGTTGGTGGATTCATGACTTAAACGCAACGTCTTTGTTTGTGGACTGTGTGCAATAAGTTAGCCGACTCCTTTATGAATATTACCCAGAATGCTAAGCTATTTAGCCTGATTGTTGATTTGATGCAAACAAGAAGGAAGGACAGAAAGAAGCCAAGTCTTGTGCGGTGTTTGCTTGGCAGCGGTAATGTGAGTGAGTGAGTGAGTGAGTGAGTGAGTGAGAAAGAACCTGTAGTTCTGTTGGTTCTAGAGAGATGAATACCTGCCATCAAATGCATTTGAGTTGCAAGATTTTCAGCAAATAAGAGACAAATTAATAATTTGTGCATTTATAATTTTAATACATTTAATTCAGAAAAGTATATACAAATATTATACTAGTATCCACTGGAGCCATTAGAATTTTGACTTATACCATGATATGGTTTTTGATCATATCACCCGCTCCTAAAACCAAAGTAACAAATTAAGAAACAAAGACAAAATGAAACATTACTGCATACATGGACCTTACTAGACAGAGCTTTCATCTTATCTCTTGGGGTCGAGTGTCTCTACTCATTTTCCTAGCCAAACATCTCTGTTTTACCTCCTATCTCTCCCTCTCTTTCTCTCCCTTTGTCTCTATTCTCTTCCTCATAGTCAGTGAGGTTTCAGCCTTAAATCACTGTGGGCAAAAGTCACAGTTGTATGCTTCAGATTGTTGTTTTTTTGTTGAGATTCCTCTTTAGTTTCAGCTTTCTAGCAAGCAGCAGTAATTTTTTTTCACTTTCACAGCTTAATGTTAGAGGGTATTTATTTTCCCCCTTTTCTCACCAGGGCCATTGCTTTTGCTAGACAGGAGAAGCATTAAGCTGATACCACAATGTGTAACATAGGCAAGGTTGAGGAGTATTATTGACTTTGTACCAAACAAATCTTTTGGAATTAAAGTCCAACATATTTTTCAATATGTAAGATATACAGTTTTAGGAGACTGAGTATGTCTTCCAAAAGTTATAGGACCTTGGATGTTCATTAGTGTGACATCTACAAGCTTGCTAGTCTACTCAACAGCTCACACTTGTATAGAATACTCTAAATAGTTGTAATATGTAAATTTCTACAGCGCCATTACATTTGGCATTGACCTCTTTGTAGTGTCCCTAATGAGTTTTCTCCTAGCCCATTCAACAATTTTGCAAGAACATTCTTATTTTTGGAACGTTCTACTTTGTTCACTTCCTATTGATGCCCTTCACAGTGCTTCATGAAATACGTAATGTCTTTGAAATTCTTTATATCATTCTCTTTATTTGTACCCTTCAAAAATAAGACCCTTTCTTATGCATTTTTGACCCTGGTTATTTCTGCATTATGTAAACAAGAAACCTTCTGGGAAATCATACTGTGATAACTGCCCTTATTTGGAGCTCGAATAATCACTGATGTCAGGTTATTCTTGCACAAAATCGGAAATGTGAGTGGTTAGCATCAACACAAGATGCCATTTCAAAGGGTATGCACACTTACTATTTAGGGGTAATTTTTCATTTAAATATTATGGGATAAAAGGTTACAATGAAGGTGAAAACAGCTGAGAAATAATTGTCTTGATTTCAATCTTACATCAGTTCAATCTAAAATGTTAAAAAGGGTGTGCAGACTTTTGCTGTCCACTGTGTACTGTCATGTTTCATAGTAAAGTGTATGTAACCTTGACACATTGCAAAATGCATATTCTACTTGGAAGCCAAAGTTAGATTTAGAAGTGACTTGACAGTGATTTATCGATTCTCTTTTAATTCCATTCACTACACATTACACCCTAAGGAAAAACAGCTGCCTTTTACAAATTAGCCGAGATAAACAAATCATGAAAGTAGTCAAGGTAGCTTGCACACATAATTGTGATGCAGTTTTCCGTTTCACATTTTACTTCACAAGCTAATATACTGGGGGTTTTACTTATTTATTTATTGTCCCAGTTTAGGTGTGCTTTTTTACAGATATATTTAGCTAAACAGACAAGCCACCAATGGTGTCATGATGTTTTACATTCTGTATTCAATTCTATTTCTTAGCTGATGCTGAATACACCTACATTTTCTTTAAAGGATCATACAGCATAAGGCTGAATGTTGCCATGTTTTCTCTGTAACAGCAAGATAACAGTGCTTACTTACAGTAAGTGCAGAAATGCAAATGATGTCAGACAATCTTACCTCTGATTTTGCCTTCTGGTCATATTTTACAAGCGTAGGTGTGCACTTATCTTTGTCTTTGTTTTTTATTTATAGAATCTTGAATTTTCAGTAAGACAAGTAACTTCATAATCTACAGCCAGAAAGATACAAGATACAAAATAATCTTCTTTACAAAACATCCAAAGTGATAGAATCTATTATTTTTTATTTTCCAGGAAAAAAGCTGGATGAGGATATATAAGAAGAATTACATAATATTTTAAATGTAATGCACACAATAGTTATCTTATTCTAGAGCTTTTTGTCCACACCACATTTTACGTTAAAAAAAATACAAACTGAGCCCCTCATAAATGTGTCTATTAGCATAACCTAGCATAAACAAATCCGATAGCAAAATGATAACAAACAACATATAGAGGAAAAAAAGTGCCACTTCTTAATGCAAGCATCATTTGTCTTCAATGTGTGAGTGTCTGGAAAGGAGTAATCCATTTTGGCAGTAGAAACAGCTCACCTTCAGAGCATTTCTACTTGATGCAAACAGTATCGTCCTTAATCTTAAGATTAAGATTATCTTCTATGAAGATGAAAACAAAATTATATAATGATACCTTGGGGGTTTTAGATTAAACCTTATGGGAATATGGCAATTAAAGACATAGAAAGATAAAGAAGAAAAGAATAAAATTACAAAGCTGAGAAAACAAATTACGGAGTAGCTAAGCAAATCTCTACAAAGTTTAATTTTCCGGGCTCATTAATTATCTCTAGCTAGGAAAACTAACAAATAACCAAAGTAACTCAATCATTAGCAAAACCAGTATAACAATGATGACATAAGAATTGGACTTTGGAAAATATAATCTTCAATATCTCATATTTTCTCCTACATCAAACCCATTATTTGTATTTGTTGTCTACATTAAAAGAAGTTTTTATTACAGAGTAGCATTTAAGAAATAAAGTTCAATAAATTCACTTCAGTTCAGTTATTTTTTTCACATACTTTTCATTGATTAGATCAAATTTCTATATAAAATTCATTCATACATGACATTAGGACAATCTAGACGAGAACATAATTAATTCTTACAAAATAACATCAGGTCTAGTTTTCAAGGTCGCTAAAGTCCTACAGTTTACCACATGACTTGGTCCATTAATCTTTTCGCATAATTCATCCCTTGTAGTCCTGGAATCAGTGTAGTCCTTCTCTGTACCTTTGCTAGCGCTGCTATGTCCTTTTTGTAGCCTGGAGACCGAAACTGCACACAGTACACTTGATGAGGCATCATCAGTGTATTATAAAGCTTCAGTATAACCTCCTTCGACTTGTACTCATCGTGCTATATAACCTAACATTCTGTTAGCCTTCTTAATGCCTTCTGAAAATGGTCTGGCAATTAATAGTGTCAAGTCTACTGCAAATCCTAAATGCTTCTCATAAGGTGTACTTTTAATTTTCAGACCTCCCATTGTGTATACATACCTAACATTTTTACTTCCTACATATAATACTTTACATTTACCCACATTAATCATCTGCAACAAATCTACTCAAGACTGTACAGCGTCCAGGTCCCTCTGTAATGAAAATATAACATACAAGTAACGGAGCACTGCACAATAACGTGCAATTAATACACTTGATTTGAGCATTCATAGTTTTCATACTCTTTCTCTGTACGTTTAGTATTCGTTTGCTCAGAGGTTGATGCACTTGCAGCTCTTCCTTTCTCCACCCTAACAGCCCACTTCTTCTCTTCTTTCGTCAGCATCTTTTTGCATTAAAACTGATTAAGTCAGTGTTTATGTTGCAATTACTTAGTATGTTTTCTTTCATTTTTTACTTAAGCTTGGACTTAATCTGCCTTAAGAATGATTTAAGATATGAAGATGTAGGGGAAGTGATGGCGAAAGTGGGAGGGATGAGAACGGCGCCCATACGCATGCACTGCACGACCTCCCTGCTGCCCACTGCCGAGAATTGATTCTACAATAAAATTAAATAAAAATAAAAAGAGGAATAACCTTGGAGGTCAATCATCACCCCGAAAGTGGATAGTAGACGTCACGTAGTATATGTTGTGATGGATGTCCGACAAGACATTATTGTATGAATAGTGTAGAGGGGAAGGTGCTTGGTGCACTGTGTATTAAGAAAATAAAAGAGTCTTCGACTTTTACTTGGTGTTGGAAGTGGTACCTGAGGGTTCAAGGGGTGGATCAGAACCTCTACTGTGACAATGTGTACCAAATTTCAGGTCAATTTGTTTGTGAGCTACAGGTGATTTAAAATCCTGGACAGACAAACAAACAGCCACGATAGCTTATTATATCTAAAGATAAATATACATATTTTTTTTGTAATGGCAAATCTCATTTACAACAAATAAACCAGATTTACTGGGCTGTTTTATAGGATTCAAAAGAAAATATTAAATCTAAAGGGAGACAGATGATTTTCAGAAAAATCTTTTATGATGTACTCTTTTATGCTGAGTACTGTACGTAAACCTACATTTATTTTGTTTATAATACTAAAAGCAATGTTAAAAGTCAAAAATAAATGAGCCCTTGTAACCTGAAACAAAGACCAATAAAGTGCAAAGATATATTAACAATACCTGTAAGTGAGAGTTTGGTTTGGTTTGTTACTTTGCATTTACCCTTTAATTATACCGCTCTTGTGAATTTTAGTAAATAAAATTATTTTTGAAACAACATTTGACTTTGGTGCTTTGTTTTCTTGGTAAGGGTGCCTTGCTGGTCTTCTTCCATCAAAATCTATATAGAGTGCAGGAGAATCAAATTATAGTTTATGCAAAGGCTAGAGTAAAATAAATCTCTCAAGCCAATCGTGATTATGAAAATGAAAGAAAGTCTTTCTGATGAAACAATGTATACACTACATTATACTAAGGTGTATTATGTCATATTTCATTTTGATGGAATATGACATAATGCAAATATCTTTCATTTACTTTGAGATCTCTTTCTAAGGACATGGTGGATATTTTTGTTAAAGTGACAGTGACACAGAGCACACTGAGACAAGAAAGAAAATTTGAAAGCCTTACTAATAACTAATCACTACCATAGCCACAACTGACAAAAACCCAGTATGGACAACATAAAAACTGAGTTTTCATGCAAATATTTAATGCTGAGCACAATGGGATCTATATAATACTGACAGGTAGGTCATTTCAGAGTTTAAGGGCCCTGTAGCAAAACACTCTGCTGTCTGTAATAATTGTATTTATTCTTGAAAGTAATTATATAGGAGTATAGCCATTAAAAATGTATTTAAAGTAAGGTGGTGCTAAGCCATTTGTGAATTGTCCAAAGGATGACTTTAGAACTGTCTATATATTTTGCCAGAAGCCAATGCGTCCATTTAGAATCAGAGGTAACAGTTTTTTTTTTTTTTATTATTGCTCTTTTGATGATACTTATGATTGTGTTTTAAGTTCTAAGCAAATAATTTAAACAGTGTGACAGTAACTTATTACAATAGTTTTCTTAATAAATACTGATAAGTTAGATTTTCTCTCAAGTTCGTTTTATTTTAAGAAACTAAATTGATATTATTATCTTTATAAGCTGTAAAAATCCAATCTTAGAAAATGCTCAGCTAAATGTTATATAGTGTCCATCAAAAATCAGATAAACAGATACTAGTTTTACAAATTAATAGCAAGACAGGCCATGTGAGCCTTTGACTGGAAACAATCCTGATGTGAAGACTATGGTATTGTGGTGAAGTGAGGTTCGTGGCTGGTAAATAAATAATTTTAATTGCTGCATTTGGGTCTTTGGGTCGGGGCATGGTTAACGTGGTTAGAGTAGTTCCTGTGTGTGATGCAGGACTGGATGGCCCTGCACTTAGTGCACTGGTGCAGGATCAGCCATAACCCAAATTGGAGCTGCTGATTGCCACAGGTGTGCCACATCCCTGTTTTAAAAGGGAAGCACAAGTATTAGGCAGGAGAGAAATGAAAGGATGGGAAAAAGAGAACAGAGGTTAAAGAGAGACATTGAGAGAAAGGCAGGAGGAAAGAAGAGAGAACTGGGATGAGGAAAGGAAAGAGAAGGATGGGAATGGTGCCCAAGAGAGAAGTGTGTGTGTGGCAAGTGCTCGGGTGTCAGGTAGCAGGATGGACATCACGCTCAGGTCTCTGCTCTCGCCAGGATGAGCCATTGAGTTGGCAGCAGTGGGAGGACAGCATGCTTTTGCCGGGTGGAGCCAGGAAAGGCAGTGGTGGGCATGGAGCACAGCGGGGCTTGGCGGCTCCCTTTAGAACAACATGGAATTGGCAGTGTGGACACAGGTCAGGACTAAAAGATTGTAAGGTTCAGAAAGGGATGAGACAAGGAGAACTTACATTATTAAAAGGAAAGCACCAGGGATCAGTTTTAAAGGACAGTTTCCATCCTGTGTTCAATGGATTTACTTATTGGATTACTTATAACTTCTAAAGTTCACTTTAAACACTAGAATTACCAAAGCCTACGAAAAAACTCATAGATCCAGCCCACCTTAAATCCGTTCGCACCTCTCCACTAATGTCTTTTGTCTTGTAAATGTGCCAATAAAGACAAGCAGAAAGCAGCCTACTATTCCATCCCCCCACCGCCACTGAACAGGCACAAAATTCTCCCAGCTCATGCCTTGATTATCTGGGAGTGAAGTGCTGGAGTTTTAGAGTGGAAATAATAGATCATTATTTGGAACACATGCATTTAATGTATGTTCTGTTTCTACAATAATCTGTGACTGTAATCTGGACTTCAGCCTTCACACATTATATAGTTTATGCCAACATTTTGTCATTTACTACTAAACTATGAAAAACGTTTCTGTGTTAATGATGTGTTTACACATCTACACATCGTCATGACTATCGACGGTGTTGAGTTCATTTGGTGCCAGCGGTGGAATGAGCCATGGAAAGGAGACCCAAAGAGGAGAAACGGCAAGTGGGATAGGTTCCTGACTTTTTAAAGAACCCACAGGTCCAAGCCAGAAGAGGACTTTTAAGAATTTAAGAACTTTGTAATGAAATTTATTTATTGATTGTTTTATTGTTATTTTAGAGTTTGTTTTCTTTTAATGTCCTGGTTTTTTTATAAGGAGGCTTGGGCTTTCATTGTAAGAATGTTTGTTTTAGTGCTTTTATTATGTATTTGGTTTTAGTGCAGTATAGGGCCACACTGCAGACCTGTGCCACTAGTTGCACTGGGTTAGGTGAGGCATGGAGCTTTTCCATGCAAATAGGAGCTTTAAGGGGGGAGGGGTGTGTGAAAAAGTTACATCCATGGCTGCGAAAGGTGGCCATTTTAATAAATAAGTAATCAGCTAGCCTGTTCTCCATGGGTGTAATGCAGCTGTGGAGGTTGGTGGAGTAATTGGATTGAGATGCATCTGCACATGTTGGCGTGGCCTGTCTCAATTGCTTCTGCTAGTTGTTAATTGAAACAATTGAGACATTTCACCTACGGCAGCATTAGAGAGCCGGCATGGGGAAAGAAAATGAGATCAGAAAGGAAAAATGACACTAAAGAATTTCTGAGGTTAAAGAATGATGAGAAAGTAAAGATGGACAGGGAGTGTGAGAGAGGCAGTGCATGGAGACAAGCTGGTGGACAGGTTTGAAGGGTTGATCCTGCTGAACGACAAGGTAGCAGGACTGGCCGTAGTGCTCTGGAAGTGCTCTTGCCGGGTGGAGCCAAGATTCAACAACGGGGGGAGAGGAGCAGGGCTCAAAGTGGTTGCCTCATGGCTGCAGTGAGCATCAGATCAGAAAGGGCTCAATGGGAGCTTCTGTCTTGGGAAGGAAGGACAAGGGCTAGAGCAAGACTTGGAGGGTTAGCCTCACAGGGACAGATGAAGACCTGAGTCAGATGAAGGAAGTCTGTGTCTGTTGGTTTTAACGCCTCCTTGGGCTGCAAGACCCAATCTGGGTAAGCCATGAAGACATTTGTTTTAGGAAGGGCCACCATCAGTCAAAGGCTTTTAAAGGAATGCCCGCTGGAGTTTTAACCCTTGTTTTAAATTGAATATTTATTGGAATATTTTAACCTCCACAAACACTTTTTATGTATTATTTATGTTTTGGGCCACTTTTTAATAAATTTCTAAATAAATTTCTAATAAAAGCACTAGAGAACTGTATACTTTCCCCTTGTCTTGAGTCAGTGTTCTCATTTACCAAGCTTATCCTGGTGTCTGGTTCAAGAGGCTCCAAAATGCAACAAGGAATATGGAGCTGATCAGCACTGTCACAGGCATTCTACTTCTATGAGACGGTATTCTAAAGTGGACAGGTCTTCGAGGAGGAAAGGATATAATCAAAGTTCCCCTGGAGTAAAAATCTTATGAAGGTTCAAACTGGAGAAAGGGGGGTGTATTTATTTTGAGGGTAACCTAATATTTTACCTAAAATAATAAAGAATAAAAGATGAAAAGGTAGAACTGATTAGTGGAGAATATGGTGAACTGTGCAAATTGGGCTTGTGAATACAGATAGTAGGAGTAAAGCAATCATCTCATATTTGATGCAATGAAAGAAGTGGGTTGAGCTTTGTCTATATGTATTTGAAATCCAATGCACATTTTAAGAAGATTAATTAATTTATACTGTGACTGTTTTCGTTTTGACTTCATATGTGGGTGGCATCTGTTATAATTCAAATGCTACAAGTTTCTCTTCTCTTTTTGCTGCATTTCTAATTTAGGCTTTACACAGGATAACCTTTCTTATGCTAAATAAGTTGCTAAGCATACTCAGGGATGTTAGGATTAAAGTAATATGTCTATGCTTACCAAATGTTTGACATTAGTACTAATATACTATATATAAAATAAAGCAAAACATTACAAAACTTTCAAATGAAGAAGAGCACAGGGTCATTGCATAGAGTTCTTTCATGTCTCACCACATGGTCCCTGGACTGATTCCCAGCTTCTTGTTTTTCCATTGTACTTGGTGGCATGTGGGGGGAAAACTTGTGTAACCCAAGGAAACCCATACAACCACAGGAAAAGCACTCAGACAGGCCATATTTTAAACCTCAGCAACACTGTGCCAACTGCTGCTCAATTCAAACAATCTTAAGTTTAGATAGTGCCTTTCTCAGAATACATGATGTACTTTACATAACAAACTTGAATAGAACAGAAAGTGGTACCAGATAACAATAAACATGTATTGTTTTGCATGAAAAATTGAAGCCAATAAGAATGATAACAGAATGTTAAGTTATGTAGCATGATGCGTAGAGTACAAGTCCATGGAGGTTATGCTCAAGTTTTATAACGCACTGGTGAGGCCTCATCTGGAGTACTGTGTGCAGCTTTGGTCTCCATGCTACAAAAAGGACACAGCAATGTCCAGAGAAGGTTGACTACACTGATTCCAGGGCAACATGGGGATAAATTATGAGGAAAGATTAAAAGAGTCGAGCCTTTGAGTTTTATCAAGAGAAGCCTAAGAGATGACATGACTGAAGTGTTTAAAATTATTAAGGGAATTGGTATAGTGGATTTTAAAATTAGTTCATCAAGAACACGGGGACACAGTTGGAATCTTGTTAAGGGTAAATTCTGCACAAATGTTACAAAGTATTTCTTTACACTGAGAACCACAGACACTTGGAATAAGTATTGTGGTAGACAGTAAGACTTTAGGGATTTTTAAAACAAGACTTGGTGTTATTTTAGAAGAAGTAAGTAGATAGGATTATCAAGCTTGTTGGACTGAATGTTCTTTTCTAGACTGTTCTAACATTCTAAAAAAAATAAACGGATGCTTTTCTGCTGTCCTTTCCTTTTAAATACAAGTACACAATAGCCTCACCTTCAAAGGAAAGACATTCCCCCTTCTCCATAATGTTTCTTGTTTTAAACAGTTTGCTTCAGAGGCATAACACTTTAGTTCTGACTGTGAGAACTGCAGAGATTGCATTACTGTTTTTGAAGCTATTTATAACATAAACCTAAATTAGAAAGAGTAACACAGATCTCAAATGAAAAACTGTCATGCCCTTGGAGTCGGAGACATCATAAAGAGTTGCGGCAGCCATCCGTATATTACTTTCTTGGCTGCTAAAAGTTTATTTTCCTTTGTAGCATGATGTGCTTAGGTCAGAGTCCAGAACAGAATGGATGTATGGAGAAAAAATGGCAGTTTTAACAGCCTGTAAAGGAAATTATGTCATCGGTGCAGGAACTGGGAATGGCGTCCTTGTGCCCGAAAGTGACGTCATCCTTGGGGCCGGCAACAGGCGGGATTTCCTGGGAAAGGTCTGCAAGGGACTGAGAGAGATAGTCAGTACACTCCGCCACGCCTGGCCTGGTGTAGAATTACTAGTGCTTAGGCCCTTCAGCTGTTTCCCATGTGCATTGAAATTGTGTGAATTTTAAATCGCATATTCAGAAGACCACTAGGACAGCATTTTTTCACTTAAGAAACATAGCAAAAGTTAGACCTCTTATATCATTGAAAGATGCTGAGAAATTAATTCACGCTTTTGTTTTCAGTCGACTAGATTACTGTAACGCACTCCTCTCAGGACTACCCAAAAAAGACATAAATCGTCTGCAACGAGTGCAGAATGCAGCTGCTAGATTCCTAACTAGGAAAAGAAAATCCGAACACATTTCTCCAGTTTTGATGTCACTACACTGGTTACCTGTGTCTTTCAGAATTGACTTTAAAATTCTGCTTAGGGTTTATAAAGCCTTAAATAATCTCGCTCCATCTTATATATCAGAATGCCTGACACCTTATATTCCAAATCATAACCTTAGATCCTCAAATGAGTGTCTCCTTAGAATTCCAAGAGCAAAAATTAAAAGAAGTGGTGAGGCGGCCTTCTGCTGTTATGCACCTAAAATCTGGAATAGCCTGCCAATAGGAATTCGCCAGGCAAATACAGTGGAGCACTTTAAAAAAACTGCTAAAAACACATTACTTTAACATGGCCTTCTCATAACTTCACTTTAACTTAATACTGATACTCTGTATGTTCAATTCATCATAATAACTATTCATGGTGGCTCTAAAATCTGTACTAACCCCTACTCTCTCTTCTGTTTCTTTTTCCGATTTCTTTGTGGTGGTGGTGTACTCAAAGCATCATGATGCTCCAACATTGATGAACTAAAAGCCAGAAGTCTACATGACCATCATCATCAAGTCCTTCTGTGAGAACCCTAAATACAAAGAGGACTGTTTCATTTATGTGAGGTAGAATGCCCAGAGGGGACTGGGCGGTCTCATGGTCTGAAATCCCTGCAGATTTTATTTTTTTCTCTAGCCGTCTGGAGTTTCTTTTGTTTTTTTCTGTTCTCCCTGGCCGTTAGACCTTACTCTTATTCTATGTTAATTAATGTTGACTTATTTTATTTTCTTACTGTCTTTTATTTTTCTGTTCTTCATTATGTAAAGCACTTTGAGCTACATTTTTTGTATGAAAATGTGCTATATAAATAAATGTTGTTGTTGAAGCAATCCCTTAGCCCTGTCTAAGAGGTCGTGGACTCGAGAGAGAGTATTAGCATTGGCATGGAGAGAACCCTTACAGTGAATAAGCGAAAACTTATATGGTTGGAGATCAAGAAACCACATAGTGACCCGTGGGATCGACTCCTTGAGGAGGGCCATCCACTGGAGAGGTGCATGGTCCGTCACCAGAGTAAATTCAAGAGGTAGTACCTCAACTGTGTAATCGCCCATTTTATCGCAAGAGCCTCCCGTTCCATTGCTGCATACCTGGTCTCCCGATCCAGCAGTTTCCGGCTTGGGTACATCGCGGGGTGTTCAACACCATTGATGCTTTGGCTCAGCACGGCCTCCAGGCCTGTGTCTATACTCTGGAGTATGAAAGGAAGTGAAAAGTTGGGTGCTTTCAATATAGGTGCTGTCGTAAGGGCCTGTTTTAGGTAACAAAATGCAGCGGCAGTCTTGTCAGTCCATACCATGTGGTTGGAAGCCCTCTTCTTTGTTAAGTCTGTCAAGGGCGCTGCTCTCTGAGATAGTCAGTACACTCCACCACCCCCTGGCCTGGCGTTGAATTACTAGTGTTTAGGCCCTTCAGTTGTTTCCCATGCGCACGGGTGTGACACCTCTCACCAGGCACTTCCTACCGGTGCTCTCCATTAATTTGACCATCTTGACATCTTTTATATTAGACCTCTAAAACCACACAGCTTTGAGACAGCTGTTCTCACCTGAACGTTTTTTCACTTTGAAAGTATACTGTAATTAGGTTATGTGTTTGCTTACTTTAAAAATTTTAGATTTTTATGACTTCATGGTCTGCAATTACAATGACACAGGCTATCTTACTTTTTGGGAGCTTTATTAAACAATCATTTGTTTGCTGAATAACTTTTATTAATAATTTTCACATAATTTACTTCTTTTTCTTCAGCACTGCAAGCTGTCATTGGGCTCAAAGGTTTTATTCAATGCATGTAGTGCATCTGGGATTTCAAAATGATTTCAAACAGAGTTTGCACTTTCCTCTGCCAGAAACGTAACCCTTTGTGTAAACTTGACCAAAATTATGTGTTTAGATTATTTCCTATTTTGCAATCATTCTCAGTAACTTATTTTTATGTTATTTAATGTTTTTCTTTCTATTTTATTTTGTCCAAGACATTGTGATAAGGGAATAAATCTGTTTCAACTTTTGTTGCAGTCCTTTTTTCTTCTTTTCTTTTAAACTACTCATTCTTTTTTGTTTGAACACTGGCTACAATTTTCCATTTTCTTCTCCCTTTTAGTGTCATGCAGAGTGGACTTTTTCATATTATGTTTTTATGTCTTTATCGCCAACACAGGCATTTCCTTTGCTGTTTCAATTTTTTTTGGAAAACATTTTTTTTGTAGGTGATTCAGAATGTACTTGACCTTCTATTATTAATGAAATGTGTGTCTACTTTGAAATTTTGCTTTTTGCTGTTGTCACATGAGCATTTTTTCTAATTTTGTACATTGTATATCTTTGTTTGGGTTTGTATTTGGATATTGTCCATATACATTTCTAACCTTACCATTATGTGATTGCTATTATTTACCAAAATATTTTACTGTAGTCTTTCCAAATATGTCTTGTTTGTCAGAAAAGACAAGGACGAATGAACAAACTTTAAGCATGTAAGTTTAAAGGTTTAGAATACAATAAAGTATTCCAAAACTTTAAATATTTTTAATATGGAGTAATAGTACACCATTTTTCATTTCAGAGTCTAGACATATGCATATTCAAATTAATTGGTTCAAGTGAATATGGATGTATGCATATGTATGAGAGCTTTATCATAGATAGATAGATAGATAGATAGATAGATAGATAGATAGATAGATAGATAGATAGATAGATAGATAGGGTGTTTTTCATAACACAAACTCAAGCTCATCATCAGCACATTGACATGACACATTATTCACACACTATATCTTTCTATAAACTTTTCGACATTCTTTGTAGACGTATAAAAATTAAAATCCACTAATATTCTGCTTTTACATGTCATTTTAAAAAACACAATTAGATCCTAAAGCCCATACCCTCTAATTTTATTTTTGAGGATTATCTATATGCTCAGTTTAGCTTGATAAATAATAAAGTTCACACGACTCACATTCTTCCCCAGTCTTTTCATTACCCTTCATCTAAATAAGGAGCCCACCTCGTTATATTCAATCCTCATCTTCGTAATTAGCTCAATTACTGTATAAATATTTTAGTATTATAAAAAAAAATGATTGATGGCTCATGCAAACCATAAAACAGTGAAATACAGTTTCTCTTAACCAACAGAAAGGACAACAATCGCAAACCTCACCAAAAAGGAGATCACTACCAGTAACTCATGCAACAACCTTCACTGCAGATCCCCCACCCTGTTAGCCAATGTTGGTTGGTACAAAAACCTCCAGACTGGCCTTATTCAGTTAGTAACTGTAATCTTTCTCCTCCAGGGCATGTCTGGTATCATCATCAGCTAACTCTGGTGGTTGACTATCCACAGGTTCTGTAGAGCTGCTTTCCTGTAGCTAAATGGCAAGTCCATCAGGCTGCTAATTGACAGCAAGTAATTTATTTCACTGTCAGTCTACTCAACCACTGGGCACACCAAAAGTGTAGGGAAATGTTGAATCACTGGAAGGACAGGTTTACGTTTCAAAGAAACTCTCCACAAGTGATAAAATACTCTTGGGCAATGATGGTTGTACTTTAGTAAATAGTGCATTCCTGTCTATACTGTTAATGTTTTGCATCTTTTCAAACAAATCTATTCAAATCAAGCATGTATTTAAGTTTAGTAAAACAATTCTTTGTAACATTTTTCACAAAATCTTATACAACTACACTAGAATTACCAGTATAAAAATTGCATAACAGGGATTCTTCTAGGATCAATAACAACAACAGACTTTCAAAATCCATTTTAAATGACCATAACCACTAAGTTCTGAATAGACTTTTATAAAAAAAAAATTCAGGCAATTTTAGAGTCCCAGTCATATCCATTTAACAGAACGCTAAGCTTTTCGACCGGCCTCATCTGCCCTACTTTGTCTTGAAAGAATTATGTCCAATACATCCAAGGGTTTATTGTTTGCAGGTGAAAAGTAGAAACTTGGTTCACAAAATTAATTAAGCTCTTATTGTGTGAATTAAAGCACACTCTGACATTGCCAATACATGCTAACCTAGGAGAAGTTCAAAATAGTTTCTTGTATCTGCTGGGCCAACTGTGATTGGGGGTACAAATAAATACAAATTGTTAGTGACAAGTACCTGTCTGTATAACAGCTGGGGAGGATCCACCACCATTCCATCAGCCAATCTTGCACCTTTTGTAGCAACTCATTTCAGTTCATTTGCACATATTGTCCATTACCAAGATAGACACCTAAATATAGGAGTCCAATGCAGACTCTCTTCAAGGTGAGGTGGATTCAAACTGGTCTAGTCTAAAAGTAATAATTTTAGCCCTGTTTATTTGGTACATAATATTTCTCTATAAGTCAGTCAGCTTATCCTTGTCCTTCTGATTTTTAACAATCACCACAATATCATCTGTAACTTTGACAGACTGTTTTGGATGGAATGATCGTTTGGCACCCTTCTTAATTCCACCAGGAACGACACCAAAGTCAGCATATAGAGCATTCAGGATAAAGAGCAACCTTGTCAGACTTCTCTTAGAGTAACAAAAGGCACACACATGCCACCATTAATTTTCAACAAACTGGAAATGTCACTATGTAGCAAAACCAAAATCCCTCATAGTATTTCACAAAAAAAAACCAGGAGTGGTCTCCCCTACACCTTCTCTTATATTCAGATATAGGAATGGATATTTTAGGAGTAAATCACAAGACAATGATTATATGTTTATATTATGTACATTAAAGAATAACCAACAAAAATCAAATCAAATGAATACTATATTAAACAATTATTATAAAAGTAAAGTCGAATAAATCAGTCACTGCAGCTGCATGAATGAAAGGTAAAGTACCACTTCTGGTTAACAGAAATAGCCAAAAAGTCGATATAAATTAAAATTTTGTACCTAATACTTGTATGCAAAATTTGGTTGACCTAAATGAAAGTGTACTCAAGTTTACATACACACACACACACACACATACAGACATACAGACATAATTCCAAAATTGGAAAAACATCGAGACACGCAGTCTAGTCCTACCCTCCGGAAATGATCCTCCATCTGCAACAGCCAGGTGTTACGTGGGCGACCCCTTGGCCTGGTCCAGCCACTTGGGTCCCCAACAATGAGGATCTTATGAGGGAAACGCACCACACGGTCGTAGTGCCATAACTGATTCTCCCTCACAATGCAGGTAGTGTGCCTCATTCGGGACTCCATGAGTAACCGCTCATTCGACACAAAGTCAAACCAACAGTACCCAAGGATTTTCCGGAGAGACACAGTACCAAAGGAGGCCAGTCTTCGTCTCAGGTCACTGGAGAGCGTCCATGATCACAACCATATATCAAGACAGGAAGCACCAAGACTCTAAAGACTTGGACCTTCGTCCTTTTGCATAGATATCAGGAGCACCACACACCCCTTTCCAGCGACCTCGTGACCCCCCATGCTCTCCAAATCTGTCTACTGACTTCACAAGAAGAGTCACCAGAGACATGAATGTCACTGCAAAGATAAGCAAACCTCTCAACAAGGTCAACACTCTGCAAACAGACACACTGCTGATGGCTGTGCCCAAGAGGTCATTAAAGGCCTGGATCTTGGTTTTTATCTAGGACACTTGCAAGCCCAGACACTCAGAGTTCTCACTCAGTCTCTCGAGTGCCCCGATCAGAGCCTCCATTGACTCCGTGCAGATCACAGTATCATCAGCAAAGGCAAGATCCGTGAATCTTTTTTCACCAACAGATGCTTCGCAGCCGCTGGACCCCAAGACCATACACCCAGTCCATACAAGCATTGAACAGAGTAGGAGCAAGAACACACCCCTGATGAACCCCAGAATCAACTGGGAAAAACACAGAGGTCCTGCCTCCACTCTGCACAGCACTCACAATACCAGTGTACAGGCCAGCCATAATATCCAGCGACCTCGAGGGGATCCTGCAAACCCTCAGGATGTCCCACAGGGCAGCTAGATCAACTGAGTCTAACGCTTTGCGGAAATCGACAAAGGCTGCAAAGAAACTCTGCCGATATTCACGTTTGCGCTCTATGAGAACCCTCAGTGCCAGGATGTGGTCGATGGTAGACTTCTTAGGCGTAAAACCAGACTGTTCCGGTCGCTGGTAGGTGAGCAAGTGATCATGGATCCTATTGAGGACGACCCTAGCAAGGAACTTACCTGGCACCGAGAGCAGTGTTATTCCCCTGTGGTGTATGCAATCCAGGCGATCACCCTTCCCTTTACAGATAGGGACAAGAAGTTTCGTTTTCCAGTCAGTTGGGATGATGCCAGTCTCTCAAATGGAAGCAAAGATTGCTTGCAATGCCAGGAGGACAGCCTTACCACCAGCCTGGAGAAGTTCTCCCCGGATACCACAGATCCCTGCAGCCTTTCCCCCTCTTAGCTGGTTCACCACCTGTGCAAGCTCAGTGAGACTGGGTGGTTCACAGCTAATTGGAGGATCAACCTCAAGAACCATGGACCCAGAGATATCCAACGTTCTAGCCAGAGGATCAGCTTTGAACAACTGTTCAAAGTAGCCAGCCCAGTGGGTCACAACTACACTGTCATCCGTAAGGACCATTCCATCAGACTACGACTGTCCGAGGAACAGATTCAGGTGTGTGTAATGCTTTGATTCCTCTGTAAGCAGGATGTGGGTCGCTAGACCACAGATGGTGTGTCACTTGCTCACAGATTCCTCTAACAAACACCTCTTTATCTGCCCTCAGAGCCCTCAAAGCCGTCCTTCTCAGTTTCCGGTACAGACCAGAGTTGCCATTAATCCGTGTGCTGCGACTCCTCTTGATGATATCCAGGGTGCCTTGCAAGATGAAACACCTCCTTCTGGGAACACTGGTAACACCAACACAACCCTTAGCAACCTTCAGGGTCTTGTCACAGAAGGTCTCCCACATCACATTAGGATTGTCAGTCGTACCCAAATCTGAAAGTTCCTCACATAAACTGCAAACAAACTCATTAGAAACAACCTGGTCTTGGAGCCTGGCCAAGTGCAGGCTCATTTTCCTAGTAGGTGGTAACCTACTGGACCTAAGCTGGTTCCTAAGAGTAGCAACAATACATCTGTGGTCAGAATTCACAAACTGGGCACTTCTGTAGACTGTGCAGTTTTGCAAGAGCCTCCAGTGTCTGCCCACGAGGATGTGATCGATCTCCTTTACCGCACCATCAGTATTGGAGTACCAAGTCCAACGATACAGTTCAGGGAGCTGGAATCAGGATCCAGCGATTCACAGCCCCTGACCTTTTGCAAAGTCAAGGAACATGGAGCCACTTTTACCATGGTCACCAGACCCATGGGGACCGAGACAATCCTCATAGCCAGCCCTGTCATTGCCAGTGGCTGCATTGAAGTCACCCAGGACCAGAGGAGTGTCACCTTGAGGGCACCCATCAACCACTGAGTGAAGTTACGAATAAAATGTCTCTCTCACCGAAACATCACTCACCACTGTCGAAGCATACACTGAGACAACAGACAAGGCACCGGGGAGTACCATAATCTGAGTCTCATAATACGCTCATTGAAAGGAGTGACACTGGACACCATTGAAAGAAGCCAATATGCTACAGCAACAGCTACTCCCCAAATATGATAGCCATCAGACCGACCAGATCAATAATAGATGTATCCACCTACAGAGATCTGTCCAGTCCCAGGTCTGTGCACCTCAGAGAGTGCCGCCACTGAAATGCACAGTTTACGCAGCTCCTCTGACAGCTAAGGAAGATGATCATCTTGCCGGAGAGACAAGACGTTCCATGCGCCCACCCATATGGCCCGCCTCAAATTGGGACGCCTCAGCATGACTACAGAAAGGACTCCTTTTTGCTGTCTGCGGGAATAGCTCTGCTGCAGCCACCCATAGAAAGGCTGCTCGCTTCAAGAAGAGGATAGGGGAAAGCCCTCGGGAGCCCATCCCCAGAAGAGTCGAAACTTTTGGTGAGCCATAGGGTCAGGTCTGTTGAGGATCGGAACTGGTGTGGTGCTGAGGCATCGTCCGATGCACGGCAGCAATCGGGTCCCAATTTGAGGTGGCCCATGCAGGTGGGCGCATGGAACTTCTTTTCTCTCTGGCAAGATTATCATCTTCCTCTGCTGTCGGAGGAGCTGTATAAACTCCGCATTTCAGTGGCGGCACTCTCTGAGGTGTGCAGACCGGGGACTGGCCAGATCTGTGTAGGTGGATACACCTTTTATTGGTCTGGTCGGTCTGTTGGCTGTCATACTCAGGTAGTAGCTGTTGCTGTAGCGTATTGGCTTCTTCCGATGGTGTCCGATGTCACTCCTTTCAGTGTATTATGCGACTCAGATTATGGCACTCCCTGGGTGCCTTATCTGTTGTCTCAGTGTATGCTCCGACTGCGGCGTGTGATGTGCCGGTGAAGGAGACATTTTATTTGCAGCTTTGCTGAGTGGTTGATGGGTGCCCATGAGGTGACACTCCTTCTTTCATCCAGTGATACACAAATATTGTAATCGTGACCATCAAGCCAAAAATGCATACTAACAATGAGGTTTTTTTCCATTTGTCCATGTACAAGAGTCTTCTTAATTACAACATTTTAATCCTGGGGCTTTGCACTTAAAGAAACTTTTTCTGTGACCAAGAGCAAAAATTCTTGAAAAACAATGAAAGCGTCATCTTAGTACTCAAAGACTCAGTAAGTGCTGGTAATGACTATTAAGTTTACCATAGAGAAAATAAAAGAAAATAAACATTTTTTATTGCATGTAAGGCAAAAAAAAACTATTTATTTCCTTTTATGTCTTATGAATAGTTTGTGGTATCTGGCAGAGGTCAAGAACCAAAGCTCTAGACAAAAACTTGTATTCAGACACAAATCCAGTAAATCATCGCCTCCTCTGAAAAAAACAGACATGACAGAAACACAAAATACAAGATTTATGAGAAATGACTTTTAAACAAAAAGAGCTATGAGGCTGAGTGACGGCTGCTCAGCTACTCCCAAGGTCCTAGATAGATCAAATTTGAGTTATACAGTCATAAACCAGAAGCACAAGCAGACTGTACTAACTACAGAGATAGACAAATTGTGCATAAGATCAAGATCAGAGAGGAGGAAGCTAATGGAGTTTTATATTTAATAGTTCTTCAGATTCAACAACTAAACTAAAGACTTTCAAATGAAATTAACAGAGTTCACAAACAACAGTCCAGCAGCCACGCTGCTCTTTATCGCTGGAATTTTGTAACATGGTGTCAGTGATGTTACCTAGACCAATAGAGTACATATCTGTTACAAAAATGCCACCAGCAATGTAAGGAATACTTATGATATACATTAATGAGAATATTAAAGATGTCAAAATTGCTTAAAAAAATCACACAGTTACGACACAAAAAAGGTATAAGAAAAGGTGGAAAATGCATAACCCTCATAGAAATATTAACAAATTATTAGTTTCACTGAAAAGTAACACTTCTTCTTTTTCTTCTTCTTTTTTCGGCTGCTCCCATTAGTGGTTGCCACAGAGGATCTTCTTCTTCCATATCATCCTGTCTTCTGCATCATGCTGTGTTACACCCACCACCTGCATTTCCTGTCTCAGCACATCCATAAACCTTCTCTTAGGCCTTCCTCTTTTCCTCTTCCCTGGCAGCTGTATCCTTAACATTCTTTTTCCAATATAACCAACATTTCTCCTCTGCACATGTCCAATCTAACGCAATCTCACCTCTCTGACTTTGTCTCCCAACCATCCAACCTGAGCTGACCCTCTAATGTACTTGTTTCTAAATGTACTTAAACAATCAGTTAGCAATTAGCTTTAATTTAAAATCTTTAAAGTCTCTTCTTCTAGACATTCTAATCATACATACAGTATATGTGAATAGGCTTACATAACCTTGACTGTGCTGGAATACTTTTGATTAAATAACTCAGAAACCACATTTTGTGAAAGCTCATGTATTAGAAGTACAAGTGCTCTTTTTTTACTCAAGCGCTCAATTATTTTTCATGACTACCTGCACATACAGTGAGAAAATATTTGTGAATCCTTTAGAAATATCTGTATTCTTGCATTAACTTTTCCTAAAATGTGACTCAATGGCAACGAAGTAAAAATAATAGGTAAACGGAATCTGATTCACAACAACAAATATGCAAACATTTATGCTCTGATCTCTTCATCGCACACAAAGATCCAGCATTCATGGTCTTTGTTGCTAAAAGAATGCAGAACTTTGGTAACTGTGACAGCAACTTTTGGCCTAATCACTAGAGACTGCTGAGGATCTCAGGGATAATAGTTGCTTATGAGACTGGAGATGAATAAAGAAATATTTGTAAGGATGTTGGCTTTTATTTTTTTCCTCGCAAGACAAACTATGTGCAAAGAAAGGAAATTCAACACTATTGTGTTTAAAAAGAAAAAAAATCTAGGTCAAGAAATAAAATATGTGATGTGGTTACTTGTGACAATTGCTAAAAATATTCAGTCTAATATTTTTTGGTTATTGTGAATGATCATTAAATCCCAAGCAAGCATTGTGTGGGTACCAGCGAGGAAAGCAGTTTTCTTCCAAACAAATAGTTCAGCCAAATAAGGAAATTAGATAACTTGGCAGAGTACTGGAAAGATTGCTTGTGGACAAGTTAATCTTATATATCTTTATATATATAAAAAAGTAAAGTCTCTGAAAAACAATTCATCATCACAGTTTGAAAGCACACCAATTGAAGTACAGTTTAATTGTCTGAGACTATGTGTGGACTCTGAGCTCAAACAGTTGTTGGTCAATGAGCAAAAAAACAAGTTCTAGAGTGTAACATCAGATTCTGCAGAAGAATTTCAGGGTATCAGAGATATTATGCTTAAAAGCACAAGACACACATGTAAGTCTGCAACTAACAGAAACTAAAGCTTCAAATTTAGAAAGGCTGACTCAAACTGCTTCTGTTAATTCTACATAAATCTTGTACTGTGACTCTATTAGTTCATGTAAATCAGACCAATAACATAAATGAGTTGAAGTGGTTTTGTATGAAAGGAAAGGGTCTTTGAGTTTGTTATTTAACAAACATCTCTTTACCTCTTTATCTTATTGCTGGTGAAGTTAAAATATTTTACGTCAGATTAAACAAGAATATCCTGTAGATGTACTGCATCTATATGGTTAATAAGCTTTACATAAAATTTACATTTTTAAATCTGCTGAACCATTTAAAAATAATTTGTACAACTAACTGCTTTAAACATAAAATAACATATAGGAAGGCAATTTAATGTCATTGGGCTTTAAAACTAAAGGTAAAACTCTGAAGTATTCGTTAAAACTGGAAATAAAATAACTCTTAAAAAGCTCACCAGCTCTGCCTCTTATTACACTGAAAATGCAATCCTGGGACAACTCCAAAATTATTCAATTGTTCATGACAACAACAACATTTATTTATATAGCACATTTTCATACAAATAATGTAGCTCAAAGTGCTTTACATCATGCAGAAAGAGAAAAAAGACAAAGTAAGGATTAAAATAAGACAAAACTTATTAACATAGAATTAAAGTAAGGTCCGATGGCCAGGGTGGACAGAAAAAAACAAAAAAACTCCAGACGGCTTGAGAAAAAATAAAATCTGCAGGGGTTCCAGACCATGAGACTGCCCAGCCCCCTCTGGGCATTCTACCTAACATAAATGATCCGTCCTCATTGTTTTTAGGGTTCTCATGGAAGGACTTGATGATGATGGTCATGTGAACGTCTGGCCTTTAATCCATCAATGTAGGAACATCATGGTGCTTTAATTAGGTGGTGGTGGCTCAAGTCGCCACCACAGAAATGCGGGAAGAGAACAGAGAGAGAGTAGGGGTTAGTATGGATTTTGGAGCCACCAATAATAGTTATGATAATTAATTGAATATACAGAGCATCAGGATTAAACTAAAATGAAGTTATGAGAAAGCCATGCTAAAGTAATGTGTTTTTAGCAGTTTTTTAAAGTGTTCCACTGTATTAGCCTGGTGAATTCTTATTGGCAGGCTATTCCAGATTTTAGGTGCATAACAGCAGAAGGCCACCTCACCGCTTCTTTTAAGTTTAGCTCTTGGAATTCTAGGCAGACACTCATTTGAAGATCTAAGGTTACGATTTGGAATATAAGGTGTCAGACTTTCCGATATATAAGATGGAGAGAGATTATTTAAGGCTTTGTAAACCATAAGCATTATCTATCCATCCATCCATCCATTATCCAACCCGCTATATCCTAACAGGGTCACAGGGGTCTGCTGGAGCCAATCCCAGCCAATATAGGGCGCAAGGCAGGAAACAAACCCCAGGCAGGGTGCCAGCCCAACGCAGCCTAAGCATTATTTTAAAGTCAATTCTGAATGACACAGCTAACCAGTGTAGTGACATCAAAACTGGGGTGATGTGCAGCTGCATTCTGCAATAGTTGCAAACGATTTATATCTTTTTTGGGTAGTCCTAAGAGGCGTGTGTTACAGTAATCTAGTCGACTGAAAACAAAAGCGTAAACTAATTTTTCAACATCTTTCAATGATATAAGAGGTCAAACTTTTGCTATATTTCTTAAGTGAAAAAATGCTGTCCTAGTGATCTGATTAATATGCGATTTAAAATTCAGGTCAAAGTCAACAGTTACCCTTAAATTCTTTACCTCCGTCTTGACTTTTAATCCTAATGCATCAAGTTTATTTCTAATAACCTCATTATATCCATTATTGCCAATCACTAAAATTTCTGTTTTCTCTTTATTTAGCTTGAAAAAATTACTATTCATCCACTCAGAAACACAAGTAAGACATTGTGTTAGTGAAACAACAGAGTCAGAGTCATCAGGTGCTATTGATAAATACAGCTGCGTGTCATCAGCATAGCTGTGGTAGCTCACATTATGCCCTGAGATAATCTGACCTAACGGAAGCATGTAGATCAAAAAGAGCAGTGGCCCCAAGATAGAACCTTGTGGAACAACATATAGAATATCATGTGTTTTTGAGTTATAATTACCACAACTAACAAATAATTTTCTGCTTACCAGGTAGGATTCAAACCAATTTAAGACACTGCCAGAGAGGCCCACCCATTGACTAAGGAGATTTCTAAGAATATTGTGATCAATGGTGTCAAATGCGGCACTCAGATCTAAGAGGATGAGAACAGATAAATGGCCTCTGTCTGCATTCACTCGCAAATCATTTACTACTTTAACAAGTGCAGTTTCTGTGCTCTGATTTGTTCTGAAACCCGACTGAAACTTATCAAGAATAGTATGTTTATTGAGGTGGTCATTTAATTGCATAATGACTGTCTTCTCTAGAATTTTATTTAAGAAAGGCAGGTTAGAAATTTGTCTAAAATTTTCAAAACCAGAGGGGTCAAGACAAGACCAGCTAGAGAGAAAGAGATACACAAGCCTTAATGTTTATCATATTACTTATTTCATTTTAATTTGTGCTGCTATCATTATATTCAGTATCTAGTAGAGAATATTAGCTATGATTTAAGGTACATAATGCTTATTGCAAGAAAACAAAGAAATAGTTAAGGATGTAGGAACACCCGGGGCTTCTGGGCAGAGTTCTTGGTGGTGTTACTGCGACATAAGAATCTAAGTAATTCTAGACCTTGGCTAGCAGTGACACTGGAAAGTAGTTTGGAGCTCAGTCATGGCCAGAGACACATTCAGTCTGAAGATGGGAGAAGAAGCTGAGCTGGAAACTGGTTGAAAGAGAGAGAGAGTTACCATGAGAAGGGAAGTACTTGTGGATTCATGGTGGAAAAGAGAACAAGTAAACCAAATCCACTAAACAAGGTCTAAACTGTATAGAATTAAGAGAGACTGTAGTATTGTGATCAAACTTGTTTTTTATGTACTTATTGTTTTTCCTATAACTGTCCAATCCTTTGTTTGCTTTGTTAATAAAGGTTACATTTTTGTTGACTTTATCACTTTTGTTTTACTCCTTAATCTTCTGGTGGTGGAAATAATGCCAAGGAGCCCAAAAGTATCAAAAACTTACATTTATTTGTAAAGAAAGAGCAAACTAAAGAAGGACATTCATGGGAGAAAAATGCACTATAAGACCAAGAAAAGAAACACCTGTTACCTATGGTAGAAATTTAGCATGTTATTACAGAAAGAAACATCCTCTAACAGGACAAATCAGTCATTAGGCAGCTGTTCATTATGTCTTTTAATTACTCTTCAGCAAAATGTCTTGGAGGGAGCATTCATCAAAAGTAGTCTGTTACACCACGGTCAGAATGATTAGAGAAACAAAGAATTGAGGTTTATTTTATAAATTGTTGAATTTACATACTGTGTTAATCAATGCATACATTTACTCTGGTTGGTTTGTTCTTTTATACCAAAAAGACATATATAAAATAAAAGTCTATTATATTATATTCTGGTTCTTCTTTTATGCCCTTGAGTTGAGCCACCACCCTTGAAATTTCTGGGCATATGGCATCAGTCCATTTTGGTTCTTTACAAGACATCTACTAATTTCTTAGTCATCTTTCAGTACATTTTGTTGTTCACTTGACCTTTATCTGGTTTCCTGATATGCCTGCAAAGGTTTCTGACATTTATTATGCTTTATGCTATTTCTTTAAGATGAAAGCTATGTTACTCTAAAATTATTCTTACACATACCTTACTGCACCTTTCCATACAGGCTTGAACTTGTCATGCCAGGACTGAAATATTTCCTTCTTAACCCACTCTCTCCCTGTGTCTCTCAAAAGATGCCTGAACTATTCCTCCAAAAGCTCCTCAATTTGTGAGCTTTTTCTCCTCAGCTTTGATTCAAGTAAGCATTTGTCTAAAAGGTGTCCTAAAACTCTTCCTGTGGCCATTTGACTAGAGTATCTCTTAAAGTATGACTCACCCAAATGTTTTCCTTCTGCACAGTCTGCTAAACAGGGGAGTGGACCCATGAATCCTTCTAATCAGAAGAAGCAATACCTAGGCAGAAGAGTCCTCTCAACAAAATGGGCCACATGACCCCTATTTTCATAGCCACAGTTCCTGTCATTGTATCTGCTGGACTCAAGGTTGTTTCATTTTGTCTGCTGTCCATTCTCAGTGGTTTCATTCCCTCTCCTCAAGTAAAGAGTTAGACACAGTTACTCATTGATGTCTTGCCTGCTTATTAACCTTTTGAGCAACATTTTTTTTCCTTTTTTCATCTCTCTGTCTGTCTCAGCCTTCTCAGACTTTTACATTCCTCTTGTGCCATAGAAAGTCCTCTAAAATGTTTAAACACTATCCTAAAACAGTTATAAGGTAATGATGCATCTGAAATGTTTGATAAAACATTTATAATTGGTGGAAGAAGATGTACAGAGGTATAATAAAATCACTAAAGGCAATGATTTAATTGAGAAATGATTCATTATATGTGTTAATAGATTGCACAGTGGTGCAGTAAGTAGTATTGCTGTCGAGACGTTGATTTCTTATTAAAGTTTATAAGCATGCTGAGGCATATTCAAGAATGAAGGATTATAGTTGGGATTGTAAATAAAAGGAGCTAAGGGTGCACTGCAGCCCGCATAACTTAGTGATTTGTGAGAAACTTGGGTTTACTAAATAGCAGTTGTTTTTTTAATTAATAAATAATTTACATATAGTGCTCCATTGCTTAAACAATCAGACAAAAGCCAATTAATCATATATTGCTGAAACATGTGACTTAAAGAAGTTCAATATTCCTTGTAAAGTAGGCAACCAGTTCATACTCAACCCATTCCACAGAACAACAATACAAGTTTGAACAGAACTGGTTACATTTTCACTAGTAAATGTGCACATGTTTCGCTGTATTTCATCCATCTCTTCATTTTCCAATCCTTTTATCCAGTTCACAGTTCTTATTCTGACAGATTTAGGAATAAGGTGGGAGTCAAACAAGGGAGGGGTACCATTAGGTCACAGAAAACACACTTGCATATCCATACTTATACAATGGCAAAATGTCATGATAGGTTCTATCTTGGAGTTTGCTAAAAGACAACTGAAGATTCTCAGGTCTGATGAGACCAAGATAGAACTTTTTGGCCTTAATTCTAAGCGGTATGTGTGGAGACAACCAGGCACTGCTCATCACTTGTCCAATACAGTCCCCACAGTGAAGCATGCCAGTGGCAGCATGATGCTGTGGGGGTGTTTTTCAGCTGCAGGGACGGGACGACTGGTTGTAGTTGAGGGAAAGATGAATGCGGCCAAGTACAGGGATATCCTGGACAAAAACCTTCTCCAGAGTGCTAAGGACCTCAGACTGGGCCAAAGGTTTACCTTCCAACAAGACAATGACCCTAAGCACACAGCTAAAATAACGAAGGAGTGGCTTCACAATATCTCTGTGACTGTTCTTGAATGGCCCAGCCAGAGCCCTAACTTAAACCCAATTGAGCATCTCTGTAGAGACCTAAAATGGCTGTCCACCAACATTTACCATCCAACCTGACAGAACTGGAGAGTATCTGCAAGGAGGAATGGCAGAGGATCCCCAAAGCCAGGTGTGAAAAACTTGTTGCATCTTTCCCAAGAAGACTCATGGCTGTATTAGCTCAAAAGGGTGCTTCTACTAAATACTGAGCAAAGGGTCTGAATACTTAGGACCATGTGATATTTCAGTTTTTCTTTTTTAATAAATCTGCAACAATTTCAAAAATTCTTTTTTTGTCTGTCAATATGGGGTGCTGTGTGTACATTAATGAAGGAAAAAATTAATTGAAATGATTTTAGCAAATGGCTGCAATATAACAAAGAGTGAAAAATTGAAGGGAGTCTGAATACTTTCCATACCCACTGTATATTTCAGAGAGAGGGTCTGGTCTGACCTCAAGGGTTGGGCATTCATCCCAATTCGTTGAGGCATGAGTTGATGAAGTAATGACCAACGACAGTCCTGGAACCTCCCCATCTGCTTCTTGGTCTCTTGTATCTCTCTGTCTCTGTCGGCTGAGTACACGGCGTGGAGTGAACCTGAGACGGGTCATCCCCATCTACAGTATTACTAGGCCTAAATTAGGTCTGGAAGTATTAAGTACTACACTGCTTTTATTATTAGTCCAGTCCCGCCCTAGAATCACAGTAAAAGGTGGATTTGGCAGGACCACTACGGGGACTTTTTTCAGTGATCCTCTGTGGGTGATGAAACATAGGGTGGTTTTATAATGTCGGATTTCTCAGTGAATACAATTTATACTGTTCCTTATCTTTATCCATTGTCGCGGTCAACAATAGAAATGTTGCTGCTGGAATCGAAGAGGGCTTCCATTCTATACCTGTTTACTATAACTTTTCCTGTATGGGATACCGACATGGGGTTTGAAAGTGCACACAACCCTTCCCTCTCTCTCGACTTACATCCCACCTTATCCCCGAGTGAGCTGCGCACCCGTGGATCCGGGGACTCTGGTTCGTATAGAGGAGGCAGATTGGATGGGACGTAGTTCCTATAGTGTCCTCTAAAGGAACATTCTGCTCTCCCAGATTGCGAGGCTGTCTTGGATGTTTCGACAAGCCAAATGAGCTCATCCATATTACGGAAATCTCCCCAGACCAGCTGGGTGAAATGGTCGGGAAGGTTGGATATCAACAAAAAACAGATTTACAATTTTAAAGGTGGAGCAATCAAATGGCCTTAGACATCATAAAGGTTTGAGACAGCCACCCATATAATGTGCCTTGGCTGTAAAAAGGTATTTTCAAAGATAGCAAGTTGTTCACAAGACTGAATCCAAAACAGAACTGTAGTATATAGTCAAGATGTTGGCTTTAAAGGCCAGTCTAGAAAGTTATGTCATCGGGGCCAGAAGCGGAAGTGATGTCATCAGAGTCCGGACCGGAAGTAACGTCATCAGAGGCGGGACTGAAAGTGACATCATCAAAGGTGTCGGAACTCTGTGGGATTTCCCGAGAATTATCTGTAAGGGATCGGGAAAGACAGTTACTGTATCCTGCTGCCCTCTGGTTGGACATGGAATTGCCATTATTCAGGCCCTTTAGTTGACTCCTACTTGCATGTGTGTGACAATATATATATAACAATAACAGTCCACAGACATGAAAAAGGTTTGGGGCAGCCACTTGTATATTATGCCCTGGCTGCAAATGGGTAATTTTCATTGAGTTGTTCACAGGCTGGAGTCCAAAACAGAACTCTATGTGAAAAAATAAATGTAAACAAAAAATTAATTGGATATATACAGGAAGATGACTAAAAATTATATCTAGCACTGGTTGTCATCCTGTTGATAAGAGTAGAATCAGAGCTGGTGTTTAGACTGAAAATCCTAAAGAAAGAAGTTAATCTTTAGATGGCTTGCTTCAAGTTCACTAATGTATCCATCCATCCATCCATTATCCAACCCGTTATATCCTAACTACAGGGTCACGGGGGTCTGCTGGAGCTAATCCCAGCCAACACAGGGTGCAAGGCAGGGAATAAACCCTGGGCAGGGTGCCAGCCCACCGCAGGGCACACACACACCCACACACCAAGAACACACTAGGGACAATTTAGGATTGCCAATACACCTAACCTGCATGTCTTTGGACTGTGGGAGGAAACCCAGAGGAAATCCATGTAGACACAGGGAGCTGTGTGCTCTCCAACTCAGAGTTTGTTTTTTTTCACCCTGCCTGGAAAAATACATGTATAGCTGGCAGGATATTCTATCTATCGGCTTACAGAGCAATAGTTGCTCGACATCCGAGTTTCTCTATGTCCACAACATTCCGGATGACATCGCATGAACACTGGGCTCTTCGTGGATTACAATCCCAGCTTCGAGGAGCTGGCGGTGGCGCAAAGAATGTAAACAAAAGAGGGGGTGCTGAGGCAGCATGCTAGTGAGGCTAAGGAAGCAGCCACACAAACCACTGCTTCCAAGCATTTTATCCTGAAATATGAGGTCGCTGGCAAACAAACTGGACGAGTGGAAGCTATGGATTACAACGGGAAAGATCATCAGGGACAGCTGCATCCTGCTGATCACGGAGACATGGCTTAATTCACTCATACCAAACACAGCGACTGAGATAGCAGGCTACACAGCACACCAGCAAGACAGGACAGAGAGCTCTGGTAAGAAAAGAGGAGGGGGGTGTGCAACCAGGGGAGAAAAAACACTGGACAAGATGTACACAAACATCAGACATGCCTATAGGGCTAAATCCCTAGTACACCTTGGCCAGTCTGATCACACGTCCTTGCATCTGACCCCTGCATATACTCCCCTCAGGAGAGATGTTCCCACTATGACCAGGACTGTTACCATTTGGCTTGAGGAGGCTTCCCAACAGTTGCAGGACTGCTCCAAGAGAACCGATTGGGAGGTTTTTGATCATGAAGACTTGGAGAACCACACTACAGCAGTCCTGGATTACATCAGGTTCTACACGGACGTCACCAGGGACAGACACATAAGGATTTATCCTAACAGGAAGCCCTGGATGATGAGGGATGTCCAGAGTCTGCTGAAAGCTAGGAATGCTGCTTTCAGGTCTGGGGATGGGGCTCTTTACAGTTTAGCCAGAGTGAACCTGGAGAATAGAAGCATCCTAGAGGCCAAGGCAGCGTGCAGAAGGAGGATAGAGGACCATCTGAGGAGCAACAACACAAGGCAGGTGTGGCATTGTGTCCAGCACATCACCGGCTACAAATCCAGCAACTCCTCGGCCGCTGAGGGAGACGCTTCTCTGGCAGAGGAGCTGAACATCTTTTTTGCCCGCTTTGAGGTGACATCAACAGTAGCTCCATCACAACCGCCTGTTCACAACAGCAACATACTCATGGTGGAAGAATGTGAGGTGAGGCGGGTGATGAGGAAGGTGAACCCGAGGAAGGCTGCAGGACCCGACGGTTTGGCTGGAAGGGTGCTGAAAGACTGTGCAAATCAACTGGCTGGAATCTTCACTAGGATTTTTAACCAGTCCCTGTCCCAGGCCACTGTCCCATCCTGCCTCAAGTCCTCAATCATTGTTCTGCTGCCGAAAAAATCCAGCACGAACAATCTGAATGATTTCCTCCCAGTGGCACTCACATCTGTCATCATGAAGTGCTTTGAGAAACTGGTGCGGAGTCATATCATCGCCTGCCTGCCAGCAGACCTGGACCCATTTCAATTTGCTTACAAAGAAAAGAGATCCATGGAGGACGCTGTGGCCACAGCCCTTCATGCTGCCCTGACCCACCTAGAGCAGCAGGGGAATTACGCCAGACTGTTCTTTGTAGACTTCAGCTCGGTGTTTAACACCATCCTCCCACAACGACTGGTGTCCAAACTGGCAGATCTGGGACTTCCATCACTCACCTTCAGTTAGATACTGGACTTCCTGTCTGGTCACTCCCAGAGGGTCAGGCTGGGTCTCCACACATCCACTGCTCTCAGCCTCAACACCGGGACACTGCAGGGTTGTGTGCTCAGCCTGCTCTTCTACATTCTCTACGCATATGACTGTGTCCCCACTCACCATAGCAACAAGATTATAAAGTTTGTGGATGACATGACGGTGGTTGGACTGATCTTGGGCAAGGAGGGTGAGCTGGCATACAGGGACAAGGTGGAGCGGCTGTCAGAGTGGTGCACAGTCAATAACCTGCTCCTCAACACCACAAAAACAAAGGAGCTTGTTACTGACTTTAGAAAAAACAAAACTGACATCCAGCCACTCACCATTGGCTGGGTCTGTGTGGAGAGGGTCCTGGTGTTCAGGTTTCTGGGCATTGAGCTGGAGGATGACCTGACCTGGAGCGCTAACAATGAGGAGCTGCTGAAGAAGGCGCAGCAGAGACTATAATTTCTGAGAATCCTCAGAAAGAACCATCTCCCCAAAAATCTGTTCCTTGTCTTTTATCACTGTTTCATCGAGAGTGTGTTCATGTACGGACTGTATGCGTGGTACGGCAGCTGCACTTCCTCAGAAAGGAAAGCGCTCCACAGGGTCGTCAGGACAGTGGAGAGAACATTTGGTTGTACCCTCCCCACTCTGGAACAAATCTACACCTTCCAATGCCACAAAAATGCAATAGACATTTCACAGGATTCATCACATCCCGGTCATTGCCTCTTCCAGGTTTTGCCATTGGGCAAGAGATACAGAGCAATGGAAACCAGGACAAACCGCCTTAAAAACAGCTTTTATACAAAAGCAATTATGGTCCTGAACTCATAATAAAACTGCTCCATATCATTCTCCCAATGTGCAATATAGACCTTAAGTGAACAAGCGCAATTTGTATATTTTGTAAAGTACTTTTATTACTATTCGGTCTGTTACTATTTTTTCTCTTCTTGTCTTTTTAACTCTTATGCCTCACACTGAGTCGACTGCACCTTCAATTTTGTTGTTCCTTTGTAAAAATGACAATGACAATAAAGATTGATCTATCTATCTATCTAACATTCAAACTCCAAGCAGGGAGGACCCGGGAAGTGAACCCAGGTCTCTCTGCAAGGCAGCAGTGCTACCACTGTGCACCATGCCACCTACTAATGTATTCATCATTTAATTTTGTGAACTTCCAATTTCCCTATTCGGAAGATACAGAGAGTTACATTTTACCCTAGGCACACATTGTATGAGAAGCTACACCACCAAAGAGCGCACTTACATTACTCATGCCCTTGAATTTGCAAGAGAATTGCAGAAATGTATAGGAACAAATGCATTGAAGTTAATTGGGATGGAGAAGCAGAACAAGTTTTGAATGGATTATTAGGGTGCAATGGTCCTTTAAGTGCTCCTGATAGCAAGCGAAACATCTTCCAACTTTGCTAAATAAAATATTGTGTGCACAAATGCAACCTCAGTTGAAACACAGCATAGCTCACCACTATGCAACCACACATCCCTGGGATAGAATCAACAGAATTAAAAATTAGCACAGCAAAATTTCTTGTAGACAATGGCAGACAGGAAGCAGGAATTCACTAAGAGTAACTAATTGTCCCAACAGATTAGACAGCAGGTACCCACCTCTCTCGAACCAAAACCAGTTTTTTTTCCCTGATGCTTTTACGCATTGACTGCCAATACTACCAAATAAGGACAACACTAAAGCACATGGATTCTTCACTTCTTCCTGTTTACATCAACTGCAAAGTGATATGGGTAATATTATTAGAGAGGTATTAAAGGTGTCAGGTATTTCACACAAATCATATACAAGAGGAGGACGAGGAGCTGGTAGTATACACTGCGTGTTGCTGAACCAAAAGCAAACCACCTCAGGATCCTAAATTGGGACCTGAATGCAGCACCACACTAGTTAGAATGGAATTAGGTTTTTTTACAGTGGCTGAAATGCCAATCCTGCCACCAACACCCAAGTTTTCCCTGCTTGTAGGGGCTGGATGCAGGTTAACATCATATACAGGACGGACCATTGCAGGTTAAGAGCCTTGCTCAAGGGCCCAACAGGGTGGAATCACTTCTGGCATTTACAGGATTCTGAACTAGCAACCCTCTGATTACAGGCACAGATCTCTAGCCTCAGAGCCACCACTCCACATAAATCACATACAAATCCATACAAAAATACTTTAAGAAACAGATACACCAACACATTTCAATTTTATTTCTATGTGTGTGTTTTATGTTACCATTCATTTTTAGATGACTACTAGGATCAGCATTATATACTTGGGCAACTGTCCCATCCAATCTTGGCTTCTACAGCTCTGTGGTATCATGTTCACCTCGCAAAGCATTATGGGGCACTGGCAAGAAAAGTTTGCTGCATGGCAAATTGCAGGAAAATATTTGACAAACATGGTCACTGGCAACACAACAAATGTGAATTTCAGTGATCAACTTTACTCATGTTGTACCAATTTAGAGATCCATATGAACCAAGCAAACACATTTTTGGGATGTGGAAGAAGTTTTAAGGTTTAATTTTCATGCCACCAGAAATCTCATGCTAAATAAATTCACAGTTCTATGACTGTAAACATGGAAGCAACATACAATGTATTTTTTGAAGTGAATAAGTGACTGTGGACACTAGGGGTCGCTGTTCCCCCTTGAAACCCACCAGACAGATGTCCAGGACAAACTTGTAAAAGCAGAAGCTCTGTCACTCTACCTCCCAACTCCGGCTCAGCTTGTTGGGTTTCCCACAGTCCTTTAAAAATTCCTTGACCCGGAAGTTCTCCTGCCCTTCTGTCCATGTGATTTCATAGCACTTCCGGGTCAGATAAAGAGTTATATTTTTTTCAGCCCGGAAGTACTTCTGTTCTTCCATCCCCGTGACTTGGGAGCACTTCTGGGCTATGCGGGAAACAACAATCCCTTTGTCTCCCTGCAGCGTCACACGGCGGCACCCAGCATGGCTGTAAAGCCAAACTCCATCTTCCATGATGCCCTGCAGGAATCCGGGGCACCTCTAGGCTGCAGGGAAGACACCATTTAGCGATTGGATGTGTCGGCTGGGATAAGCTGCTGGCCGTCCATCACAGTTCCCCACTCTTCGCTGAGCACAGTGGGGCGCAGCATCCAGCCCCGTGAGGGTTGTTTTCCTCCAGGACGTGTCATTTGCTGTGGCCAGTCCTTGGCTCTGTCCTGCAAAATAATCACAGGAGAAGTGTGGGGAGACACTGTATTAATGCTTCACTTCCTGCCCGGTTCTCTGTTGACAATTTTGCCATATATGGCCTGGCTGGCGGCGTTTGTAGCACTGGTGCCTGCCTCCCGACAGTCTCCCCCTGTGAGACTGAAAACAAGTTGGAAATGCAGGGTCTGCCTCTTTACCAGCTGAGGATGGGCTGTCAGCTGCACATGAGCTCACCGCTCTACGCTCTAAAATATCAGGAGGCACTCATTTCTCTTCTGGGATCTCTTTGTCAATCTGGGGCTTTCTTACAGTCTGGGTCTCTCTATGCGTAAGACAGAGACCCTTTGCTGTTTGCACCCCTTTTGATTTATGAATAACCAACGCCGATGTCTTAAGGATCGCCCTGCTCCGTGAGGCAGCACTATCCTGCTGCTCTGGCTCATTCGATCCTTCCACCGGTCATCATTCCCATCTCTTTTGTAGGGCTCGAGGTTACTTGGCACCTGCTACTAATTAATCATGGGCCCGTTTCACTCTGCATCCCTCTTTCCTGTACGGTACCAGTAACACCTGTACCGCCGAATTAACCATTTTGGGAAGCTCCCGACCAAATCGCCGCAGGTATTCTTCCACCTGTTTCAAAAGTGCTTCAGCCGCTGCTCCCAGTTCCTCCACGATCTTCTCAATTGAAGTCGTGAACTGTAAAAAACTTTGTACGAGCTGGAGTAGTTGCACATCAATATTATTACTTGAATTGGCTGGAGGTGGGCTTGAGCCATCATCAGCCCTACCTCCTAGCCGTGAGCCAATGAGCACACCCGTTTCTGGCACATGCTCGGTTGGGTTTCGCAAGGGCGGCTGGGAATTGGAGTTCCGGAATGTAGCTAATGGCCGACTGTGATCCGCCTGTTTTAATTTAGCAGTGGATCGATCAGTCATGACCCGGACCTCTTTACCTTTATGTGGGGTGAGCGATGTGAGCGATGCTTCGCTCACCTTCTCCTTCCCCTTCGGAAAGTCCAAGTCCATCATTTCATGGGCAAAGTAAGACACAGCAGAACGTGGATCTTCTCCTTCCCCTAATTCCGATGGGTTGGTCACTTGGTTCCCTTCAGCGAATGTCCTCGGGGACACGTCTTCACCTGGAAGTCCGTTGAGATGTAATTGCCATCCTCTTGGCCCCTCTCCGGATCTTCTTCACCTGAGAGGTACGTGCTAGGAACAATTTTTTTTCCCCAAAGACGATTGCCTCTCGTCATCTGGGTCTGACATTGCTGATCTGTTTCACTTTCTTCTTCCCCATAATGGACTGGCAAATGGGTTTGGCAGTTTCCTTTGTGTTGTGATGCTGTCTTGCGGGTTGTGTACACAGAAAATTTTTTTCAGGTTTTCTACCAAACAGACGGCCAGTTGATGTCCAGGACACACTTGTAAAAGCACCAAGAAGAATCTTTTAATATTTTTCTTTAATAAAGTGCACAAAGCACCGCACATGCCACAATTCTCCAACAATAATCAATACAATACAAATAAACAACAATAATAAAACAATAAATCCTCCTCTCCTCCCAGCAACTCTTTCACTCTATCTCCCAACTCCGGCTCAGCTTGCTGGATTTCCGATAGTCCTTTAAATATTGCTTGACCCGGAAGTGCTCCTGTTCTGTCCATGTGATTTCATAGCATTTCCGGGTCGGATAAATAGTTATATTTTTCTTCAGCCCGGAAGTACTTCTGTTCTTCCATCCCTGTGACTTGGGAGTATTTCCGAGCCATATGGGAAACAACAATCCCCTTGTCTCCCTGCAGCATCATATGGCAGCACCCACGGCACCCAGCAGGACTGTAAAGCCGAACTCCATCTTCCATGATGCCCATGCGGGAATTCAGGGCACCTCTAGGCTGCAGGGAAGACGCCATCTAACGTCTTAGATGTGTCGGCCGGGATAAGCTGCCGGCCGGCCATCACAGACATATTATAGTGAAGGTTTCTTTCCTTTCCAAATGAATTTGAAAAATAATGGATGTGATATTTGACCAGCAATTTATAGAAGAAGTAGCAAGGTGAAATTTAAAAGGTACATTCTTTTTGTGTGTTGCAACACAAGAAGGGTGCAAAAAGAAATGCATGTACCATAAAAGAAATAGTTATTACATAAAAAATAATTTAAAGTGAGAAAATATCAGCGATCAGATACTGATATTGACTGATAATTTCATTTGAATTATTTTCAAAGTCACTGGTACACATTCAAATGATTTAATAAAAAACTGTTTTATAACATAAATAAAAAATATCCAAGGGAGAAATATAAAGGTGAAAAAATGTATTGTTAAGATAAAAAATAATTGTATCTGCACTATGTGGAGTAATATAGTGACAGCAGTAGGAGGCTGTTTCTCTGTTTACCACTCATTTCTCTCAAACCTCTCATCTCTTTTTTTCATAGGACTTTGCCTTGCTTTTTAAAAAAATAGTGTGGAACAAATATAAAAGAATTTTTAAAAGTTTTTGAAAAACCGACAAAGGAAACAAATAATGGAATTAAAAATAAAGAAAATCAAAGGAGAAATAAAGATTTCTGCAGGAAAATACAGAATAGACAAGGTTTTCTATTACCTTGAAGGCCGCTCAGCATCTAAAAGCCTTTAAAAAATAAAAAGATAAACAACAATGACTAAATAGGCATTGTACAAAAGAAGTATATTGAGGGATGAAATAAGGTATGAAAAAGTGGATGATTAAAATACTGGTATGGAGCCCAATGCCTTATTGTTAGAGTTGTGAGAAACTTGGAAGGTAGACAACCAGTGGTTGAATGCATTTGAACTATAGGTATGAAAATAAAAGGCAAAAGTCAGGGTGATGGAAAATCGAACAAACAAGGAACTACTATAAAATTTACTTTTCAAGTGAGTTCTTCAGTGTTTGTAATTCCAGCCTACATCCTAATGCAAGCCAACACCAGCACTGTGAAGAAAACTATGCAATATGACAAAATATGAAACAATTACATTCTGGAGGATTGTGCATTATTGCATTATTGCTGGACACTTCAGCATAAATTTTAAGGAATATTTACCCTAGATATTGTCAGCATGTCACTATAGTAAATACAGACCAATGTGGCTCATTTCTATTGTGATGAAATGCTTAGTGAGAGGCATTAAAATAATATTGCAGATAGTTTGTATCGTTTCCAGTTTCTGTATCATCTCAACTGGAGCACAGAGGATGTAGCATGCCTTGCATTTCACACCGTCGCAGCACACTAGAATACTGCAACTGATATGCTAGAGCAGTGGTTCTTAAATGTTTTTTCTCAACACCCAGTATTACATATTGTGTGTCGTTGTGACCTTGAATCGCCACATTAAGGATCATCATCCCGTTCCCCCACGGAGAACTTTACTGGTCATCATCCAGGGAGTTTGTTTCAGTCATTCAAACAGCGACACATTTCAAGGCTTTCAGCAAACCTTTTGTGACATTTTATCATTCTGTACAATTATAATTGAAGACTCAGTTCAACCCAATTTTAGACATTACGTGACCCATAGTTTAAGAACCACTGTTCTAGAGTACCGTTTATAGTCTATTCAGTGTTTGACATGGTTGTACCATCAAAGCTCATCACCAAACTCCTATACTTGGGACATAGCCCATCCTCTACAACTAGATTTTAGACTTCCAAATTGTTAAGACTACATGCTTTTGAAGTGTCCTTTTAATTACTGTGAGGTGAATTATTCATTCACCAGTCATTTGAGTATTATACTTCTATTTTTTTATTCTTTTTACAATGTTTCCTGGACAGCATGTAAGTTTTTGTTTACAGGCACTGACATTTAGTACATTTCTTAAATTGGTATGGCTTTCATTGCCATCTCTTTATGGCCAAAATCGGTGTAAAGGGACATCAGTATAATGATGCTATGCAACAGATAAACTGTTCTCAGAGAATCTGGATTTTTGTCTTTTGTTGAGCTTATTGGGTATTCGCTAATGGTTTTCTTTTAAATATCCTAGCCTTTGACACAGGCTTATTTTGACTTTTCCATTTCCTTGACCTACATTTTCCTGTTTTCTTCATCTAGGCAGAAAATGATCTCTCAGAGACCAACATTTGGAAACACTACCTCCTTGCTGACCTTCAACTCCAATACCTCAGAGGGTAGTGTGCCACACTCCCAGCAATACTCCAAGTTCGGTTATTAGAGTATGGCCAGACACAGCTCCAACAGTATAATAGGCCTAGACACCAATAATGATATGATAACTTTCAGAAATCTTATATATAAACGTCTACGTGTGGAATTGTGTGTGTCTATCCGGCCTGGAAGCGACAGGTGGAGTCGGGCTAGGATACGCAAGCGAGGCCAGCATGTCAGCAATACGAAACTTCCAAAAAGACAGTCATTCGTTTATCAGCTATTAGAGAAATATGGCAAGCACATCGGCAAAACAGTATACCTTTTAATTTTCCTCCCGCCTCTAATACACAAAACGAAAACCTCTGAAGAAAGACAGTTGCTTAGCCACTAATGCACAAAAAATGCGAGTACGTCGGCAAAATGAAACCTTCTAGGAGAGAGATGCCCAGAGTAGTACCTTTCAATTACCTGACATCTGTACATTTCTATTTCTTTTTCTGATGATTTAAATAGTTTCTAGGGCCCTGTGCTTTTTACAGCACAGGCTTACACAGCTAGTGTATATATATATACTAGCAGAATACCCGCGCTTCGCAGCGGAGAAGTAGTGTGTTAAAGAAGTTATGAAAAAGAAAAGGAAAAATTTTAAAAATAACGTAACATGATTGTTAATGTAATTGGTTTGTCATTGATATGAGTATTGTTCTCATATCTCTCTCTCTCTCTCTCTCTCTCTATATATATATATATATATATATATATATATATATATCTATATCTATATCTATATCTATATATATATATATATATATAGCAAAATACCCATGCTTGGCAGCGGAGAAGTAAAAAGAAAAGGAAACATTTTAATAATAACGTAACATGATTGACAATGTAATTGTTTTGTCATTGTCATGATTGTTGCTGGCACATATATATACGAGTATATATATATATATATATATATATATATACATACATACATGTGTACATATATACACACACACATATACTATGGGGTGCTAAACAGGCAAATACATTGATTTTGTGAATATATAAAGACGGCGTCAGAATATATAAAGTCAAAACTTGAATATATAAAGTCATTCCCGAATATATAAAGTCAAAACTTGAATATATAAAGTCACTGTCGGAATATATAAAGTCAAAACTTGAATATATAAAGTCATCGCTGGAATATATAAAGTGAAAACTTGAATATATAAAGTCAGTGTCAGAATATATAAAGCGTGACTTTATATATTCCAACGCTGACTTTATATATTTAAGTTTTGACTTTACATAATCCAGCGCTTACTTTATATATTCAGAAATATTGCAACGCCGTCTTTATATAGTCAGGTTTTGACTTTATATATTTGGGAATGACTTTATATACTCAAGTTTTGACTTTATATATTCCGACAGTGACTTTATATAATCAAGGTTTGACTTTATATATTCGGGAATGACTTTATATATACAAGTTTTGACTTTATATAGTTAAATTTAGTCATCATTGCATAACTTTTTCTTTACCATAGAAATTTAAAGACTAAATTCAACTTCCATTCCTACCAAAGATATTTCTGGGGACTAAATAGAACCTACTTATATCCAAATTCGAGCTATTGAGCTGTCACCTGCCTGCCTGAATAAGTCACCCTCACTTCGTTCTTACTTTTTTACCATTCATTTAATCATGGCTAGTGACAGAAAAATTATAAAATGGAAGGATGATTACACTGAGTATGGCTTTAGCTGTGCTTGTGCTAAGAAAAGGAAACATTTTAAAAATAACGTTAACACGATTGTCAATGTAACCTTTTGTAAGTAGTGCCTGGAGGATTCAGTGTGGAGAAACTGTAGAGACAGCGTGTGTATTAACTTGTGGATAGGATTACACTGAGTATGGCTTTACCAAAACAATTATTGATGGCGAATCGATTATTCATAAAGCTTCAATTGGTGATCTGTTTTTCTGTGTTAACCTCATATTTTTTCATACTTCTTCTCAAACCAACGGTGTGCGAGGGTAAAATGAATCGGGAAGCGCTGATCAATGTAATCGGTGTACCATGAAATCATGCATTGACAGAAGTTCCCCTTTGCTTGTATTGCAAAGTGTGATTAAATGCGTGATTTTTTAACGCGTTATGGAACATATGCATCGAAGCTTCTCAGCTGTGCTTGTGCTAAGAAAAGGAAACATTTTAAAAATAACGTAACATGATTGTCAATGTAACCTTTTGTAAGTAGTGCCTGGAGGATTCAGTGTGGAGAAACTGTAGAGACAGCATGTGTATTAACTTGTGGATTTTTCTGTGAGTATTTGGTGGCAGCGTCACAAAGTCGCTTCCGTAACACTGCGTGCGTTAGCTGCGGAGCTCACCACAGAGCGAAATGAGGTGAATGGGAGGGGAGATGATGACGTGACTCCCCCACCTGCCTTAACTGTCAATCCCCCACAAACACAGTCTTTCGGAATTTGCATAAGCACAGCCCTTCACATGCAATTTTAACTTAGTTACAAAGTGATCAAAACTCTCGTTTATATCCTGCGTCCTCTCATTAAACTTGTATCCCGCATTACCCGCGGGCATGACAAACGCCAGCAGCAGCCTGTCTATGAACTTAATTTAAACTTTAGGTTTACACCTTGCTTTGTTTCCGAAGTAGCAGCACTCATTAATATGGTTGTATATGTCACTCGCTTGCTTCTTATTGTTTTTCTGCCTTCTCAATTATATAATGCATGTTTTCTTCAGCGCTTTTTGGAGCTCTTCCTGGTTTTCTACGCACTGCGTTGACAGTCAGTTCACGTGATTACGTGGGAGGCGTGATGATGTCACACGAAACTCCGCCCCCGTGGCTTTCGAGCTCAACTCCATTACAGTAAATGGAGAAAAATAGCTTCCAGTTATGACCATTACGCGTAGAATTTCGAAATGAAACCTACCCAACTTTTGTTTATCCCATGTATTCAGCCGGGCATGAATCACATGTGCCTCTGCTGCCGATTTCTTGCTTTTAGTATTAAAAAGGATTGTGCGCAGAGTGTTTGTAGGCTTGTGTGCTATTTTGATACCTGACCAGTATATATTTAGCCCACACTGCCATAGAAAGACAAAACAGAATTATTAAAGGCTTCATCTGTCATACACAGTCACTTTTCTCCTTCCTACATTCTTGCCAATCTTATTTTACCATTAGCACTCACACTGATAGATTCATTGGCCGATCATAAAGCTATTCAACAGCCACTCGTACTGACAAGCACATGAGTGCTTCTTGTATATATCATTTGAGGTTGCATTTAATTGTGGTAGTGTATTCACTATCTGTGTTTCACTCATCATTTTTTGTCAATACAATGCTACTGTCTGCGGGAGACATGCAAGTAAAAATTTCATGGGACTATGTGCACATGAGACATGACAAAAAATCTGAGCCTTAAAAACACAAATTGCCCGTGAATCTGATTGAGGTAGAAAAACTGATTTGGACATAATCTACAAGAAGACTACTATTTTCCAGTCATTACACAATCTCCAGTGGAGTGGAAAAATAGACAGTGATGATACTGAAGTGAATGATTCAGAAATGGAGATGTAGAAAATTGAAGGGAAAAACAGAGAAATTGAGAAGTTTTCAAGTACTAGATGTAGTAAACTTAAAGGTAGATTGGTGGAGGTATGAATCCAACACATGATTGATGCCTACTGTACATCATCATTTTCATGAAATACAAGTATGTTGCATCAACAATCTGTTGGTGCTGTATTTTGCTTATCCACAAATGCTCACTAAATTTCCATTTTTAACACTGGACTTTGAGCCAGCAGTGTTTAAATTAACTAGGGAGAATGCATATTTTAATTTTGCCCTGGTTGTATTCTGGAAACATTAGTAAATGGATGTATGGAAGGACAGATTTCTAAATATCACATGAGATTTGACAATGTTTTTAATGTTTTGAATCATAGAAAAAACTTTGGCCACACATGGTTCCTTGTGGGTTGTTCTCAAATGCAAATATAAAAGAAAATGTCCTCCATGAACTAATGTGTAATATTTTAACTTGCTTTATTTATATCACAAAGTCAGACTGTATTAGCCATTAATATAATAATTCTGTCTGGAGCATTAACTACTTTAATGTCCTGTCAAGTAAGTAATTTACAGTTTTATTAAATATATTATCAATAGAGGTGTTTCACAAAAATATAGTTTGTAGGCCAATAATATCATTTTGTTGCCTTTGTAAAATTTTATCTCATACCTTTTATTTGGCCTTTTTAATATTTGATTTGCTTGTTTTTCCAAGCTTGCAATGTTTTTGGTGAAATTAACAAGTGCATCGGCTGTTGCTAGAAGGCAGCTGTCGCCACATCTTTAATAGATTGCTCAATGCTTTCAGTAGAAGTCATGAAGCAATTATGTTTCGAACACATGATTTGTATTGATTTAGTTGTCGTATTAGGTGTCTGCATGAGCCTTCAGGCGCTTCACCAGGTTTTTAAAGTTTAATGAGCTAGTTAGTATCAGGGCAAATGACATTACATTTCAGATATATCAGGTAAGACAAGGAGATGCAGTATGTTGGTAATAAGTGAAAGTTTGTCACATGAATCGCACTGATAATAAGAAAGAAATAGACTCAACAAATACATTTACTGTTTGGGCTTGTTGCATGTTTTAATATATAGTAGGACTGTCTCGCCAAAATTCTTGAAGATTGCCAAGGTCTGACTGCTTTTATTGCGACAACTTTCTTAGTCATTTATTTTAACCTTGCTTTGTAATCTTTGTAGAGCACCTTGTACTTGCTATGACTTGGGCTTTGTATTGTAAAGTGTGATTGACTGTAACTGGGTCAGCACAATCATCTCTGAATGGTGTATTTTTCTTCTCCAGACACTGTTTTTTTTCTGATATCACCAAGAGAAGTGCTTTAGAGTAATTAATCGATTTGTACTTGACTTGTCATGAGTGCACAAATAGGTTGTGCGATATTCTACCATCCCATAAAAAGTTTGCTGATTCCTGGCTAGAACCCAGCTCCTTACTTTCCTATTATTGTTACAATAGTTAAAGGCAATAGGTTAATGATTATTGTTTACTAATGTGCATGCTCCTTCCGCAAAATTAAATTCTCTCTTACTGTGTATTAGTTTCAAAGCTATTTAGACAGCAGAAATTTAACAATAATTTTAACCAAAGTGAATTACGGGTTTGTATGCTAACTGCATATTTCAAGGACTGCATATTTGAAACATTCTAGCATTTTAAGATATTCTAGAATATGTTACGGTTCATTATTTGATATGTTTGGTATTTATACATAATTTTAAACTTTCATAGAGATGGTCAGTTTATATATTGTGATAGGCCCACAAAACAAATCTCAAAGAGGTGGGGAATTGTCCCGTATATTGCTGGAGTCTAATATTTTGTCAGACTTGATATTAAAATATCAGACATTCGATAAAATGGCAGTTGTGCTGGTCGTTTTTATAGTCAAGAAAATGGCTACAGGAAATGATTAAACAGGAAATGAGGTACAATGGGAGATGACGTCATTCAAGCTGGACGGAAGTGATGTGATTGGTGAGGGGACAAGAAGTGATGTTGTCAATGTGGGCCAGAAATGACGTCATCAGCAAAGAATCGGAAGTAACCTCATCTCTGGGAACCGGAAATGACGTCATTAGTGAAGGGCCGGAAGTGACATCGTCACTGGGGGCTGGAAGTGATGTTTTGGACAAGACCTTCCCCTAAGCCCAGACCCATTGGGTCGGGCGGACTGCACCTAAATGTCGTAGGTCCGGGAGAGGGCATCGGCATTGGCTTGAAGAGAACCATGACGATAAGTGATTCTGAATCTGTAAGGTTGCAATTCCAAAAACCACCTAGTGATACGAGGATTAGACTCTCGATTCAGAGCCATCTACTGTAAAGCGGCATGGTCCATCACAAGAGTAAATTCCCGTCCCAATAGGTAGTAACAAAGTTGTGTCACAGCCCACTTAATAGCCAAAGCCTCTTGTTCTACTGCCGCATACCTGGGGCCTCATGTATAAACAGTGCATACGCACAGAAATGTTACGTAAGAACATTTCCATGTTTAAATCACGATGTATAAAACTTAAACTTGACATAAAGCCATGCACATTTCCACTGTACCTCATACCCTGTCATACGCAAGTTCTCCGCTCGGTTTTGCAGACTGGCGGCACCCAGTGTCAAAGCAGTGCTACTGTTCCTGTGTGGTTATCCTTTCTTTTCCTGACGCAGCTTTATAGATACACTGAAATTAACCGCATATTGCTTATTAGTTTAATGCATCTGATTGTAATTAACCAGTAACAATATAATGGTCCTCGGAATGGTTAAACTATTCTAAATACCATAGCTGCTTTAACGTTGTTACTCTCACTTGTCACTACTCTCACTCTTCTTCTTCTTTCATCTGCTACATTCTTTGGGCTGATCTGCAGTCTGGCTTGAGCCAGTGTGGTTAGAACAGCCAAAGCCTACCGTACATGATCCTTCCATGTGCCAGAATAGATGACAACGTCATCCAGGTAGGTGGCACTATAGGAATTGTGGGGCCGTAACAATGTATCCACCAGACGTTGAAAAGTCACTGCTGCCCCGTGCAAACTGAAGGGAGGGACTTTGTATTGCCAGTGTCCACTAGGTGTACTAAGGCGGTTTTCTCTTTAGTGGAGGACGTTAAGGGAATTTGCCACTACCTTTTTGTCATATCAAGCGTAGTTAGAAACTGTGCATTCCCCAACCTCTCGAGGAGATCATCCACTCGAGGCATGGGATACACATCAAATTTAGAAACCTGATTGAGTCATCAGAAGTCATTACAGAACCTCCACGAGCCGTCAGGTTTAGGAACTAAGAGGATTGGACTTAGACCATGGGCTATGGCTTTCTTCAATAAGGCCCATCTCCAGCATTCATCTAATTTCCAATTCAACTTCAGTTTACTTTGCTTCAGGAAGTCTGTATGGGCGTTCTCTGACAATTACCCCCGGGTCAGTTATTATGTCATGCTCAATCAACGTAGTGCGACCTGGTTGCTCGATTACTACTTCCGGTATGGACAAGATAGCAGTTTCTAGCTCTTGTCGTTGTCTCCATGACAATTAGATCCTGTCCGTGCATACATTTAGACTGATTTTACTATTTAACCACTGTCGCGGTAAAACATAATGGCGAGAAACAATAGATATGTTACTCCCGGAATCAAACATAAAGCTGTAACTTTATATTTAAATTAAGAATTACTACTCCAGTATAATGAAATGATAAAGGGTTGATTACAGCAGAACACTAATTAAGCATAATAAGCCCTCTACACTTCCCCCTTCAGATAGGGCACCAGAATATATGCCCAATCTGTCTGCAGCCATGCATTCCATTTAGCGGTACGCTGCAAATCAAAAAATATGACTCTCCCTCTGTCAAGTGAGTTAATAAAGGAGGTACTGACCGTGATTTCTCCACTCTTACTGCTGCCGTGGCGCGGGTCTCTTATTCGGACAACCGGGTCCTCGTATCTCCCAATTGTATCTTCACATGTTGAAGTTCTGTCATCATGGTGTTTAGCTCCATATTAAGGTCCTGTTCATCTGACATCTTGGAACAAAATTATCCTGCCGACTATGCCAATTGCGATAAATAAGTCCACAAAAAAAATCTCAAAGAGTTGGGGAATTGCCCCGTATATTTCTGGAGTCCATTATTTGGTCAGAATTGATATTAAAGTATTAGACATTCAACAAAATGACAGTTGTGATGGTTGTTTTTATACAGTCAAGAAAATGGCTACAGGAAATGAGGTACAATGGGAAATGACATCATTCGAGCTGGACGGAAGTGATGTCATTTGTGAGGGACCGGAAGTGATGCCATCAGTGTGGACCGGAAGTGACATCGTCAGCGAGGAACCAGAAGTGACGTCATCTCCGGGAACCTGAACTGTTGTTATGGACAAGGAAGTAGTTGGGAAGCCATTTTCAGAGGTACAGATTGTTGAAGGTAAGTGATTATTATTTTTCTTCTTTGGTTCTAAAAAATCAGAGAAAGAGGAATCAGTACCACAATACAACACCCCATCTGGTAATAAATCGCTCACCTCTGGACTTGTTGAATGCCTCCAAAGCGCACATGTGTGACAATATATAATAAACTGTCAGGCTTTGATTATATTTTGTCCTTATTATCATTTATTTTGCTTGTTTTCGGTCACTTTTGAAGAAGATAAGAAGAAAAAACACCTTATTGACTTATGAACTATACAGTGAAAATATAAAGAAAAATTGTTACTTCCTCCTTTTAAGATAAAGTTTTTGGTTTGTTAGCTAGTTTTCATTTATCTCCATGAAGAACAAACGCAAGATACCTGCCCACTTTGTTAAAAAGTTGGTAGAATTAAATAAACTGGGTGGCATAAGAAGCAAAAATCAGAACATTACAAACATATCAACATATTAATGTGTGTACTTTTAGAACACAGCATACAATATTAAAAAAAAACCACAAAAAATATACTTTACAGTAATAAACAAATGTGCATATTTTAGTTCTCCAAGGTCTGCATATTAGTAGTGAAATTAGAATAGATTACATTTCCATGAGGAAAATTTAGAAATATTCTATGTACAGTAATTTCAATTGTGACTCCAAGTTCATCCTTAGCACCCATCAGAGATCATCTCCTCTTGTATTCAAACAACTTAACTTGGAACCTTGTCATCACGGACAGTCTGCATCATTGCTTTCTACACAAGAGTGTCATTGCTACACCATAATACAATTGCTAGTCATAATATAATCATTTAATTTCTTGTATTTAATTAGAAATATTTATAATTTTGAATAAACCTGAATTTCAAAAATATAACAATTTATACTAAGTTTAATTTCTGAATAACAAAAGTAAACATGCGTGTGCTGTAAAAATTATCATTAAGTTTTTGCTTATTCATAATCAGAGTCTTGAAGGAATCAACAAGCAGTCAAAGTGATTCTCACTCTCTTTCAAATTTCTCTTATTGTAAATTGAAATTGTAAGCAGTGAACCATTTTAATTACAGCAGAATGAAATTTTACTCAGTGGGATTCAGTAGCCCAAGACTAAGAACGTATAAAGAAAACTATTATAATCAAAAGAAAACTTTGATAGCTCACCTTTTTGTTTTAATAAATACTTCCATTTAATACATTGTATTTAAGAAAAAAACACACACACAACTTTTCCTGTAATATGATTTTAGACTTTACCATTCCATAAGTAACATTATTATGCAGAAAACGTTGCCTGTAATAATGAAGAATATATATTCACAAAATAAAAAGAAAAATGACAAAAATGCACAGGGGAGCAAAAATGCAGACACACAATAAACATCAAATGCCATATATGGGTCGATCTAAACAAATGAAATCTCTTACCTAACAGTTGCTACACATTTTCTTATAGGATAATTGGACCAATCTTACTAACTTAAAAAATATCTATATAGTTGTCAATTGCCTGGCTTGTTATAAATTAATGGGTAGGGGTGCAAGCTGAATGGTATAGGACAACCTTAAGTTCCATTTAATGCTTCCAAGTAAGGAGGGAGACAGAGACAGAACCATGCTGATAGCAGGAGATATCTTGAACGTGCCTACTGTATATACTCATGTATAAGTCGGGTCTTGAAATCCGAAAAATTGATCATAAAAACATTGCCCAACTTATATGCCCATTCAAAAATGTGACACTTAACTCCAATCTCGCATCAGTTTCTCAGACGCAAAGAATTTTGTTGCAGCAGCACAGTTACCAATTTCTTTCACTATTTCAACAACGTTTATTTTAAAACCAGCTTCATATTTTCTTCTGATCAAACGCTCCACCTTAGATAAGGGATGCTCTTATGATAAAAGTGTATGAGGGTGTGAGATACAAAAAACACAAATCAGTGTTACAAATGCTGCTTTGGAATAGTTTGGGCATTACCATGTGGTCACTTAAGCACAATAGAGAGAGAGAGAGAGAGAGAGAGAGAAAGAGGTTAGAAGCACACGCTGATACAGCGCATTGTTGCATCCACATAGGAAAAAAAGGCAGTGTGCTCCATGGTTACTCTCTCAGGTGGGCATTAGCATATCATAATCTCTTGGACCAATAGCGTGAGTTTTCCGCTTTCGACTTGTACGACCAACATTATAAAATACCAGAAATTATACGATAAAATCAAATCCCAACTTATCCACGGGAGAACTTATCCGTGAGTATATACAGTAATTGAGAACACAGTGCAAACTACAGGGCACACATGTGGCTTGATGCCCAGAAGGACAACAGGCAAAGAGAGAGAGAGATATGGTCTGGGCAAAAGTATGTTGAACAGAGGATAACCACCCATTGGTCTAAAAGAGAATAAAGAGAGAAAGAGATGGCAGGGAGCAGTTGTACTAGGGTGCAAGTCAACAGGAAGTTGCTTCTTCTTTAGGGACAAAATCATCTCCAGGGATGAGTGTCAAACTCCAGGAAGGGGGCCTAATAGAAATCATGTAGTGAGAAGCTCATTGGAGCAGCAGATCCATTATATGGAGTTTTAACCTAGTGTATACATGGCAAAAAAGGTAATCCCATGCCCACAGATGGGACTGTGAAGTGAAACTAACCTTTTTGGGTGCTATCATTAAATTGCAAGATGAGTATAGAACTATGGGCAAAGGCTCAAAAGACAGGGACAGAGAGAAAGACAGAAAGAATCATTAAGTCAGAAAAGTAATGATTGGAGCTACCATAGTAGGCAGTGAGTGAGTCTGGAGGTCAGAAGAGGAGTTTCTGAAACTGCAATGATGAGCAGCTAAATAGTGGTTAAACAATAATTAAGGCCTACAGAGGGAGTATGGTTATTGTATTTGTCCGTTTCTTGTATATGGTTTCCCTCCTTGTGTGCTCCATTGTGTCAATAACAGGCACACTGTTGGTTTACTAAGTGTTATTCTGGTTGTGGAAGTTTACTTCGGAGCATTAAGAAAAGTTAAAGGTTTGGTAACTGTGAATTTGTACCTTCTAATGTATGATCAAAAATTCTCAGTAAATTGACTTTGCTGTTCTCTTTTTTTAAATTTATGTTATTATTAATACTGATTCTACTAAAAATGTCAGAATCAATAGTATTAACATAAATAAGAGAAAGTATAGTCCAATCACTGATCACAGTGGGATTAATCTGATGACCTCACCCCATGGAGAGCATCTGCCTCTCATCTGTGCTCTTTGTGTCCTGATGATTAACCCTCTTGAAATCCAATCTGTTCTGAATGCTAAAGAACTGTGTAAACCAGCACCTATCATTTTCTCGCATTAAATTCATTAACTGCATGAATTATATAATCTTTATTTTTGTCTTTGGTGAACATTTTTTTACATTACAAGTTGTCAGTAGTAAGAGCTGATTTTGGCCTAGTGTGGGCAAATGCTTATTATGAAGAAAAGCAAAATGGATCACAACAAATCCACACTGCACTTCATGGAAAATTCCTGAATGATCGGTGTTTATCAATCTCTATAACAAAAGGCACAGGAATGCATCCCAGACAGAAGGCTGAGCATACTCTGTCCCAGTAGGAATACTAGGTGGAAATAAAGGAAAAAGCATTCAGTGAATTACTTAATTAATGCAAATATAGTGGAACTACAGTGTGGAGTGCACAATAAAAGAGTGCACATTCCCTAGCCTTTTAACTGCTGGCATTGGGAAGTTGTGCTTGAAGTTCCTGCAGGCTTGTCTGGCCCTTTGGTAAGAAGTAGATCAGCAGAATGGCAGGGGTACCTGCGACCACCAGAGGGAGCTCTGGGCAGACAACTCCAGCTATGTCTGACCCTGAGATACCTTAGAAAAGACTGAAGGCGACCACTGAACTGTTCCAGGGATTGGGTATAAAAAAGGGCCATGATCACTGCTTTGGTGAATTTGGAATCAAGAGAAGTGTGGATGAGAGTTCACTTGGCAGGAGGAAGGAGAAGACAAGAGGTGCAAGAAGGGAGAAATGTAGAAGGCGTAGACAGGGGGTAGGTGTGATGGAGCTTTCTATTTTTGCTTTACTACCTCATTTGTTTTGCTTCCAAAGCCCTGTGATTGCCTTTATTCAATTGTCATAAAACCTTCCTTCCCTTATTTTCAGTTTCTAGGGCAATTTTTGGATTTGAGGATTTCAAAAGCACACCACACAGGCCACACTGAATAACTCTCGGCCACTAATTTTACATATCTAGTTCACAAGATTAGGAAGTAAGTAGGGATTACTAAATGATAACAGTATAAACGAGACCTATGGAATGAACAATTTGTGTCTCAGATCTTTAGAGTGCTAGGGAGAGCATTAATGATTCTGTGCAAAAGCTTATAAGTTAACCTAAAGAAATAGTTTATAAGGAGTTTAGTCGATCCATAGAAAGCAAGTGTAGAGAAAAGTGAATTTTAAAGGCTAAAATAGGAATGCTAAACTTCAGAATCCTTCACATCCCTGAACTAATGTGAATAAAGTGAGAAACTAGATACATAAACTGGTGTTCAGTTTTTGTCTTGGATACCTTCTGAACAGCTTCCCCATGTTTTTATTGAAATTCTCAACGATGAGTAAAATCAGGCAATTTTACTTGATCTGGTGTAAGTGTGTGAAGTGTGTGTGTGTGTGTGTGTGTGTCTGAGTGTTTATGTGTGAGTGTCTCCTGTGTCCAGTGTCATTTCTATTGCAGGTTCCTGCTTTAAACTAGCGTTCCCATGATAGGCTCTAAAAATGCAGTGCAACATATACATTTAAAGAAGGATACCATTTTACTGTCCTTCCTCTCCATTTTTCTTTTATATTTTCTTTTTTCACACATTTTAGATATTTTTAAACTTTTATATGCTTTTATTATGTAGTGCCCTGCATTTCCACCCTACATTTTTTAAGACTAGAAAAAACATTAGTTTGAGCATGCCTATAAAAATGTCGTATTGTGTTCTTTGCACTTCCATTTGACATAATTACAGACAGATTCAGAGTGAATTTGGCATGATTTATTCACAGTCCTTTCAACTGTTCTGCTCTGGTAAGCTTATAATTTCTCGCTTTTAGCTTCCAGTCAGTTTCCTTTAAAATGTAGCCTATCTGACTTAAATCTAAATTGTCAACATTTCAAAACAACTACTCAATTTCTCTTTAGTAAAGAATTGTTTAATTTTTGATCTCATTAAAATAGGAGCACTTCTTTCTTGACAACAAAAGGCCATATCAAGGTGTAAAAAGGAGAGATCAGCTTTTTATATTATACTGTAATCAAATAAATACTGCAGAATAAATAAGGAAAATATAAATCCGGCAATAAACATCACAAAACAAAATATATCAAATGCTTCTTTTTCAAAAGTTGATAGGTGTGTCATTTATGAGTTTGTACTAAAGAAATCACCTGCTTTTTATATTTATACGGGCAAACAAGAGTAATATTAAGCTCTACATCCATAATAGTTTCATCTTGGCCAAAAGACAGACTGTTTTAGCCAGTGACCATCACAATAGTAACATTTCCGTCAACCTCAGTCTTTCTTCCTGACACACTGGGAATGGACTAATATAGAAGACTAATAAGTGAAGCAGAATGGAACTCAGAATGAATAACTTTATCTGGAAAATATAGAATATTCCCATGACAAAACACTGAAGAGTTGTAACATTTTTGTGTGGTTCAGTAATACAACAGAGAACACTACTTTCCTCAAATCCAGATATCTAGGATCATTTATTTGCTCTGTTTCCTTAGGATTTTCCTATTCTGTTTTCATAACCCAAAGGAGTGTAAGTTAAGTTATTTGGCTACAATATGGTAGCCCAGAAAAAGTGAATATTTTGCAGGACTAAGTTTTGTGAGGAACGGTGTCTGAAGTTCCAAATTTGCATTTGAGCAGAAAACTGTGTTATACCTTTCTTTTTCCTTCTTTGTCAAAAAACTGTGAATGTTTTAGTACAAAAAAAGAAAATATGTTTACACTGATAAAAACTAATACATTGAAAAAAACCAATGTTAAACTAGGTGACTATAGGACTAAAAGTATATATTTTCTGAATCTGCCAGTTTAGCATAGGGCATGCAACCAGCCTTTATTCACAACTAGTGGGACATCCTAGGAAACCTATAACATTAAGTAGAAATTAACACAAACTTGCAAACTCCATATACTGTAAGTTTTATAATTTTATTAAGATGGCGACCACTAAAAACTACACAATTTATTTTATTCACTCAGAAGTCACTACTCTTCTCTCTGTCAGGTACTTTGGAAGAGTAATATAACATGCACTTAAATGATCAGCTTTCAGAAATATCTGCTGGCACCAAGAACACAGAACACAAAGCACAGCACAACTAAATGTGACATTACTGCCATGATTAAACTCTTGGGTATAATAACATGAGAAATGTGCTTTATAAACATATTATTATATTATCATTATATCTTTATTAATGTATGTTGAATACACATAAACAAATAATGAATTTGATTGCATATTTAGATCTCTTATAACTAAAATCAAATATACAATATATTAACTATAAATGTTATATTTTATGTTGGCATAAATATGTTGGACTGTAATCCACCTATTGGCCTATCTATTTTGTATGATAGTGCATTTTAACTGTAATATACATTGTCATACATGTGCACTTGAGAGGCAGGCTAAGGGCTTAACTGGGAGTAAGACACAGAGATGAGGGTTGTTGAATGGTGCTAATGCCTTTTCTCCTTCCTCCACAGACCAGCAGAAGGAAAGCCTGCCTAAAACTCTTCCTATTTCCTCCTGAAATAAAGCGCCATCCAAGACCTCACTTGCGGATATGACACCCACCCCTTCCTGTCTCCTCTGTAAATAATCCAACCTGTTAAATCCTCTTGTTAAGTCTTGATTAAGACACAGTCTTGAATGATTACTTGTCTGAGAGAAATTTTAGTTTTGCCTACAGTGTATGGAGTGGAATTCCCAAACCTTGATCCTCTTATAGACACACATATTGTCACACACATGCACATAAGGGACAGTTTAAGGGCTCTGGTAACAGTAATTCTCAACTCCAGCCATTGGCACTCTACGATAACACCTTCTCTTTCTCTGCATCTGCAAACCAGAAGATTGGTGGCTTTTCCATGGCTGACATCACTTAGGATGTTTGTCCACCTGGACCCACCTCTTCCTGCTGGAAACAGTCTTAACTGGAAGAACTGCCATCTTTGGCAGTTGCATCCACACTGCCATCTGAAAAGTCACAACGTAACACTTTAATCCTATGAGCACCAGATAATGTTTTAACGTCTTTGTTTTGTGATTACAATATTTAAGTAAACTGCTCAAAAAAATTAAAGGAACACTTTGAAAACATATCAGATCTCAATTGGAAAAAATAATGCTGGATATCTATACTAATATGGATTGGATAATGTGTTAGGAATGATAGGCTACCACATTGTTTGATGGAAATGAAAATTATCAACCTACAGAGGGCTGAATTCAAAAACACCATAAAAATCAAAGTGAAAAAAATGATGTGGTAGGCTAGTCTCATTTTGCTGAAATTTCATTGCAGCAACTCAAAAACATACTCAGTAGTTTGTATGGCTCCCACGTGCTTGTATGCATGCATGACAACGTTGGGGCATGCTCCTATTCTGACGATGGATGGTGTCCTGGGAGATCTTCCAGATCTGGACCAGGGCATCACTGAGCTCCTGGACAGCCTGAGGTGCAACCTGGTGGCATCAAATTAAGTGAAGCATAATGTCCAAGAGGTGTTCTAATGGATTTAGGTCAGGCAAGCGTGGTGACCAGTCAATGGTATCAATTCCTTCATTCATAGTGCACCAGGAGGAACTCAGGACCCTACACTGCACCAGCACAGGATCTGGCAATGGGTCCAAAGATTTCATCCCAATACCTAATGGCAGTCAAGGTGCCATTGTCTAGCCTGCAGAGGTAGGTGTGTCCCTCCATGGATATGCCTCTACAGACCATCACTGATCCACCACCAAATCGGTCATGCTGAACGATGTTTCAAGCAGCATAACTTTCTCCATGGCTTCTCCAGACCCTTTCACGTCTGTCACATGTGCTCAGGGTGAACCTGCTCTCATCTGTGAAAAGCACAAGGCACCAGTGGTTGACCTGGCAGTTCTGGCAATCTATGACAAATACCAATTGAGTTCCACGGTGCCAGGCAGAGAGCACAGGGCCCACTGGAGGACGTTAGACCCTCAAGCCACTCTCATGAAGGCTGTTTCTAATTGTTTGGTTGGAGACATTCATACCAGTGGCCTGCTGAAGGTCATTTTGAAGTGCTCTGGCAGTGCTCATCCTGTTCCTTCATGCCTAAAGGAGCAGATACTGGTCCCGCTGATGGGTTAAGGACCTTCTACAGCCCTGTCCAGCTCTCCTAGAGTAACTGCCTATCTCCTGTAATCTCCTCCATGCCCTTGAGACTGTGCTGGGAAACACAGCAAACCTTCTGGCAATGGGGCACGTATTGATGTGCCATCCTGGAGAAGTTGGACTAGCTGTGCAACCTTTGTAGGGTCCAGGTATCGCCTCATGCTACTGATAGTGATACTGACTGTAGCCAAATACAAAACTAGTGAAAAAACAGTCGGAAAAGATGTGTAAGGAAAACTGTTAAACCATTGCTGTTTTGGGGGTCATCTCATTGTTGCCCCTCTAGTGTGCCTGTTGTTAATTTCATTAACACCAAAGCAGCTGAAACTGATTAATAAACCCCTCTGCTACTTAACTGACCAGATTGATATCCCAGAAGTTTCACTGACTTGATGCAATACTCTGATTAAAAAGTGTTCCTTTTAATTTTTTTGGGCAGTATATATATACCTATACATGCACACACAAAAATGAAGGTATGCACAAAGTATAAATGGATCTTCATATTGATTTTTAACAAACTATGATAATAGTTTTTGAGATTACTAAGTTGTTTGAACTTTTTTTTCTTTTCTCTGTGTCTATGGTAGCACCTGTTGTTTCAGACTTGTTCAGATGTCTCCAAATGAAATTGTCTCCATTTACCTACAGACTGATCCTTTTTAGAGCATGACTCATCTATAGCTCTTAGAATTTGGGTTTAATCCCAACCTGTATAATGTATACTTTTCTACATGTTATGTGATTTTTTATTTCAACATTATGCTTTGTATTTATTGCATTTAATTTTAATATTGTCTAATTATTTTGTAGAATGTTGTGCTTATAAATGGAAGTGTGCTTAACAAGAATGCATTAATTAAAAAAAAAAAAACTTTGTTTTTGCAAAGCTCTTTTGTGTAACATGCTAGTAAGTTTTTTAAACTTTTCATATAAAGTAGGGGCCAGTGGCTATGGCTGTATATTCATCTTGATTGTGATCACAATATTTCTACTCTTTGTGATTCTTTCAGACCTGTACTCTGTGCTTTAATGACTACAAGCCTAGAGTGTTATACACATACTTAAGTGTTCTATTCCTGGAGATAATCCAAGAGTGAACATAATTGTTATAAGTATTATTCCAAAAATGATCACATTTTCTAATTAGCATTAATTAATTTGCCACTGATTAACAGGTTGCAGTGAAAAAATCTGCAGAGACTACTCATATTAAAGGACACTAAGAAACACACACACACCCACAAAAACACACAAAAGCAAGTATGGTCACACTGTCCTCGGTCATTGAAGAAGGGAGTAATAATTCACTTCAGCTGTTCACAAAAAACTTCCAGGTTGTAAATCTCATGTATCCTTATTGTTTCAACTTTGTCATTTACCAGTCAAAATTTTAATTACTAGCATAAATCAAAGTAACCCAAGCATATATAATGGAAAAAAGGCTGTTGCATGGGTTAACTTTGTCTTGCTAGAAATCCTCTGCTGTTGTTAACTGATTTAAAGATTTTTCCATGAAAAACATATACTGGGAAAACCAAAAGAACAGTGAAATAAACCTTATCAATATATAAACATATGATTTGAATTAAAAAATAATTGGTTGTATTATGAATAAAAAAGCATTGTATAACATTAATGCACAGTTAACACACAGAGTAATACATACAAAAGTAAAAGAAGTGAGCCACAGCATTGTATTATATATGATCTAGGCATTTTCACATACTGTAAGATTAGTTAACCTGCACTAATGAAGTATGATGAATGTATCAATAAATAATACAAACATTTTTGTCATTAATAGTAATCAAACAAAGCAATATGACAAAATAATTTCTTGCATGAGAGTCTTCTAAAATTTTCAAATATTCAATTCAATATATTCTTGTTAAGCATAAGAACGTGCTATACAATAGTTTAGATTTTATAAGGTGGTAAATGAAGGGGTACGTTATGTGCTACCACTACTACTGAACAGTTACTGCTCAACTTGTATTCTATTATCTTGTTGTCTAAGAATTAATAAATTAGGGAGGGTGGGGGGGTTAAGGGGGGGAGAGAAAGAGAGCAGGCTTGATCTATACCTAATCTATCCTCTTAATCTTTATAATTATAACTACCAACGTAATAATAAGCTGCATGGCAACAACTCTAGGGGAAATAGGAAATTAAGACCTAAGCTGTCTCACTTCCAGTAAAGACTATAAAATGACATCAAAAACTCAGAATCAGTGTCTTCATGATGGGACAGTTAACTTTGTAAGTTGCAATGTTAAAGGCCTGAATCACGAATTAAAGAGAAAGAAAGACACTCTCACCTAACAGGTCTAAATGCTAAAATAGTATTTTTACAGGAGACCCACTTACTAAGCAAGGATCAGTTCCGCTGCAAAAGACTGGACTGGCCAAATGTTCCATTCTAGTTTTACGAAGAAAACTAGAGGTGGGAATTCTCATACATAGAACAGTACCATTTGTAGCATCAGATGTAGTATTGGATCCTGAAGGGAGATATGTAATGGTCATGGGAGACTTATCTAACTGTAAAATGATTTTGATAAATGTTTATGCACCTAATGTTGATGAAAAGGAATTTATACAAAATTTATTTGCATCCATTCCCAATCTGAACACTCATAAAGTTATAATGGCTGGGGACTTTAATTGTGTTCTAAATCCACTTTTAGATAGGACTTCCTCCACAGGGGAACGCATCTAACACCGCAAAGATAATTACAAAGTTTATAACTGATCACAACTTATCAGACCCCTGGAGGTTTTTAAACCCAAATTCAAGAACATATTCTTTCTACTCACCAGTACATCATTGCTACTCAAGGATTGATTACTTCTTTATAGACAATAACTTCTTGCCTAAGATTAAATCTTGTAAATACGATGCTATTGTTATTTCTGACCATGCACCTATGATCTTGGAGCTAAATTACTAAGCCCCATACACTCACCCGCAGATGGCCTCAACCGCTTCTATTAGCTGACGAGAATTGTACTGAATTTATATCCAAACAAATCAAATTCTTTCTAGAGACAAATACATCCCTGAGATCTCTGCAGGAATACTCTGGGAAACTCTTAAGGCCTTCTTAAGAGGACAGATTATCTCATATCTTTCCCACAGAAATAAATCCAAGCCAAGAAAGTAGCAGAGATAAAAAGCAAATTACTAAAATAGATGAAGAACATGCCAGACTACCAAGCGAGACTCTACATAGGAGGAGGCAGGCTCTACATTCAGAATTAAACCTCTTGACAACTAAAGAAACTGAACAACTAATTTACAAATCCAGACATCATTATTATGAACATGGAGAGAAAGCTAATAAGCTTTTAGCTCAACAAATTCACAAGCAAGAAGTGCATAGCGCAATCTCGTAATCACTAACACGAACGGAGATAAAATCATCGAACACAAAAATATAATGCACACTTTCAGAGACTACTATAAATCCCTATATACTACTGAGTTTAAAGAAGACAATACACAATCTAATGCATTTCTGGATACATTACAGATACCACAAATAGACGCTTTTAGTGTGGAGGAACTTGATAAACCTCTGGCATTATCAGAATTACTAGATGCTATAAAGTCACTCCAAGGTGGAAAAGCAGCAGGCCCTGATGGCTACCCTGCAGAGTTTTACAAGAAATTCTCCGCTCAGCTAGCTCCCTCCTATTAGCAACATTTACAGAAGCCAGAGATAACCAATCTCTTCCACAAACCTTTCGCCAAGCACTAATCACTGTCTTTCCAAAACAAAATAAGGACTTATTACAATGTGCATCATACAGACCAATTTCACTTCTGAATAACGACGTTAAAATACTCTCTAAAATCATAGCTAGAAGGATGGAGAAAGTGCTCCCTCGTAATATCACAAGACCAAACTGGATTTATTAGGGGCCGACACTTATCTTCAAATCTTCAAACGCCTGTTTAATGTAATATACTCACCAACTAAATCAAACACCCCAGAAATATTATTATCATTGGATGCAGAAAAAGCATTCGACATGATTGAATGGAAATACCTTTTTACTACATTGGAGAAGTTTGGGTTTGGCCGAACATTTGTGCATGGATTAAATTACTGTATACTAACCCAGAAGCTTCAGTTTGCATCAATAACATTTGCTCAGACTACTTTAAACTAGAACGTGGCACTAGACAAGGATGCCCTTGTCACCGCTGCTGTTTGCATTGCCATTGAACCACTGGCAATACATTGTCGAAATACTGATCAGATAAAGGGGATTAGCAGAGAAGGACTGGAACAGAAAATCTCATTATATGCAGATGACATGGTACTGTATATATCGGACCCAGAAAATTCTGTGCCTGCAGTCTTAGCAGCACTCACAGAATTTCAAAAGATCTCTGGTCTCAGAATTAATCTGAATAAAAGTGTACTCTTTCCAGTGAATTCTCAAGCATATAATATTAGATTAGACACCCTACCTTTTATCATTGCAGAACAGTTTAAATACCTAGGGGTAAACATCACAAGTAAACATAAAGCTCTTTATCAACAAAATTTCCTCTGCATGGAAAAAATTAAACAAGACTTGCATAGATGGTCAACCCATCATCTCACACTAGCTGGAAGAATTAACACTGGAAAGATGAATATTCTTCCTAAGCTCCTTTTTATTTCAAAACATCCAATATACATTAATAAATCATTCTTTAAGCAATTAGATTCAACAATAACCTCATTTATTTGGAATTCAAAACATCCACGCATCAAAAGAGCGACCCTACAAAGACAAAAGGCAGAAGGCGGCATGGCTCTACCTAACTTCCAGTTTTATTACTGGGCAGCAAATATACAGTGATAAGAACCTGGACACAAATAGAAGAACATATACAGGCTTGGACAACAATAGAAGTAAAATCCTGCAGTACTTCTTTGTATTCCTTGCTCTGTGCTCCAATAATCGGCAATATACAAATAACCCAATTGTGCTCCATTCACTTAGAATTTGGAACCAATGTAGAAAGCATTTTAAGACGGAGAAGCTTCTATCTGTGGCACCTCTGCAAGAGAACCACCTCTTTCAACCTTCACAAACATATGCAGTTTTAATATCTGGAAAAATTTGGAATTAACTTGCTTAGAGATCTTTATATAGACAACGTCTTTGCATCCTATGAACAATTACATTCCAAATTTAACATTCCAGCTACACATTTCTTTCACTATCTTCAAATCAGGAACTTTGTTAAACAGAACCTTCCAGATTTTCCTCATCTTGCACCCTCATCCATGCTGGAAAAATATTGCTCAATCTCAAGGACTTAGACTCCATCTCTACAATATATAAAATCATTTTACAATCCCTCCCTTTCAAAGATCCAAGAGGACACTGGGAAAAAGATCTCTCAATTAATATATCAGAAAAAGAGTGGAAAGTAGCAATGCAGAGAATTCACTCGAGCTTCATATGCACAAAGCATACAATTATACAACTTAAAATTATATATCGAGCACATCTGTCTCGACTAAAACTCTCAAAATGTTTCCAGGGCATGATCCAACCTGCGAACGTTGCAACCAAGTCCCAGCCTCACTGGGTCACATGTTTTGGGCCTGCACCAAATTAACATTATTCTGGACAAAAATTTTTAATTACCTCTCAGACAGCCTTGGACTCACAATCCCTCCTAACCCATTAACGGCTGTGTTTGGGGGTCTTCCAGAGGGGCTTAAAGTGGAGAAAGACAAACAAATTGTGATTGCATTCACTACACTTTGGCACGCAGACTTATTCTGATAAACTGGAAAAACCCAAACTCTCCTCTTTTAAGTCAGTGGGAAACTGATATGTTATATTATTTGAAATTGGAAAAAATCAAATACTCAGTTAGAGGATCTGTGCAGACTTTTTTCAAAACATGGCAGGATCTAATCAGTAATATTTTAAAATAAGTTCATGAAGCACAGAGAATTTATTAATTTATGTATGTTTACAAGCCTTAAATTTTACGCCGTCTGGCTTGCTCTTTCTCAGGGGTGGGGAAAAATAAATAAATTCACTATTCATACAACTTGCATTTGGATTAAGCAGGTTTGAGGATGATGTGTAAAGTTATTGTTCCATCCCTCCATCCTCTTCTGCTTATCCGAGGTCGGGTCGCGGGGGCAGCAGCTTCAGCAGAGAGGCCCAGACTTCCCTCTCCCCGGCCACTTCTTCTAGCTCTTCCAGGAGAATCCCAAGGCATTCCCAAGCCAGCTGGGAGACATAGTCCCTCCAGCATGTCCTGGGTCTTCCCTGGGGTCTTCTCCCGGTTGGACGTGCCCGGAACACCTCACCAGGGAAGGCGTCCAGGAGGCATCATGATCAGATGCCGGAGCCACCTCATCTGACTCCTCTCGATGCGGAGGAGCAGCGGCTCTACTCTGAACCCCTCTTGGATGACTGAGCTTCTCACCTTATCTTTAAGGGAAAGCCCAGACACCCTGCAGAGGAATCTCATTTCAGCCGCTTGTATTCGCGATCTCGTTCTTTCAGTCACTACCCATAGCTAATGACCATAGGTGAGGGTAGGAACGTAGATCGACTGGTAAATTGAGAGCTTTGCCTTACGGCTCAGCTCCTTTTCACCACGACAGACCGATGCAGAGCCCGCATCACTGCAGATTCGCACCGATCCACCTTTCGACCTCACGTTCCATTCTTCCCTCACTCGTGAACAAGATCCTGAGATACTTGAACTCCTCCACTTGGGGCAGGATCTCTCCCCCAATCCTGAGAGTTATTGTTAAGTTATTGTTACTAAGTTGAATTATGTCGCAAAACCCTAGTTCATTAAAATTGAAAATGATATCTTCTGCTTTGGTACATTTACAGTTGACACATTTCAAATTTTACTCTGCATAAAGTGTCTTAGAAATATACTTACTAAAAAGTTCCCTTTACATCAATTATCAGCTACTAGTGGTAATTACAAGTATTTTATGTCCAATGCATTTTGATAAATTGGCTATGTTAGGTTTCCTGAACAATCAGAAAGAAATAATTATACTACTGATATCACAGTATATACCGTAAAGGCCAGTGAAATGTTCTATGTTGTGGCATACTGAGCTGGTAATATCACATCAAGAGAGGCTCACCAAATCAACAAACTAATTAAAATGCCAGTCTCAATTATGGGAACTACTTTGGACCCCCTGGAGTAGCAGCAAAGGACAGAATTAGGACAAAACTGAGTGTCATTATGAGCAATTCTGCTCATCCTGTCTCTGACACTGTAACACTGAGTACTTTTAGCCAATGAAGTGAATTGTGTCAAGAAACACTACTGGGGCTCCTTTATGCCAATGGTAATATCTGCATAATACCTCACTGGGACTGGGACAGCCAAGTCAGAAGTTTTCTTTTTTATTTTCTTTCTGTTTAGTCATTCTGGGATACATTCATATCATAGTGTGGGTGTATTTATTTATTTATTAATTTAATGAGCTTCTGTTAAAAGCCAAATTTCCTAGAGAGATCTAACTGTTCAATAGGGAATTGTTAGTGGATAGCTTGCATATTTCTGGTGTGCCCTGCTTTGTGGTAGGTCAGAGGACATTGATTAAAGTGTTTGCTCTTTGCCTTGCTCAGTGAGTAAAGAAGAGCAAGTTTCATCAATTTAATTTTATCCCAATACTATTATTCTAAGGTTTCACTAGTTGCAAGGCTCAGTTTTTAAAATTAAAATAACTTAAAATTCTGAACTTCTATTGTGGACTATGTATTCTAAAATACAAAAACCTAACATAGATTAAATAGTAAATTTTATAAGGTAGCATGATAAAGGTCTCAATCATCAACCAAAAGAAAAAACAGTTTGACGCTTTAATACACTAAAATTAGACTGCTTTAAAAATGAATGATCAATCAAGGCTGAATTTTACTCAAACTATGAGGATGAGATGCTAGCGGGAATATTAACTCATAAAGTAACCCAATTTGCAGGTACTGAGTAATTTTTTATTCAGAAGGATGCTATTTTATAGTGAATGGGAAATGAGCAAACTAAATTAATCTTGGCTGACAGATAGACATGTAATTGGAATAATAATGAAATGAGTTTTCTCTTTAATCCTTTACTAGAACATTTATTAACTCATAAAGCCAAGAGGTTTTAATTATGTATAAAATTCTACTTTAGATGGATCATCTCAAGCTGCAACCTCAATGCCTAATTATCCTTGTGAAAATGTAAAATTATCAAGACCCATAACTTGTCTGATCTATGGAGGTATCTCAACCTAAATTTGAGACAATTCATTTTTTTTCAGTGTTTCACATGTATTCCTGAATTCACTGCTTTCTTATAGATGACCTGCTAACCTTTCACATCGTTATAATGTTATTTTTGACCATTCCCATTTTACTGTGTATATTACAACTCCAACCCAAGTTTTAACTTTTGATTTAGCTCATTAATAATAGTACAGGAAAAATTAAATTTCTTTGCAAATTGATTTTTTGTGAAGATGAACACTTGCCCCGAAGAACCCACAGGAACACCTTGGGAACACTCGAAGTATGCTAAAAAAAGGAGGGGATCAGAAATAATTTCTATAACTGAGTAAAAAATCTCAGATTTCAGAGATCTATATAAAAAAAAGACAAGTACTGCAAACACAGTTAAACATGTCACTGTATAACATTAACTCTGTCTATGACAAAGTAATTCATTATGCAAATTTGGGTTTATGCACAACAAATATGCATAGATTAAATGATTATACTTTAACCCAGAAGCATCTGTTTGCATTAATAATATACTTGCTTACTTGCTTTAGAACATAGACCTGGACAGGATTGCAATTTATCAATAATGCTTTTACCTATTACCATTGAATATTTTGCTTTTCATATTTGGAAACAGATTTTTAAGGGATTGTAAGGGATAGAATTGAACAAGTTGTTTTTACAAAGTTTCTATTATTGAATTGGCAAGGATTTATATGCTTGCGGACTACAAAGAAAAAACTAACCCAGTCTCATTTGCATGCTTTCTTCCTGATCAGGTTAATGGTTTCTATGCCTGCTTTGATTGCACATGATTCACCCTCTTTATTTCTGTACATGACGTAAGTAGGACTAGTAAGTGACTGTGTGTGAACAAGGCATCTGGTCGGCATAGAATTTCAGAATGTGTTTTAAAAACCTATAGCAACAAATTAGCTGATGTCTTCAGTGACATCTTTGATATTTCTGAGAATCTGTTGTCCCTGTCTTCTTCAAAATGACAATGACGAAAGTGGACCGTCTTAATGACTGCACACCTGTGACACTCACTCCATTTGTGATGAAGTGCTTTTAGAGACTGGTGCTGGAATACATTAACAATATTCTACATAGTCATCATAACCAGATATAAAAATATACAGATATGAGGTTAACATAGGAGGCCATATCCCTCGCACTTCCTAACACCCTGGCACATCTAAATAATAAAAATAGTTAACAGTTGAACCTGTCTCTAGACTACAGCTCAGCATTTAACACTGTTGTACCAGCAAAGCTGACCACCTATTACCCCTATTAAGGATTCAGTGCTACCCTTTGCAACTGCATTTTGAAATTCCTTATCAACAGACTTCAGCATGTATGGATTGGCAGCATAACATCCTCCACGCTGCCCGTCTATGGTAGTAGGCTTATACTCTTTCTACACTCCTTGTTTACCTCTGACTGAATTTGCCAGACTCAGCTCAACCACCACCATAAGCATGATCACCAACAATGAAGAGCCAGCTCTTCTTACAGAGAGGAAGTTTCTCTGCTGACTTAATTGTGCCAGGACAATTATATGATTCTTAGTGTCAGCAAAACCAAGGAGTTACAATAGGCTTCAGGAAGCAGAAGGCAAACCACATTTCCATCTTTATCAATTTCAATTTATGGGTTAGGGTTAACTTTAGATCACAGTTTTCCCAGTTAATACTTTTGCATTTCAGTTTGAATTGGACAGGTCTCTTTGACAGTCTCGCAACAGTTCAAATATTTAGGAATCGCAATTATAAGAAAAAGTTAAAGACCTATTAAAATGTAATTTTAATAACCTGATTAGAAGTGTTAAAGAATATTTTAAAAAATTAACAATTTTCATCATACCTTACTTAGCTAGGAGAATTTATGTTTATATCTCTTTCATAGCATTCCAATGCACTGTATATCATTAAATACTTTAAAAAACTTGACAAACTTGTAACAACATCTACTTTAAAAGCAAAAATGGCAAAGATTAAAAACTGATTTTGTACAAGTCTAAAGTAAAGATATGTATTTTACTACAGGGTTGCAAATAATGTACAGCATTCTGAAACCTTGGAAAAGAAGAAAAAATTAAGCTGTACAAGCTTCATTAGCTATATGGGACAATGTGGGCATTGCCCATTCTTCTAGGATTTTGTGGCACACAAGGCCTATTAAGAAAGCAGATTTAACAGGGATGCAGGCATCCAGCTGTGCCATCTGTTTATATTTCATCTGATAACAAAGGTGTAAATCAGAGTTGCACTGACATCTGTACAGAGGTCCCTCTACAGACACCTTGAGCCAAAATGGACTAAAGCAAGAACAAAGAGCTGTAAATCAATGAATAACAACTCTGATGGACAAACAACTTGCCTATGAAGAGACAGTAGTTTTGTAACTGGAAGTGGCTTTAATCCAATCATAAGAGGTTCCACCTATTTTTCATAAGCTAGTTACACCTATCCCATCTGGGGAATACTGGGCACTCTCCGGCTGTCTCAGGTGGCTCTCTCAAGAGAACTATGAGGGAACTCCCATGGGAGAGCTCTGCTCTCATTCTCTAGAATGACTGAAAGCCTCTGAAACTAAAAGCTGATGAACCATTCGTTCTCTGTTTGGGGAGCTGAGAACTGACAACACTCTTTCTCTTTTTGGGTCATAAATTAACACTCGCTTTATCTATGTTCATCCCAGCGGTGGGCTGAAAAGGCTGAGAAACAGCCATTACTTCAAGAAGGGAACTTCAAGATCTAAATTCTTGCACCAGAAAGAATAATGCTCTTCCTTAAGTTGCAGAAGACACAGCAAAGGGCCTAACAGCAAAAAGTAAGATAAGAAAGCAGCATCACAGAACACCAGCAAACAAAGTAATTATTCAGCAGAGAAAGAGTGTACTACAACGCAAGAAGAATCCTCTACTTGTACCCGAAGTGACAAAAAAGCAACAACTCCAAACAACATCAGACATCAATTTTAAAGACTTGGTATTGTAAAACTTTTTATCTGTGCCAAGATAAATTAGAAATCTAAATAGTCAGTAAATAGTCAGCCTGCCTATATTATATGTTTGTCTGTCTAGTCAGTTGGTCTGTGTCCTGTCTTATATGTTAACATATACTGGTATATGCAGTTATCATATGTCTATAAATCCTTATGTTTATCAATAAATTGTATTATTCAGTTTCTTAAATTGAGTTTACTTCAGTTACCTTCAAATAAGTCTAAAGGCTACAGATCCCTGCCCTACAACAATGAAATGTAAGGTAAATAAAGTAGGAGCCTTGCCAAATTATCTGATTAATTAACTGTGTTGCTGAAGGTAAAATTGATCACTAACCATGTAAAATTAATCTTTCCATTTCTACATGTATTGGCATCCATGTGGCTGAGCCTGACAAATCACACACTTTACTACAGCTATGGAAAAGAATTCTTGTTCGAACTCTTATCTATATATCTTGCTCTGTTCACATCCTGATGCTTATTATTGTCACATAAACTGGAATCTGGTAGTTCAAAACTTGCTCAGAGTATCCTACCATTGTAGAAGCCCAAGATGGTACCCATAGTTGCACTCATACAGGAGAGACATCTGTAACAATCCTTAACTTATAAAATATTCAAAAGTTTAGAGATTTTTATATTAATAACATGTTTACATTCCTTAGATACTTATGTTTCACATTTACACTTTCAGCAACCAATTTCTTCTATTATATGCACTGTGGACTCGGACCTGGACACACACAAACGGACATCGTCAGTTCCACCACACACGGTTTATTTACAATATTTACAGGTTACTGTTCGTGCACACAAACCCCAGTGCCTCTTGCACCGTTCCCCCAATGTCCAGGCCTCACAGTCTTTGTGTCTCTCTCTTGGCTGCCTCCCGTCCTCTCTCCAGCTCCGTCCTCTTCCACCTGACTTCCGCTTTCGACTGAAGGGAGGCAGCCCCTTAAATAGGAACCCGGATGGGCTCCAGCTGCTTCCTGGCACTCCTCCGTAGACATGCCCCAGTGTGGCAGAAGTGCCGGCTGCGCACCCGGAAGCCGTCCGGGTGTCCTCTGTCGTCTTCCCCCCAGCACTTCCTGGTGTGGCGGAAGTGCTGGGCTCCGGATATTCAGGCACCGGCGCCGCCTGGCGGTGGCCACGGGTCCCTACAGGGCTGGGCTTCCAAGCCCTTTACCCGTGGCCCCCAACATAACCAGGGCGGACGCCCCCTCGCGGTCTGGAGGAGGTACAAGCCCTCCTTCGGTCCTCCTGGGCGTCCCGGCCAGGCTCCAGCCCCGGCCGGGTGCCACAGCACATTAAAAATTATTGCTAAACAATTCATGTCAGGTTTTCTTGATCTTTCTTCAATATAGATATAAAAATTATACTACCTTGAAGTAAGTAAAATATTGGAGGTGTTTTCATACTCTACTAGTCATTTCCAAAATGCCCCCAAGATGATTTACACCAGTGTTGACATTTCTTTCTGTCAGAATTATAGAACTCCTCATCATTTTTAGAAAAGCATCATGGAACAACATTAAGACTACTCACACTTATCTTTACTCAGATTATTTAAAGTGTGCCTAGATCAAGACCCTAGTTGCATGTGATGTTGTTTGCAGCCATTTTACTTTTTTACCGCTCCCCACTCCACATTTTTTCTCTTACTTCACAGACTGTATCAATGTTCTGCAATGACAATGGGTAGGCAGAATTGCTGCAAGGACCCAGGGATAAAAGAGAGCACAGATCAAAAAATAAACACCCAAAACATATAAGGGATCAAATTGCAAACAAAAAATCAAAGTCAAAAATCACGCAAAAGTTGCTACTCCATATTTTTTAGTGGCTAACATATCTTTTTTTTTACACAATCCAGAATCTTGGACACTTATAGCGCACCAACATCTTAAATAGGAAATGGTTGTTGACATTACACCAGGACAATATATCTTCTCTTGGTATTAAAGACTCAAGCAACTGTACACTTTACTCTAAAAATAAAAAAAGAAAATTACACAAAATGGCAATTTCTCTAAAATACTAATATAATAAAAATGGTGATGAAAATAATCCTTAAATAGGGCCACATGGCACAACTTCCAGCTGTCACATGGTCATATAGAATTTTGTTGCTACTAATGGAGAAGCTAAATTCACTCAAAATTACATAAATAAAAATAAATTAATAAAATAATATTAATTCTAAAACAAGTGAAGCTAACTCCAATGATGCTTGAAACCTAGAAAATCAAAATTATAACCTCAAAACAAGAAGATTATAAACAGTGTGCAAAAAATAATTTCAGAATGTCCATAAAGCCCCAATTTTTAACAATTGGAGCCACAATAACTCCAAATCCTCTTACAGCAGTATTACTTTACAGAATAACACTATGGAATTATGATATCTTATACTACACAGTTTGTCTGTATTTTATTTAATTGAAACAATCTTAATTTATCCACTCTAACGCAGTGTAAAAAAAGATATTTTATTCTATTTAAAATCAGAAGACATTAAATATTTCACCCAAAAATTCCCCAACACTTCTTTAGAATTTGACAAGAATGTATTAATGATACATTGGAGTAAACATGCTATGCCTTTCTCTGTCAACTACTATGTATTAGATAATTCAGTTTTATAGCTCTCCAGATGGGTTGGGAATGGCGCTGAAGTTGAATTTAATATGATACATGGTATTACTTTTTTATGCTTCATTTTCCTGTGCCATATGTGTTGCAATGCAATTTTATAAAACTAATTAAAAAAAAATGGCTGCAGTAGGCTAGCCACGAGAAATACTGAAATGTAGGAGAAATCATATTGCAAATAAATAGCAGATACACGACAATCTGACAACAGGATGCAAATACATAATCCACTAAAAAGCCACTTGGAGACAGCTTTAGTAACAAAATGGCCACTATGAGAAATTGCAGGCTTAGGGAGTGTCACAGGGAACTATGCATCATCTGGCGAAGATGTCATAGAAATATGTCAGCAGTAAACCATAAAATGAGATAATACATTCGCAAAAATGACAAAATTCTTGAAAAGTCCTGATAGGTGTGGTGTATGATAAAAAGACCATAAAGTACAAAGCATGAATATGGTAAATCTCCAGGACTCACATTCCAAGTTTTAGTGCCCATATTTAGTGCTGAAGCTCAAAAAAATAATAACCAATAATCCATGGTGCTTAAAAACATGGACTTCAATAAAACAAGAGAATTGATTCCAAATGGTTTTGATTAGCTAACCTAAGTTGTTTGAATGATCTTGAATTGCTGAATATCTTATTTATTTGTTAAAGAAGCTCTCACCTCCTCTTGAACATTCCTTAAAAATATAACATACAGTAAATTGATGGATGTAAAATAAACTTTACTGAGAAAATTAGACTGGATATACAGTATGTTATTGTTATAGTTGCCTTGTGCCAGCCTGTAAGAAAAAAAAACGGGTAAGTGACAAGGCTCGCTCTATTGGGTGATTAAGATGGTAGGTATCCTTGTCTTTCCATTTGGAAGTGACTGCTTTTCCCTGTTTACACCAGATACTGGAACCCTTATGTCATCTATCTGGCTGTTCCTACTGTATGCTGCACTCATCTGGCCATTGGATGCAGAAGACAAGCTGCTAACCAAGTCTCTGCCACCCATGTTAGCCATTCATAGTTGCAGGATTCCTAGTGAGTATACGTCCACCTAGCAAATGAGAGTCATGCTATGTTGGCATAAAAACATTATGTTGGTAACAATTATGTTTAAAAATAAGTATAAGAAGGGTGTCAGTTATATAGAAAAGCATTGAAAAAGAATTAGGCTTGAATCAGTAAAACACATAAATACAACTTGATGAACAAATAAAAAGATCATTTTAAGCATTTAAAAGTTTACTTTTTCAGTGAGCCATGCTTTGGCTTCATCCCTTTTAAGCAAGTATTTATGATACAGCTGTTAAAAAAAATAAAAAAGAGACAAAGCTGAGCTTGGTTGAACTTTAATTCAATTATGTAGCTTCTCAGCAGTACACCAGCCAGAACAGTCTACAGGTAGCTGAAATTAAGGGCTTGAGTACGAGTAACATTAATACACAACAGCTTTGAAGATGCTGTATTTATCTTGTCAGGTGCGTTGTCCCTGCTGTGTTAATCTGTGAATTAAACACTTGGATCAGGCAAATTTCCCTGTTGTGTGACATTACTCTTTTGAAAGAGAGTACTTTTACAATGTTTTTAAAAGTTTCTTGCATATGTTTAACCATGCTTTATACTAATAGTGTCAAAAACCTTCATAAAACTGGAAAGTGATTGTCATTGGTTTATCCCAAATATTCCTAATCTAGTAATATAATTTTATTGACATACCAGTTGTGGTACTTGTGACGGACAGATAATAGAATCATTTAAAAATATTTGTCATCTTATTTTCTTTAGATGCAGAAAAAGCACTTGATATGGTTGAATGGGAATACCTGCTCATGATATTGCACAAATTTGGGTTTGGCCCAAACATTTCTGGATGGATCAAACTAATTTACACTAGTGTGGGTGGGAGTTGAATTTTAGTTTGATTTAAGTTTCACTTGATTGTATGGAATGTCATCTGCTTATCTACCTTTAGCCCCATTCAGAAACCTTTTAGTCCCAGGTGTGGGGTTTCACTTCAAAAAGTCACCTTTAAGCTCTGTTATTGACTTTATTGAATGTTGGTGCCCAGAGGTGAATTGCTGTCTCTTTTCTGTAGACAACTGGACAATAATAAATTTCCCATGATCACTCACAGTCTTTCACTATGTGTGATAGAACTATCTTAAACGTTGATTTAAATATTACTGCAAATCACATACAGCAGATGTCTGCCAGGAAGAAACTGGAAAAATTAAGTTTTCTAATTCAAAAATGTTATCCTTATGTTCTTTCATTATCATACTAGCATAGTGATACAATGGTAAGTCCATCATTTTTTGCTTGTGTCATACATTTATGGACCTTTGTTCACTGGATATGTCAGCCATTACATCCCTCTTTCTTTGTGCATCTTGTTGCCTTTCTTCATTGGACATTACATTTGTCTTTCTTTGTACTTCTTCCTTCCTCTATTCATAGGACACCGCTGGTCACCAGACAGCATTACGCCTGGGCACGGACACCGGACATTTTATCACAGAGATGCACAGCAAGATCATCTCAATAAAATTTGGCAATTAGTGTGTGGAACTTCATTCTGTTTCATTGTGGTTTGGCTCTATAGCATAATCTACCTTTTTCATTTTGTCAGTATTTTTTTAATGTGCTTACACACAATATGGCACAGAAAGTGTTGATTGGTACTCCATAGGCTATGTAAAATAATAACACAGAATATAACAGGCAAAGTAAGTTTAACTTAGTACAAAATCTGCTATGAGTCAGAATGTGTGGATAAACCAATTTGTCCGTATATGATTTGAAAAAAATATAATGTGAGTATGCATGAGGTTGTGTGTAACAACTGTGGTCGAAATGTAACGTCTTATTAAAGAAAGAAGCATCCTCTAACAGGACAATTCAGTAATCAGGCAGGAGAAAAGCAGTTCATTGTATCTTTTAATTACATCTCAGCAAAATGCCTTGGAGGGAGCATTTTTCAGAAGCAGTCCATTACAGCATGGCCAGAATGATCAGAATGGTCAGAGAAACAAAGAATAGAGGTTCATTTTATAAACTGTTGAATTTACATAGAGTGTCAATTAATGCATACATTTTGCTCTGGTATGTTTGTTTGTTTATGCCCAAATGTTTTATATCAAATAAAAGTCTATTATATTATATTCTGGTTCTTCTTATACCTTTTGAGATGACCCATCACCCTTGAAACTTCTGTGCATATAAAAACTGTCCATTCTCGTTATTTATGGGACATTTGCTGATTTCTTAGTCATCCTTAAGTACATTTTGTATATTACATAAACCTTTCTTCTGGTACATTCTTTATTTACTTGACCATCTCAGTATTTTTCCTAAACTGATCCTTATATTTCAGTGTACATTTTGTTGTTCACTTGATCTTTATCTCGTTTCCGACATTTATTAAGCCTTTATGCTATTTCTTAAAGATGAATGCTATGTTACCCTAACATTATTCTTCTTCACACAACAGATGGACAGTAAGATCATGGTAATTTCAAGGCATACTGACAGATCACACTTTTGTACAAAGTATCATTTGTTGCAAGCCATGACAGAATATAACCTTAAACAGAGAACTGCAGAGATAAAAGTACAATAATATGCAGTCAGAAGATATGGAAATTTGACAAACAAGAATGCACCTGTGGAAAATATTCAAACCCCACTCACAATGGCCTTTGTAAGCAAACTAGTGAAGAGGAAGGGTATCCTTACTTCAAGAAATCTGAGATAAAGTTTATTACTTTTATTTTAAATTTGTTATCAGAATCACACCTCAGAACAGTGGAGAGAAATGTATCTTAAAACAAAATCTTTGCGGCTTCAAAGTGGATGTATTTGGTAAGTTTTAAGGCTTTTGTTTGCATATTTAGACCCTGGTCCCATCGACTTCATTTTAAAATGGAACAAAAGGCTAGGTATTTTTTAAAATGAATAAAAAATGCTTCACTTTAGGACACGATTTAATGTGGCAAATTTATACCATTTATACCATATAACATGCGCTACCGTCCTAGAGTGGCAGCAAAGAGAAAGAAAAAAATAAATGATCCGGGGCGAAAGCTACCAACACTACTTTCCTACTAGACCACCACAAGTACAGAAGCACACCAGAGAAAGCAAAGCTGAGTTACAAAAGAATTGTTATTATCCTATAAAATGAGGCATTGGATACAACAAACAAACTACTGTATACATAATATAGTGCTGCAGCGCTTTCACCCCCCAACACAAATCACGAAACAAAACAATTAACAACATACACCATTGATACACAAACGTGAAAAACAAAATTAATGAAACCAGTGTCCTTTAAATATTCACCGTTAAACATGATTATTTACAGTCTGCGATGGTGAAGGATGCGCTGAGCTGAGCCGTACCTCCTGTTCTGGGAAATGTAATGCTACACAATCCCTTATGCTGGCCTGTCAGGGCCTCTCCCAAATTACTTTACCTCATTCATATGAAAAAAAAATGATTACAAAAATGAACACGGGTTCACCTGACTTTTTGAGTAGTTTTCCCTGTTGTCATTTTTGTGGTGTTTGCTTCTCCTATGGCTCTGGCCACTCTTCTCGTCCTTCACCTTTTTCCCGCCACAGATTTATATAAGGTTGGCTCCTCCCCTTACAGTTTGTTTGGCCCTCTAAGGCTGGTGCTCCCTTTCCCATGAACCATTGGCCAGCTTTGCACATTCAGCCATTCTATCCTTAATAGCTCTAGGGAAACCCACACATATCCATGACTTCTTCTTCTTTTGGCTGCTCCCATTAGGGGTCGCCACAGCGGATCATTTTCTTCCATATCTTTCTGTCCTCTGCATCTTGTTCTGTTACACCCATCACCTGCATGTCCTCTTTCAACACATCCATAAACCTTCACTTAGGCCTTCCTCTTTTCATCTTCCCTGGCAGCTCTATCCTTAGCATCCTTCTCCCAATATACCCAGCATCTCTCCTCTGCACATCTCCAAACCAATGCAATTTCGCCTCTCTGACTGTCTCCCAACCATCCAACTTGAGCTGACCCTCTAATGTACTAATTTCTAATCCTGTTCATCCTTGTCACGCCCAGTGCAAATCTTAGCATCTTTAACTCTGCCATCTCCAGCTCTGTCTCCTGTTTTCTGGTCAGTGCCACCATCTCCAACCCATATAACATAGCTGGTCTCACTACCGTCCTGTAGACCTTCTGTTTCACTCTTGCTGGTACCCGTCTGTCACAAATTACTCCTGACACTCTTCCACAATCCCCATTACACTGTACTGTTGATCCCAAGTATATAAACTTATCCACCTTAGCCAACTCTACTCCCTGCATCCTCACCATTCCACTGATCTCCCTCTCATTTACACACATGTATTCTGTCTTGTTCCTACTGACCTTAATTGCTCTCCTCTCTAGAACATATCTACACCTCTCCAGGTTCTCCTCAACCTGCTCCCTACTATTGCTACAGATCACAATGTCATCAGCAAACATCATAGTCCATGGGAACTCCTGTCTAATATCGTCTGTCAACCTGTCCATCACCATTGCAAATAAGAAAGGGCTCAGAGCCGATCCCTGATGTAATCCCACCTCCAACTTGAACGCAACCATCACTCTTACCGCAGACCTTATCACTGTCACACTTCCCTCGTACATATCCGTACAACTGTTACGTACTTCCCTGCCACTCCCGACTTCCTCATACAATACCACGGCTCCTCTCGAGACACCCTGTCATATGCTTTCTTCAGGTCCACAAAGACGCAATACAACTCCTTCTGGCCTTCTCTAAACTTCTCCATCAACATCCTTAGAGCAAACATTGCATATGTAGTGCTCTTTCTTGGCATGAAACCATACTTCTGCTTACTAATCATCACCTCACTTATTAACCTAGCTTCCACTACTCTTTCCCATAACTTCATGCTGTGGCTCATCAATTTTATTCCCCTGTAGTTACTGCAGTCTTCCACATCCCCCTAATTCTTAAATATCGGCAACAGTACACTTCTTCTCCACTCCTCAGGCATCCTCTCACTTTCCAAGATTCCATTAAACAATCTGGTTAAAAACTCCACTGCCATCTCTCCTAAACACCTCCATGCTTCCATAGGTATGTTATCTGGACCAACGGACTTTCCATTTTTCATCCTCTTCATAGCTGTACTTACTTCCTCCTTGCTAATCCGTTGCACTTCCTGATTCACTATCTCCACATCATCCAACCTCTTCTCTCTCTCATTCTCTGTTCCCTTCACCAACATACCCATTGAAATCCACTCCAATCACTACTTTCTGTCCCTTGGGTACACTGTTCATCACTTCATCGAACTCAATCCAAAAATCTTCCTTCTCACCCATTGCACACGCAACTTGCAGTGCATATGCACTAACAACATTCATCATCACACCTCCAATTTCCAGCTTCATAACTTCATTACTCTGCCTTACACTCTTTTCGCCTCCAAAACACTCTTCAAATACTGTTCCTTCAGAATAACCCCTACTCCATTTCTCCTCCCATCCACACCATGATAGAACAATTTGAATCCACCTCCGATCCACCTGGCCTTACTCCCCTTCCATTTAGTTTCTTGCACGCACAATATATCAACCTTCCTTCTCTCCATCATATCTGCTAACTCTCTCCCCTTACCAGTCATACTGCCAACATTCAAAGTTCCTACCCTCACTTCCACTCTCTTTACTTTCCTCCTCTCCTCCTGCCTCTGGACACGTCTCCCCCCTCTTCTTTTCTTTCTTCTTCTTTGGCCAACAGTAGCCCAATTTCCACCAGCACCCTGTTGGCTAGCAGTACTGGTGGCGGTCGTTGTTAACCCGGGGCTCGACCGATCCGGTATGGAAATTTGTATTTTTGTCCGCATATTGATTTGGCAAAATTTAACACTGGATGCCCTTCCTGACGTAACCCTCCGCATTTATCCGGGCTTGGGACCGGCACAAAGAAACACACTGGTTTGTGCACTGTTACAAAATAACTTTGACATGAGAATTATACCGAACTTATCCTTGAATTAAATTATTTGCCAATTTTAATTTTATTGTGTTGATTCATAAATGTGTTACCGGGTTAGTGTACTTTTTAAATAGTATAACTATCTATACTGTTCTCTATTTTTAAGATATGGGTGTTTCATTTCTTTCTTTCCTTGTTTTTTTAATTACAGAAGTGATATTAACAAGCAGTCTGCTGTCTTGATTTTCATTGCTCTTACTTGAGCGGGCATTAATGAATATACTCACAGACTGTAAGAATTATTAGCCCCAGGTTTTTCTGTTACTGATGGTGATACCTTTCTAACCAGTGAGACAGATCAAATATTTCAGGTTAGTGTGTAGATTCATTTATAGTTCACTTATTTACAATTTCAAAAACAATATGTTTCATTCTGCATTTTTTCTAAGTAAAACAGTAATAGTCTAGTTTGCACCTTTGGATTTGGGCTAAAGGTACATGCTACATTGAAATGGAATATGTTTTATTAATTATACACTTATTACATTAAATATAAGAATATATAAAAGCAGGTCTTATTGAAGAAACAAGGAGCACCCCAAGAATACTCACACAGGCCTAAGGAGAAAGTGTAAACTACACACACACAATCTGTGGATCAGTGAGGCAGAAGAGCTAACCATTGTGCCACCAAGCTGCTCCTAACCAAAAATCAAACTGTTATGTATCAGTACTGAAATACTACACATTTCCATATTCTCCTTGGAACTGTGCATTTCCTCTGGACAAAATGAACTAAAGTGTTACACAACAGATCATTTGGAGGTAATGGCTCATGTTGTCACTTTCATAAGAAGAGTGGTGAATAGCAGAAACATCCAGTTGAATCTGGGGAACTATGAGTGCAGTAGAAATGAAATATATTGGGAGTGGGCCAGAAAAATCATCTTAAAGTATTCATCCCTCAGCTACCTACAAATTGTCTTTGTTTATGGATAACCTTATTGATGTTTGCATCTTGAAAGAAATAATGGTCTTTGCAGTGCCTAGAGAACAACAAAAGGGGATAATACTTTACAAAATGACCAATTAACAAATTATGTATTAAGTTCTGAATGTAACAATTAATTAGCAGAAGGCAATTTACAATTTGATTGCAAGTACTGTATAATTAAAAGTGTTACAAAATGGAGACATTTTGACACCTTCGTCCCATCTGATACTATCTCATAGAGGTGCTGCTCTTAATAACACAGTACCGTATAGTCATAGTCTTTTGACTATGACATTAGAAAATGAGCCTAGCTGACATATAACTCTAAGACATGCATATGTACAAAGCAACAGAGCACAAGCTGCAAAACTATACATAAACAATTTTCATATGATAGTTTCAACTTCAAAAAAATATTAAATTTTATATTTTAATTTGGTACAAGCATGAAACTTAGGAAAAAAACAGCACTGACAGTTGGAAAAAAAATGCTCTTGATAACCCAGAAGGAAAACATGCAGGTATGCAAGTAAAACTGTGAATTCCAGTCTGGTAGGAAATCTGGAAAGGGAGAGATTTTTGTCCTTTAACATACATTAAGTAGCAATAGCCAACACTCAGCTTGATAGATAGTCCCCAAATGCAAGGGATGGAAATGCTTTGCACTTAGAAATCTTACACTTAGAATCTACCTGGAGCCATGACCATCTAAACAGTTCTGAAAGCACAGGTTTGCAGAAATTTCAGATGTTTCTAAGTGGAGTTCTATCATAATGTCATTAAGAATAGATGAAACCAGAAGCAATTCTAGGACTTGTCCAGGAGCAAACTCTTCATGCTGAAGAAGCTATGTGACATTTGTAGCAGGTGCATTTGTCGCCATGTGGATTTGTTGGAGCAATTTTGTTCCACGCACTAATATTATGCTATCTATTATGATTATATTATTTTTGTTTCATGGAGAAGGTAGACTTGGAGTCATTTTTATTGAAGTAATTGAAATATTACCAGAATGTTTAGGTATCCTTTGGTGTTCTAATATAAACGTTCTTAAGGGAGTTTAGCATGATTTAATCCAAACTTGATATCATTTATGATAATGTGTTTTTATTGGGTGACTTTAACACTCACAGAGTAATATACATTAACACTATTATTAAAATTACTCGTTTCTCTGTTTTGTGGAAGGTCGTATACACTCTTGTTATCACGCTTTACATTTAATTATCACCCATGGCGTGTAAGTTCTGTTCTACTAATGAAACCATTACAGATCACTGATGGAGGACCATTGATTTGCTTCTGCATTTGCTAAGAAAATTTAAGTACTCAATTTAGAAACAAAAGTATCTCTCTAGCTATATCTCCAGGTCTAACAGCCATTTTGTGAGTTCACACAAGTTGCCAGGTTTCCCAACAGATTTTGCCATTTAGCTACCGTTCATAACATAGCATAAAAGAGAGAGTGACCTGATTCTAACCACAAGGAAATGGGGTAAAGATCATAAGTCTAATTAAGAAAACTGTTTTAAAATTGATCAGAATTACAAAAACCTCAGAACTGTGGCTGGAGGTTAATAATGTAAATGAGCTGTCAAACAACTACTGTTTATATATGAAGGAGGAGTCAGAAAATATCATCTAATCAAATCTCAAACCAGAAGTAATTAAAATGAAGAAATATTCAACCTGCAGAACACATTAGAACACATACAACCTAAAAATAAGTCATAAATTACATTGTAAATGTAAAGTTACCCGTTTGCTTGGACTGAACATGCTTAAGCTTACGAGACAGCAATCAACATGGCACAGTCTAATTAACAGATTAAAATATTAACAGAGAAAAGGTTAATAGATGAAAATGTATGTATTAATAAGCCTCAGGTTTTATTTAGGACAAAAGCTAACAAGACAAATATGAAATTGAAAATATCTGACATAATTACAGTTAATATTGATAACAATAACCTTATCTGCTTAATAATAAAGTAGATACAAATATTACAGACTGAACCCTCAGCTTCCAATTCTGTATAATAATGCACTTACTACCTGCCGTGGCTAGTTTCAATATAATTTTACTTTATGATACACTTCCCATGGGCATAACAGCGGGAATGTGATTCTTCTGAAAGCATGGCTGTGGATCATTCATTGTTAAATAAAAGTGCCTGTTATGGGGCTTTACTCTCATTCAGTGAGTATGTCTATTTTTACATGTCAATGCTCTTTGCAATATTATTTATTGCTGCAAAGTGGCAACAATTATGTGCAACCTAGCGCATTATCCTACTTTATGTTTTCCCTTTTCTTCTTTTAATATTATTATTATTATTATTAGTAGTAGTAGTAGTAGTAGTAGTAATAATCGGGTCCATTCCATGTGCCTAGGGTTAGAAGGAGGTAGAAGTCTATTTAATGGATAGTGCCTTATTATTATTTGTATTATTATTAATATTATTATTTTATGGCATAGTATCAGAAAATTACAAAGTGTCATTATGATTTCCAAGGAAACTACAAAACGTCATCACAAGTTCCACTTTGCAGGTTGGGATGCCGTTAAATTGTGACATCATTCATTTTCAATTCCTAAGACTTCATGTTTCTTGTCCTGCTCTGACTTTTAGTGTAATTCGTAGGATAAATAAAGGCCCTGATGTCAAAATGAAATTTACTAATTTATTTTTCAATATCCAATTCTAATTACATGGTTAGTTAATCATTGCTAAATGGCATTGTTTCATGTGTCTTTAAAGTAGCCATTGTGTGACCACTGTTAAAGAAACCAGCTTAAAATTTGAATATTCTTAAAAATTATAGACCAGTTCCCAATTTGTGAGAAAATGTGCACTTTCCAAATATATTATTTCCCACCTGCTCTTAATTTATTTTAATGTATGGTCAGATTATGAATAATAATAATAATAATAATAATACATTTATATTGCACCTTCAACAAAAAAATGTAAAAACTATAGATATATATATATAGTCACTTGGGAGACAGCTTAAGGGCTCTGATGATGGTAGTTACCTGCCAAACGAGGGGTGGCGCTGTGTTCTAATACCTTCTCTCTTCTTTCCACTGCAAAACGGAAGAACGATGGCTATTTCACTACTGATGTCACTCTTGTCTAATATATATATCTATATATATATATATATATATATATATATATATATATATATATATATATATATATATATATATATATATATATATACATATACTAGCAAAATACCCGTGCTTCGCAGCGGAGAAGTAGTGTGTTAAAGAAGTAATGAAAAGAAAAGGAAACATTTTGAAAATAACGTAACATGATTGTCAATGTAATTGTTTTGTCACTGTTGTGAGTGATGAGTGTTGCTGTCATATATATATATATATATAAATATATACTGTATATATATATATATATATATACACACACATATAAACATATATATATATACATATCCATACATATATACATATAGACATAACCACATATATATATATATATATACACACACACACATATATACATACATATATATGTATGTATATATATATATATATATATATACAGTAATCCCTCCTCGATCGCGGGGGTTGCGTTCCAGACCCCCCCGCGATAGGTGAAAATCCGCGAAGTAAAACCCATATATTTGTATGGTTATTTTTATATATTTTAAGCCCTTATAAACTCTCCCACACTGTTTATAAATATTCCCCGCAGAGTTATACAGCATAATCCCTTTGTATTCTCTTAGATATTAGGTAAGATTCATTAAAATTATGTATATAAACACACTGTTTATATACAGTAAAACCTAAATATTATTTTAAAGATATTGAGTGTCTCCGATATCACATATGTTACAGCCATTACGATAGACAGGCCACCAGCAATAAATACGTACAACGCAAGAAAAATAGTATACAGTAAATGTGTACAGTGACACTAAACGTACGTACATGTACTAGGTACTGTAAGTAGAAAATTAATTTTAGTTACTCACCAACAATGACACGATGACTTGTCCGATAACAATGAGTTTAATTTTACTGCACAACAAAGGAGAGCGTTACAGTTCTTCCAAAGTAGCCACTTCAGGCGATTGTGTAGCACTGCCGTTGTTCGTCTTCTGGCAGTCTTCAATGCAAATCCCTAAAGCAGATTCCGTCCAGACTACTGCCTTATTACATCCACTTACAACTCGTTTTGCACCCTGGTTAAAAGTACACTGCGGCCGTAGATTTTGTATTCCTTTCCTACTTTTTAAATAACAAGAATCGTAGCCTTCAACAAATCCAAAACATTTACCTTTTCGGCAATCGTTAACATCTTCCGTTTGCGCTTGGGCACGGCCCCTGAAGCAGCAGCAGATCGTTTTGCAGCCATAATGAAGGGCTTGACTATGCACAAAGATAAACACAAAAGAGCACAACTCTTTACACAGAGAAACACGTTGATGCTGAATGAGTGAGACGAGACTTCCTGGTTAACACTGCATTCAGCAGGCAGGAACTTAACTGCGTACTCTGATTGGTTAGCTTCTCAGTCAGGAGAACTTAACTGCGTGCTCTAATTGGTTAGCTTCTAAGTCATCCGCCAATAGCATCCCTTGTATGAAATCAACTGGGCAAACCAACTGAGGAAGCATGTACAGGAAGTAAAAAAGACACATTGTCCGCAGAACCCGCGAAGCAGCGAAAAATCCACGTTCTATATTTAGTTATGCTTTCATATAAAATCCGCGATAGAGTGAAGCCGCGAAAGTCGAAGCGCGATATAGTGAGGGATTACTGTACATATATATACATATCTACATATATACACATACATATAGACACACACATACATACATACACACACACATATATGCACACAAATACATTACATATTATTTGTACAAAATCTTAATTTATTTATCCATTCCTAAATAATTAAATGGGCGGGCTATTTTGTATCAGTGCAATACGCTGCTTGTTAAAACGTATGACTCCCGCTCTTACATGCAAGTCTGCGTGGATATTATGAACTATCGTGTCTGTTCAAGTTCTATTTAAATTTTAAACAGAAGGAATTCTTATTTCGTTGACAGAAATATCTTTGGTAGGAATGTAAGTTAAATGTAGGCATCATTGTATAAATTTGCAATTTGGAAAGTTGCACTGGTGCATGTGTTTCCCATAAAAGCAGCTTCACTGGAAATCACTTTGTGATTTTGCACGGGTAAAAACGTCTGCTGAAGTGTCAGATTCTTCTTTAACTCTTCTGCTTTCTGTATCTTCTGCATTGCATTCAGGTCTTTCAGGTTATCCTGATGTTTTGTCTCATAGTGCCGTCTTAGATTAAAATCTGTAATTACAGCCACATTAGCTCCACAAATGAGACACACGGGTTTGCCGGCAATGTCAGTAAACATATACTCAGCCTCCCATCGGTTTTTAAAGGCTCTATTTTCAGAATCAACTTTTGTCTTCGGCATCGTGTGGGCTAGCTTCGCAATAACTTGCAGCATCATAAGCTAGACTTGAATAACGCGGTAAGTGTTTGGCGAGGCAGCTGAAGCGCTGCATTATAGGATCTGTAGTTTATTGTGTTACCAGTGCTTCATATCCCTGGGCCATTAATAACAATAATACAGTATATAAAATGATCTCGCGGCCCGGATATAATTATACACCGGGCCGGATGTGGCCCGTGGGCCTTGAGTTTGACATGTATGGACTAAATAGAACTTGAAAAGATATATTTTTTCGAATGTAAACGCGCAATTCAGATCGAGTTGACACACACTACAGTGCAGTACATCGAGCCCGCGTGCTATTGTGGTTTTGCCTGCGTGCCTCAATAAGTCACCCTCCCCTCGCTCTTACTTTTTTACCGTTAATCTAATGAATACACTGAGTTTGGCTTTACCAAAACAATCATTGATGGCAAATAAAGTTTCCATTATTCATAAAGCTTCAATTGGTGATCTGTCTTTCTGCGTTAACCGTATATTTTTTCATACGTCTCAAACCAAGGGGATGCGGAGGTAAAATGAATCGGGAAGCGCCCATACATACTCAGTGCACCCCCTCTCGGGAATCGAACCTCGGTCATCAGCGCTAGAGGCAAAGGCTCTACCATTGCGCCACGGCGTGTGGTTTATCTATTTGAGTGTATGTAGATCGGGGTATATATATATATATATACATATATATATATACCCGCGCTTTGCAGCAGAGAAGTAGTGTGTTAAAGAAGTTATGAAAAACAAAAAAGGGAACATTTTAAAAATAACGTAACATGAGTGTCAATATACAGTAATTGTGTTGTGAGTGTTAGGAGTGTTGCTGTCATCAAGGATTTGATTATCATTATTTCTTTCAATCAGGTTCGTATTTGTAGGATGTGTTCAAGTTACATTCCGTGTTTGTCAATCGTTGTAAAGATAACAGGTTTCATTCATCGATTTGTTTCTTACTGCATCAATAAACAGCTCGTCTTCCTCTTTATCTGAGACGTGACACACTGCATGCAGGTTTTTTTTTTACACTGTGTTCCTTTAGTGGGACATTGACTTTTTCCACCGTGTGCTTTGTTTCCGCAGTAGCTGCACTTATGAATATGCTTGTATGTATCAGACGCTTCATATTTTTTTGCTGCCTTCTCAATTGTGTAATTTCAGTTTTTTGTTCAGCACTCTTTGGAACTGTTGCTTTTTGTCTGTGCACTGCGTCATTTCACATGAGCCGCTCGGTGTACATGCATCGAAGGTTTCCAGCTGTGCTGGTGCCATCTCATGCGATGTCCACGGCTGTATTTAATGTTAGCTAAGACCCGGCACTTAAAAGTTTCTCTCGCAGTTTCGCCGAGTTTGTGCCAAACACCACCTTGACCATCTCATCTTCCTCTGCATAAGCACAGTCCTTCACCCGTGAATATTTAGCGGCAGTGTTTCTATTGGATTGCCGCTGACGGACGACCTTATATGGGCAGGCACTAAATTACACCTCCCACGGGTATCAAGCAGACATCTATTATAGTGTATGGACGAAAAAATAGGTTCCAGTTATGACCATTACACGTAGAATTTCGAAATGAAACCTGCCCAACATTTGTAAGTAAGCTGTAAGGAATGAGCCTGCCAAATTTCAGCCTTCTACCTACACGGGAAGTTGGAGAATTAGTGATGAGTCAGTCAGTGAGTAAGTCAGTGAGTCAGTGAGGGCTTTGCCTTTTATTAGTATATATATATATATATATATATATATATATATATATATATATATATATATATATATATATATACATATATATATATATATATATATATATATATATATATATATATATATATATATATATATATATATATTAAAACTAGCAGACATGATGGTGTAGTGGTTACTGGTTCTGTTTCACACCTGTAGGGACTTGAGTTTGAGTTTAATTTAATAATTGAATTCATAAAACTGATAGGTTGATTGCTGTATCTAAATTAGCTGCTTTAAACTGGTCTGATTTGAGGGAGAGTGTGTTAGTGTTCTAAGAACATCTTGCGATGGACTGTCTTCCCATCCAGGCCTGTGTCTTGCCATACATTCAAAAGTCAGGATGGACTTTCTCTGAAATTAAATTGGACTGAGAAAGATCAGTAAATGGATCAGCACACCGTTGCACATTGTAAGTTGCAGGTGTGGAGAGACTGCATTGATAATTTTAAGATAAGTGCTGATTATAAAGGTTATAAAAACTGCTCAAAAAGTTCATTTATTGCCTACTGAGCTGCCATGAGATGATAGGCATATAACTGCTTTAAATTGTTGAGAAGCTTAAGTATTTACAATGTAGCAATTTTACACTCAGCTAGTTAATTGTGATTTGCATGAGGCATTTTTTCTTTTTAGAATAGGCATTGATTTGTACATGATATCCAATAACCTCATGGCACATCTCCTTGTTCTTGAAGTAAATACAGCATTGATATAACAGATTATTAAGCACTTCTGGACCGCTTGACAATAATTATCAGTTGCTGCAGCATCTACTGTATACTTTCTTGTTGTAACTATCGTTGGCACTTTGCTGTAAGATTATTTCTTATTTCCACAAAGGGTACATGACTTTACATGTCTATTCTGGGCTCTCTTAGTCATCATATTAAAATAACAAAGGCTATAATTGTGTCCCTGAAATGCTCCATGGGCATACAAATTAAATGTTTTAAAAGAAGCACAAAATAGAGGATTTATTGACTGTTCTTCAGCTCAATTACTTGACTTGAACTTTAAAATATATATCTTGCAATTAAGTGTGTTTTGCAGGGTGCCACTTTTTCACATGAAAAATATAATAAGGCAATCTGAGTCAGTATAGTTGAAAATATACATTTGTGCCATTTTTCCATGTTGTTAAAATTCAGCCAGTGTTATAAAGCCAAGTGAAGTGTAGTCTGTAAGAAAAATGCTGCAAAAAAGAAAAAAAGATTTGAAAGGACAATTGGTGAGTGCTAAAACAGTGACCCTTAAATTAACCATCAGTTTTTAACTTTCTGTCAACCTTGAGTCTGAGAAACTGCACAAAATGTGTTTTCTTTATTTCTGTGAATTTATTACCTCTTACAATTTCAGAGTGCACATAAGCAGAAGTTACAGAATGCCTTGTTTAAGTCCACAAGAAAGGAAACAAATCAGAACCTAGTAGTTACAATACAATACACCTTATTTCTAAAAAAGTAAGAAAACCGTATTACAAATAAATTATAAGATTACTTGAATGAACATAATATACTAAATAGTGGCCAGAATAGGATTATGGGTGGAAGATCCTGCCAAACCAATTTGTTAGACTTTTTTCAATAAACATGTTGAAAAGAATACAAAAGGAACACATGTAATATAATTTACTTTGACTATAATAAAAATGTGTAATACTGTCCCACACTAAAGATTAGTTATGAAACTAGAAGCTAATGACATCAGAGATGACTTAAAAGCTGGACTACATGTCAGTCAATCAGCAGGAGACTAAAAGTACAGGTAAGAGGAGAATACATCACATTAGGTGAGGTCATCAGTGGAGTCCCTCTGGGTTCTGTAATTGAACTGCAATGTTTGGTAATTTATATTAATGGAATAGAATCTGATGTCATTTGTAAAATTCTGATATAATTTGTGAAACTAGCAGATGAAACTAAAATCTGAGGGAGAGATGATACTGAGGAGGCTACAAAAATCATTTAAAAATACCTAACTAGTTGCAAAAGAGAGTAAACATATGGAAAATGTACAAAATGCTACATGTAGGCAAAAGAAACATTAAACATAAGTACAAGAGGGGATGCACTGTCTAACAAGAAGCAAACCCTGAAAAGAAATTAAGAACTTTCACTTAAGAGTCTCATTGTTTATTCAATGGGCAGTAGCAATTAAAACTCAAATTGAAAGTTATGTTTTATTGCAAAAACTATCAAATATAAATCAAGGAACATTATGCTACAACAACAATGTGTTATTGAGACCGCATCAGCAATATTGTGCGCAGTGCTAGTCGGCATGTTATAAAAAAGACATAGCAGCTAAATGCATCAAAGGATTAAAGAAAATACAGGTCAAATCCTGTTGTAGTGAATCCAGAAGTAACAACATTTTCAACAGAACAAATACTTTTGGTTGCCATTCATTCAACATCATGTTTATTGGATTTTGGACTTTGTTTTAACAAAATGTAAATTTTAAGGAACATTTTTTGACCAAAAATGGTCATCAAAGTTAATAATGTGATGCAAAAAATACTTAATGCTGTACCTATACGTTCACTAAGCTTCTGGAACTCTGCAAGAGGCTGGCTCTTTCTTGTTAGACCAAAAGAAAGTGACTGTCTGTTGTGAAATTTACATTCTCGGGCAGTCTCAGTAAGGCACAGTGAGAGTGCAGACACAACATCATATAGGTATACTAGAATTCTGAGTTAGTGTTCCATTGTGTGTTCACGTGGGTAGTTTTGTCATGTGCAGATACTGTACTGTTTGAGTTTCATAGAATCTCAAAGTTTTCTTCATGATGAACAAAAAAATGAGAAATGGAATCAGTTAACACTAAAAAAAAGTTGCATCTAATGTCTCATTCTGTATTCATACCTGTATGTCTTTAAAAGAAAATTACATCTAATGTCTCATTTTCAAATAAAATATTTATTGCAGTTTAAGAAGTGCTGTTCTTTTTATACAGGTATTGTCAAGCTTGGATCACAGAGTTGCATGAGAGACAGGAAGGTTTGTCCAGTTTTCCAAGGAAAATATAGTCACTTTATTACTGTATAGAGAAAGCAGGTAAAATTTCAAGACTTATTCAAAATAGGAGCTGTTACCTCAGTACTCAACCACACCAGATAGGAGCCATGACACGGTGGCAATTGTCCTGCTTTAGCTAGCCATCTTCAGATTAAAAGAACACCAGTAGCTCGGAATCACCGCTGTGATAAATCAGGGGCCTCATACATAACACCATGCGTAGAATCCACACTATAACATGGCGTGCGGACAAAATCAGAACTGTGCTTACACACAAAAATTCCAGATGCATAAATCTGTGCATTCGTCAACTTCCACGTTTTTCCGCTCCATAAATCCCGGTCAGCGTGGAAAGTAACGCACGTGCACGCGCCTGCTGTCCCACTCCAACTCCTCCCAGAATTATGTCTCTTTGAATATGCAAATCAATATAAATAACCCTTAAGCTGAGTGTTCTGTGAAAAAGCAATGGCAAAAGCACAGGGGAAACAGAAGAACTTCAGCGAATACTAAGTGGAGGCAAGGACAAATGTAGTATTTGTTGTTTTAAACAGTGGTACAAACAACAAAAGAACGTTGATCGAGCTCAAGTTCACAAAGTCGCACAGTGCCTGAAATAAAAAAGAAGTTGTCACATATCAAAGTCACTGTGAAAAGGCGAGTCGTAGCCCACTGTCTGAGTGTCATATGAAAGCTTATTAGGGTACAGAGAAAAAAAAGGCACACAGTGGGGAAAAAGCATGAAATGTCAACTTTAATCTCTAAATATCCACTTTAATCACATAGTTTATTTTGTCATTAAAGTAGAACATCATAAACTTCATCTTAAAATCAATTAACTTACTAGTTTTTCAAATCCCATCATAACTAAAGTAGCACGTTAAATGCTTTGTTTTGTATTTGATCTTCTATGTGCTCTATGTGCGTGAATCACTACATGCTTCCTGGCTTTCTCTTCCTCCGACAGGACACAGAATCCTTTACATTCGTGGTATTATAGCTCTCTGAAAAATTAAAACATTGAGATGTATACGTGATATCATTTTGATGATGATAGGAGTTAAAGCATGTTATTAAAGATGGGAACACAGTGGTGCAGTGATTGTTCATGTGTCACACAAGATGCTTGCTGCGCCATTCATGACTGTCAATGAAATAATTTATTGCAGCAGTACTGTCTCTTTCAAATGTACTAACCCCCAATTCCTGTCCTTACTTTTCTTTCTCCAAATACCCAATCGCCACACAATCAGCTCTGTAATAGACGTTAAGCCATCTGTAAGCTTAGAATGCCGATTCTTCAAAACTTTTAAGGAACATTGAAATTTCTTCTTAGTACGTGTTTAATTATTCTATCCATCTATCCTTCCAGTGTCACATCAGCACCAGCAAGAATACAGCACGAGGGTGGAACAATCCGTGAACGGAGCGCCTTGCTAGCGCAGCGACACCGTGTCCTCACATGTTTAATTATTAACAATATAGATTATTTAAATGAAGTTAAAGTTTTTTCTGTATAATACAATAAACATATTTTACTGCATTTCATCTTAAAAATGATATCGCTTTACAAAGTGGCTCAGGTTGTGCAATATTATAACTGTATTGCAAGTTTACAGTGAGATAATTGTACTTATAAGTATAAAGCATTCTACAAGGAGCACTTGATGGACTGATTGAGTGCATTTAATAGTTCTTGGGATGAAACTGTTTCTGAGCTGCGAGGTCAGTACAGGAAAGGCTCTGAAGCGTTTTGCTGTATGAGAGTAGTTCAATAGGCAGCATGGCTGAGGCAGCGTGTACTTGATGCTGTATACTGATAATTCTCTTTCTGATCAGCTGCTGTACAGCTGAGATTCCCCATTCAGATACAGTGATATAAATACTCCGAGTGGTACAGTGAGAATAGTATGGAAAAAGATGATACGCTGAGGCAACCCCTAATGGGAGCAGCTGAAAGAAAAAGAAGAAGGTTCAATGAAAGTAACAACGCTAAAGCAGCTATTGTATTTAAAATAGTTGGACCATTCTGTGGACCATTATATTGTTACAGGTTAATTACAATCAGATACATTAAACTAATAAACAATATGTGGTTAATTTCAGTGTATTTATAAAACCGCATCAGGGAGGGGGTTCTAAAAAAGAAAGGGAAAACACACAGGAACAGTAGTACTGCTTTGACGCTGGGTGCCACAATCTGCAAAACCGATTGCAGAAGTTGCGTATGACACAGTATGAGGTACCATGGAAATGTGCGTGGCTTTACGCCAAGTTTAGGTTTTATACATCGCGATTTGAACGTGGAAACGTTCCTACGCAAGATTTTTGTGTGTATGCACCTTTTATACATGAGGCCCCAGGAGACTGTGAGGAAAAGCAAGTCAAAGCCTGGTGTTAAATGTTCTAAACATCGTGCAACAAGTACGTTGTATGGAAAGCCTGATCCTGCAGAGGAAAACAATTGCTTTGCCCTTGGTTTACTGTGTACCAGACACAGAAGAGCAGCAACAGAGCTGTTCTTGCGGCACTTCTGTTAGAGATTGCGAATTTTCAATGACCCCAGTCACAACAGTATATGTATTTTCCCCATATTTGTTTTCCATTATAAGGAAATATTTTTATGCTCCCAAGAATTTAGTTATACCAGGATTCCACTTGTATTTAGTCTGATTCAGGTTTAGAGAATTAAACTGTTTACTCTCAAGCAGAGGATCCTGCATTGGGACCTAATCCAGGTCTTCAGAATTCACACAGGCATCAATAAAAATGACTCAGGAAAGTTATGTTAAATAGGAAATTATTTTATTTCATGCTAAAAGTTACGGGAATCTGCAGCAAACTGCATGAGTCACATAGTTGAAACATAAACCCTGACAACTCTAACAAGATGTTTGGATGAGATATTCCGACAAATTAGCCCCTGGTTAACCAATCAAAGCATGCTGGACTGGTCTATTCATGCTTCTTGTGTTACATTCTTACTTTTCTGAATAAAAAATGTTAGACCTGTTGGTACTTATACTACTGCATTATTGTTCAAGTTTATGGTTTTATTGGCATATCTGTGCATAGCTCTGAAAGTAACAATGATATTGGTTACAGTATTGAAGGAGAAGAGACAGCAGATGATAAAAATATACCAACCTCAATGTATAAATATTTTGGGTGCACAACCCAACAATATGCTTGACTCTGTAATGTGAATAGAAATCTCAGAATTAAGTTTCTTTCAAAATAAGTGCAGCTTGCAACCACAATTGAACTACAGGGTTAGGATCAAATGTCTCAGTGATCATGTTGCAGATATGAACATGCATCAGGAAGGCTCTGCTAATGATCATGTTGACCTATGAAAATCTCTGCTCTCTCAAGTAACACTGCTTATAGGAAGTAATAATTTCTGAATATTGGGGTTTTAAAAATACTGACCAGAATATACCTAGAGGAGATGTTTCTTGGCTTTGGTCCAGTACATCAGGCAGGCAGGCAGGCAGGCAGGCCGGCCTCATACTTCCACATTTGGACTCTGGAGATTCTGCTTTCAAAAATATTAACATCTTTGTTTTGCTTAGTCCAAGTAGATGGATCAAAGTTCAGAAAATTGTTACAAACATTCAATGATGCACACTGTGCTTCAAAGTCAAACATTACTTAGTCCCTGTTATCATCAGCATTGAGGGGCACTCTTTAGTTTTACAAACAACTACAAGTAAAGTATGAAATATCCCACAGTTCCATGAGCTTATCTTTACACCATCTAGTTGTGAACTGCATGTCAGATTGAATGTCAGTATTTAAATTAATTCAAATTATTGAAAAAAAATCTTCAAACAAGGGAAAAACTGAGGTTTGAATGAAAAAGAACATTGTTTTTGTAAGGCTACACTAATTAGAGGCAGAGACTATGGAGTACAGCATAATTTTACTGATTCCTTTTTGCTGATCAGGAATCTATTGTTTAACAGTTAGCTTCCATCATCATTAGTGAAAATAAACAGGCTTCTACTTTAACAAAGATTTTGACTCCATATTTTTCTAAACTGCTTGTGGTATTCGATCAACAGTTGCGCTAAGAACAGGTTTTAGATACTCCTCAGGCACCCTAATAGTGTCATTCTGCTCGAAATTCTATGTCTAGTTTACTATTTTACCTGAAATCCATGACCTCCTACATTTTGTACTAAAACCCTTCACGCAAAGCAAAAGTTGGATGTGTTCCTCATTAAAGACAATGGAAAATAACTTCTATATTTCCTAGTAAAAAATTACTGAGTTGCACAGAAATATGTATAAACCCAGGAAAATTTTCCAAAAATAGATCCAATCATAACACTACCACCAATAGATTTACAGGAATTTTACAACTTATTTTACAAAGACAGAATTATAGTAACTTTTTGTATTTTTGTTTCTTGACAATCTAGACAGTGGCTTTGGTGCTTAAAAATAAAATGACCTATTAAATATAAGAGGTTTCTGGACATGTCGCAGTGTCTTTATTCACCTAGAGGAGATTCACTAGCAAAAATAAGCTACTGATTTTAGAACTGCACAAATGAGGTATGAGCATGGCAGCATGGTGGGCAGCACAGACACATACCAGATCCAGCACCCTGGTTTAGGATCCCCTGCCAGATCGCTGTCCATGAGGTTTGAGTTTTTTCCCTGTATCTGTATGGGTTTTTGTCTGAGCACTCAACTTTCTTCACACATTCCCAAAGCCATGCAGTTTAGGTTAACTATGATATGCCACTGCAAGTGAGACAGATGATGTTATTAATAATAGTGACCAGGGAAGGGGTGAGCAGCATTGGTCCTGGAGGGCTGCAGTGGCTGCAGGTGTTTGTTCCAACCCACTTTCTTATTAAGAATTCAATTATTCATGATGAAGCTCAAGCAACATTTTATGCTTCATTTTAGTGGTCTTGCTTGTTAATGTGCCCCATCCTTAACTGCTTAATTCAGTCTTAAACAGCTGCATTCACTGTTTTTAATGTGCATGAATTCATCATGCACTATTTTGTTTAACACTAGAATTACCAGAGTCTACGAAAAAACTCGTAGATCTGTCCCACCTTAAATCGTTTTTTAAAACCGTTCTCACCTCTCCGCCAGCCTCCTTTGGCCTGTAAATGCGCCGATAAAAACAAACTGCAAGCAGCCGGCTATTCCATCCCCCCACCGACTTAGAACGTGCACAAACTTCTCCCAGCTCATGCCTCGATTATCTGGGAGTGAAGTGGAGTTTTAGAGTGGAAATAATAGATTGTTATTTGGAACACACGCATTTCATGTGTGTTCCGTTTCTACAGTAATCTGTGTAAACACAATGATAAAACAGAAACTTTTTCATATTTTAGTAATAAATGTTACAAAATGTAGGCATAAACTGTAAAATGTGTGAAGCCTGAAGGCCAAAGATCAAATAAACACTTTCATGAATGGTTCAAGAGTTTTAGAAAATCTACCGTGGCGTACTGGTAAGATTTCGTCACTTAGAGTGCCCCCAGAATTGGTGTACCTCAAGAAATCCGAGTTTGATTCCCTGCTGGGGAGAAAATTTATTTATTTTTAACCTTCGCCGTTCTGCCTGCCTGAACTCCCTGTCTATCTATATAGTAATAACAGTAATTTTATTATTATATAGGAGCTTCCCTGTCTGCCTATCATATAGTGCTTTTCCTTTCTATCTATCTATATATCTATCCCCTTAGCTGTTTTTTTTATATATCTGTTATACAGTGCCTTCCCTGTTTATTTATATATCTAGTGCCTTCTCTGCCTGTCTGTCTGTCAGATTGCATATAGCGCTGAACTTACTGCTCTGTACTATTCTGTCCTCTGCATGTCCTGGAGTACAAAAGAAACACCACCATACAGCAACATGTGCGAACTGGCAAGATCGGGGAAAAAAACACGCGGTCACTGATTACAAACTGCAAGATGAATGTAAGAGACAATATATGTAAAAACATCATCGCACTAATGCAATATTATTTGAAAACGAACAGCATCAGATCGGGTTTGAATATGTGCCCGATCTGACGCTGTTCGTTTTCAAATAATATTGCATGTACTGTGCATTGAAACTGCTGCACTGAATAAGCTGACGCCTTCTGTAACAGCTCCAGCGTGTATTCAAACCCGATCTGACGCTGTTCGTTTTCAAATAATATTACATGTACTGTACTAAAACATTTAAGAAAAAAATGTGACAGACTGAAAATATTATGTTTTAGGCTTCAAATTGTTTGGAAGATAGCCTTGAAAAGGAAAAAAAAATCTGATATAAAACCCTAACATTGCAGACCAACAAGCTATAAAACTAAGTAAGGTTTGAGACTGGCAAAGACTAGTTTATAATTAAGCAATTGCTTTGGAACGAAAATTTGCAGCCACTGCGGCCCTCCAGGACCAAAATTGTCTACCCCTAGATTAGGGGATAAATGTTAAAGAAAGCTTAGGACAGTTTCCAGAAAATCTAAACTACTTTCTAATCAATCAAAGTCAAGAACACTAGTTAGTGGACAAATACTCAAGATACTTTTCCACAGATAAATGCATCAACAAATAGAGATTCGGTTTGCAATATCAACAACCTTGGATACCAGGAGTATGTGACCTTAAACAGCCATGCAACTGACATCATGTGCTGCACACTTCAAGTGTCTGAGCATAACAGCATTCTAAAAATGATAACAAACAGGCAATATCTATAAATAATATGATATCACATAAGACATGAAATAGCTTCAATAAGTAAACTACTACAAGTAGCAGAAATGTATTGACTCCAATAGGCTTACCATTTTATTAAAGCCTAAAACAGACAAGAAAATATGACAAATAACACTTACAGGAAGAAATGAAACAGAAATATGAACATACCAAACGGGTCCAAATTGGCAGACTTATGATCTATTTTTAAATTCTACATGCAATTTTTTACTTTATTTTTGTTTTAATTATTAGATTTTATTGTTATGATGGTGACACAGTCTTAAGATATTTTGCTTTTATGAGTGCCACCATGCTATCCTCATTTTCATGCTCACATGTCACCATGTCAGTTGACAGTCATGTCATTTGTTTTCATGCCCTGCCCACAGGCATCCTAGCTTTAGAGGCCTTACCTTATTTTGACTTTTATAGTGTTCTCTCATCTCACTATCATATTCTTCACTATTTCAGGTGTCTAGTGTCCTTACCAGCCTGCTTATGTTTGCGTATGTATGATGGCTGGTGTTCAGTGTTGTTTCCTGACTTGTGCCCAGTTCTGCCAGATAGGCTCTGACCGAAACTAGGACAGAATTAAGTAAATTCCAGAATAAGATGACATTTTGTTTTAATTAAAAATAATCATTGATCACTAATACATAATTTTAATCTAGTCATTCATATAATTCAACAGGCAAAAACATATTAAATTACGGTTTTACGTATATATTTTACGTATATAATTCATAATTATTTAGTTATTGAATAACTAGTTTCATTGGCTTAAATACACACTTAATCACATTCTGTTATTGAGACATGAGGTGTTGTTGGTGAAGGATGGTTGCGCAGACTAGCACTGTGAATCACCATTCTTGGCCGATAATTAAAATAGGCATTGGGTGATTAGTGTTGATTAATTACTGTATTCCAGCAGGTCTGCTTGCTGGTTCTAGTTAGGAGCTGAAAAACAGACAGTTAAGGTCAAAGAAAAGATCAAGAAAGTGGTCTTCATGCTGCTAGTCGCAAGCAGCCAATAAATTAGGACATGACAGGCTGCTAAAGAGAATCTTAAATTATGGAACTATTGATTCAATGGCCGAGCTGTTACTAGTTTCTGTTAGCTAATATGTTTTTGGTGAAGTCATATTTAACATCATTTTTAGATGGGGATGTTAGTTTGAAATGTTAGTTTGATTATTTATGTGTTATTTTTGCCACTTTTATCTTTCTGGGAATTGTTACACTTTTCGAATGTGGTTGTTCACTTCTGCTTCGCGTAGCAGACATTATTTTTGCACTTTTTGTTTTATAAAGCCACATTCCTACAGATTTTAATTATTAAATAGCTGTATGAATTTTAGGAGACTAGTTAAGGAGACATTTTACTACAGGCCAGATGACAGAATATTTTAGGAATTAGCTGCTGATTAATGTGAAAGCTAGTGCAAGCAGACAGTGTGGTGATTAGCTCTGCTGCCTCTCGGATCTTAGCTCTGAGTATGAATCATGCCTCCAGTAGTTTGGGAGGATTATTTCAGAGTGCCCCCAGGTGACATTTAAAAAGATGAGTTTTATTTAAGCCAATGTGGAACCCATATACAAAAATAGACCTGAAAGAGTCTTACTTAAGAAAGGTCTGGGAAAGCAAAGTGAAAATAATATGGACTAATTGCACAAGATGCTTACTTCATACAGAAAATCTGAACCATTGTGAATTATAATTAACATGAAAATATGTTGCAGTTTCCCTTTACCCTTCAAAAGTCTTCCAGTATTAAGGCACTAATAGCATACACTCTGACATTTTCCTAATTTATACACAAGGCTACTGTAATAAATGATGAGGTGAAAAGATACACAAAAGGATATGTAGTGTAGGGGTGTGCAGCTGCCATTTGGGAAGGCTGCTAGAATGATCTGATATTCCTAATTGGTCCATTAATTGCCATGTTGAGGAAGACACATTGGCAATCATGGCTAATTACAATCTAAATATGGTTTGCACATTTGGGGGATGCCTGTGAAACGGTGTTACAGAAGGCAAAAACAGGCAAGAGGAACCAAAAGAAAGGAAAAGGAAAGGAAAGCAACTTAGCAATTGCCAGAAATGGTGAGGGTTTCATAAGATCAGATTTTGCTTTATATAAATGAACAGCTTTTATTTTTCATTTGTTTATTTCAGTGTTTTTCTTATGCTTGTTGGATTGGATGTGTTTATTTTATTAAAAATGTACTACAGTCATTTCTTTAACCTTTTTAAGTGAATGTCTCCCCTTTACCCTTGGTGCTGGTCTCATTCAGTTTGGCTGCTGTGTGATTTAAGCCTCCCTTATTGTGTCCAATCCTTTTTTTTTTATGTTTTATGCCTGCTTTATTTTTTAGGCTCTTTTGAAGTGACTTTTAAACACTGGTGTTAGAATACTTGAAGGAGAAAAAAAAATAAAGAACATTTGTTTTCAACCAAGCAGTAAATCGTTTCACCCATTTGTATTTTACACATTGTCAACATGGTAAGATGGATCACTGACAGAAATATCTGTCTCAGTGCAGAAACCTCTTCATTCTTTTGGTGTTTTTACGCTAAGTCATAATAAGGCCAGAAAGAAAAGTTGAAAGAAAAAAATTTTAATTGTTGTTAAAATATGATCTTACTTTTTCAAAGAATTTTTACCTATTTCACCAATACTCTGTGAAGTTCAATGGAATTAACATCTGATCTCACGCTAGAAGATAATATATAATGGAAATGTATTCAAATATTTCATTAAGTCTTTAATTTTTTGTTTTGAAATTCAAATCAACATTATTTTATATCCATATAAGTTATTCAGTGCAGGATTGGGGAACTATTGTCCTGTAACCTTTAATATTATTATTAATTATTTAATTCATTTTACTCCATGAAACATTTGGTAGTATATGTGCTGATTATATGACATATAGTATGTGCTCTACAGTAAAATTCAAAACCACAGGTCATTTTTTTTTTTTATTAAATTTGATTTTCAAAATTCAGGCTGTTCCTATGACAACCTGTATGAGGACGTCATTTACTTTGGTACATTGAGTACTGGCAACAAAACACATTCATTCATTTTCTGAATCTGCTTATTCCAATACAGGACTTTGAGGGCAGATGAATTTCTGTTACACTTACAAATATTTTATAAATATTTGAATGCAACATTTCCCAAGCCACCATCTGTTAAAGCATAGTAACATTCTGAGGACCAGATGTCATCTTGATGGTGCCTACAATAATGCTATATAACTGTAGAGTTGAAGTGCCATAAATTCCAAAGTGGGAAGTGCATTATTATCTACAAAGCATTACTAGGGCACAACTCTACGTATTTATGATACTTAATACTCTGTCATTTCTTTCTTAACTTTCTTTATTACAACTGTAAATCTCTTTTCAACCAACTCATTGCATATGATATCAACAGCTGTCCACATTATACCACAGTAAGATCACCTATACCTCAAAATGATCGTCACAATTCACCTGGGAACTTTTCATTTTTTTTAATTGCTATTTTTCCATGTAGTTTATATCATAAATCTGTCTGATGGTTGTGAATATATAACCACAGTCTTGTTATTGTTCCAAAACCACATTGAGAAATTCTTGGCAAACCTTTATTCAGATATGTGGCTAAGTAAAGTATGTAAGTACAAATCTTTATATATAATACGCTACCATGGCTGTTTGTTTGTCTGTTCAGGATTTTAAATCACCTATAGCTTGCAAACTAATTGACCAATTGACCCAAAATTTGGTACACATATATTACGTGGCATCTACTATCTGCTTTCAGGGTGATGATTGACCTCCAAGGCTATTCCTCTTTTTATTTTTATTTTATTTTATTGTAGAATCAACTCTCGGCAGCGGCCATGCAATGCATGCGTATGGGCGCCGTTCTCATTCCTACCACCTTCGCTGTAACTTCCCCTACCTCTTCATATCTTAAATCATTCTTGAGGCAGATTGAAGACTTAAGTGCCAGTTTAAGTGAAAAATTAAAGAAAACATACTAAGTAATTGTAATTAAAACACTGACTTAATCAGTTTTAATGCGAAAAGATGCCGATGAAAGAAGAGAAGAAGCAGGCCGCTAGGGAAGAGAAAAGAATAGCTGCTCACGAAGCAGCAAGCACATCAACCTCTGAGCAAAGGAATGCTAAGTTTACAGAGAAAGAGTCTGAAAACTATGAATGTTCAAGTCAAGTGTATTCACTGCATGTCATGTAGTGCATCGTTACTGGTTGATTTATAAAGCGCCTATCACTGAAAAAAGTCACAAACTGCTGAACAACACAAAATACAAGGACAAAATAAAAGTCACCCACAGACAGCAACGCTATCCAAACACCAGTTTGAATAAATGAGTCTTAAGTTGACACTTGAACAATTCAATAGATTCTGCTGATCTCAACGTCAGTGGAAGACTGTTTCATAACTTTGGAGCAATGGTGTGATCGCCACATGTCTTTAGTCTGGTATGGCGAAGCGAAAGGAGATCTAACTGAGCAGATCTCAAAGCACAGCCTGTGGTGTAATGCTGAGGGAGGTTTGTGATATATCGGGGAGCTTGAAAATACAGAGCTCTGTAAGTAAGTAACAGAATTTTGAACTGAATCCTAAATTCCAGTGGGATCCAATGTAGAGAGAATAAAAGTGGGAAGATGTGAGTCCATTTATGTGAACATGTTAAAAACCTATTGGCTACTACTGCCTGGAATTCTTTTCTTAATTCTTAGATCTAAAATTTTAAATGAAAAAGCTATGGAAGTTAAAGGTTCAATTCTAGATCTACTGTACATTAATCATAGGACAGTCCTAATTTTTAAGCCAACTCTCCAATTAAAAACAACTTGTAAAAAATCCTAGCTGGATTTTGCAGCGTGCAGTAATGAAATTAGAAAAGTTTGTCCACCAAATCTCATAATGTAAAAAATACTGATTAACTAAAAATATTTAACAATGCATACCTCTTTTTGCTGAATCAAACTCTAAATTGATAACTGAGAACATGGGAAATATTTGGAGCATAATATATTATACAGCACTGGTAAAATCTTCTTTTCATAAACACAGTGAGAATCTTTTACCATATATTTGTTTTTTTGTCATGAAGAAAAGAAGGCTACAAAAAAATGATTACTTATTTATGTTCTTTTTCTGGTAAGAGCTGCAAAAACTAATCAAATTCAGGAGGTAGTGCTGAATTGTCTTTACCCCCAGCATTTTTTTATCAAGTGAACTGAGTAAGGAAACCCTTTTTTCTTTTTTAGGTTCATTTTCCACACATTCTGCAGGGCCAGCAATTAATATTATAACTAGTTGTAACATTTCAGGAGCTTTTAAAACTGATACATAAATTAACCAGAGGAAAAGCTCTGGTTATTAATGAACTGTCAATTAACTAACATGGTTTTTGGATTTGATTGCATTTGATCTCCTAACACATCTGCAAGACTACTTATGTCCCCTTTGATTCAGCACAGCAGTTGGTCTACTCCCTTCCAAACCCTAATATGAAATTAAAAACTGAATACCATTTGCCTTGTTTTGTAAATCTCATACAATATTTTCCAAAAGAGAGAACATCTACTTTGTGTCTAAGAGGGGTGCTTATTCTATACATCTCTCATTACAGATGTTTTTGAGGTCTTGAAGGTGAATGGCGCAATAGGGTAGTCTCATGTCTCTGAAACACGAAAAAAAAACATGTAAACTAGTTTGTTAACAGTATTTTTCCCTGACCCCCCACCCCCACTCTTTTGTTTACATTGTTTTACATTCTCTATAATGCAGGGGTTCTCAAACGTCGGTCCTGGGGACCCCCTGTCGCTGCAGGTTTTTGTTCCAACTAGCTTCTGTTTTTAATTGAACTCCAGGGCTAATTAAGTGAACTGATATTTCCCAAGTTCTGTGTTTAGGAAACAATATATTAATTAGAAAACTAAGTTTGCTAAAATAAATAAATAAATAAAAATGTACCAAGCAGTTATATAGTAATAATGTATTTTGTTTCTTTTTAACAGTATTTTCATCTTAATTTTCATTCTACTTTTCAAGGTGTTCTAATTGTTTAATTAATCCATTATTTACTAATTAGTGGGTCTGACGCTAAAGTAGTTGCAGCCTTTGATTATTCGGTGTTTGCCTGCGTGTTTGATCTGCTCGTTTTAAATTGTCATTATTAAGATACAAGGAAGGGGGAAAACTGCAAAGAGAAATGGCAAAGTATTATGAAATCAACAAAAGAAAGTTAAGCATTTAAATCGATAGCAAAGGCAGAAATATTTATAAATTTCTTATAAATGTAAAAATCATGCTGCTGTGCTTTTCTGAATGTCGAATAAAAGAAAAAATAATACCAGTTAATTAAATGAGATCCGTGCTATCAGGTGTTGTCACCAATTAGGAATCTGGTTGGAACAAAAACCTGCAGCCACAGGGGGTCCCCAGGACTGAGTTTGAGAAACACTGCAAATGTCTTTGTGATGGTATTAAAAAACAATGGTGGCCACAGTACACCTTTTACAGTAGGAAGGATTAGGAATGTCTGTCAGAGTTAATATATTATGTGGTCAATGAACGCCTTCTGTTGGAAATGATAAACATTGTTGAAATGTTACCTCTTCTGTTTCTACAGATCTTAACCTATAACAAGTGAGACGGTATTAAGGTAACAGAAAGAAAAGAAGAAGATGTGGATGCAATGGTATTTACTTTAGAAGACATTCAATATGTGGTCTTAGCTGGAGGTAAGTGGAATAAGATCTCAGCATTATTCCTGGGGTCTCATTTTTAGATGTGGTTCATTGAAAAAAAATGCAAGTGTTTTCTTTAAAAGGGAAAAAGGGAATATAAAATGCTGAAGCTGTTTACTTCTATATCAGTCTTATAGAAGAACTTTACAAATGTACATCATACAATGCCTGCTTTTGGGTGCACAAAGGCTTGTTTAGAATTTGTATCTGAAGTGCAAAAAATAAAAAACAAAAATTTTCCAAGGTTGTGAGCACTGTTTATATTAGTCATTTACTAATTGATAGCATTTACATTTCTAAAAATGCTTTTACATGTTCAAAAAGCTTCTCTATAGTCACATGCTACTGGTCAGGAAGCATAAACTTTGTTATACCATATGTATACTTTAACACCGAAGCAAGCACACTTTTTAAAAGATACTGTAGTTTAATTTCCTATTAAACATCTTTCATTTTTTGGCTCAGGTCTTATCGGGGTATTGCAATAACTGAAATACTGTCTTGAGGTCATCTTGTACCAAAATCTCTAATTGGCATCCACTTTTAAAGAATATTTAGTTGTTTCAACAGCTTCTAATACATAATGTCTCACTAAAATGAGTTAAGTCTGATTAAGCAGTAACACTCCTTGTTTGCTAAGTGAGAAGAATGGGTGTTTTCTGTAACAAATTAGTTAAATTTTAAAAATGTTGAAAATCCTCTACTGTATATTCTGCAACTTGCTGATGTCCCTAAAAATCCAAACATTTGATAACATAAAAGATGGCAATGCAAAAATGTGAAGAATTATCATGTAAGTCTGTCTTATCTGGATGAGACACAAATGTTAATACTACCATGTCTTCTTTGCCTTATTGTAGTTAATTCTTATTATTTACAATGCTTATTATTTCCATTTTGAGCATACTAGTATTTGAGATCAACCTAACTGTTATGATCAAGAAAGCTCACAATTGTCTGTTCTTCCCGAGAGAGTTAAAAGCATTTTAGTGCCACATGAAGCAACAACCATTTTCTAGAGCTCTGTTATGTTAAAGCATTTTGATCTTCTCTATTACAGTTTGGTATAAAAATATCTCTTGCCAGGTACATGAAGCAGTTAGTGACTGTTGTTTGCACTGCTTCTAAAATCATTGTTTGCTTCCTCTCCACTGTACATTCACTCCACTTTTACACACTGAAACATTAACCATCCACCCATTTACCCTGTTTCCTCTCTTTTGGTTGAGTAAATGGCTCAGGTCAGCCAAGACCAAGTTGGCTAGATTTAAGACCAGTTCTTAACCAGATGTAAGGTGCAAGAACTTATTATCTTGCCCTTAAAGAGTTTTCTACAGTAAATTAATGAATATATCTAATGTGTTTGTGTTAAGCTGTTTGTATTTGGATTATTTGGGTATAATGATAATTGTCCTTAAGCCATGTTTTTATTAATATTTCATTAGTGTGAGTTTCACCGAATCAGATTTCACGCAACTGATGCTGTTGTTGCAATGAAGTAAAGCAATAAAGTAAGGTGTTATTTTTAGGACAAATAAAACTATATAGAGAAGAGGATCCAGAGAGACAGAAAGCCTGACTTTCTGAAAATGTTATTGCCTTGGCTTTAACAAGTGTCCTTCTATATTAAAAGTTTTCCAAGATGACTTTTAGCCTGCAACTTTTTTAAACAATGGTGTTTAAATAAAGCAGTCTGTGTGATCATTGATAATAAACAAATGTTTCCAGTGTGATACAAGGGATATCCAGAAAAAAAGGTTACAAGGTTGGCATACCTGCATGTAGGTCCGTCCTAACGGTCAAAATAAGCCCGGGACCGTGTCAGTCAGTTGTGAAATGTCATCACAGCAAGCGAGTTCGTTAACCTCTACTGAGGCCGTTTGCTCCACCTACCGCCGATGCAAGATTCATTCGGTCATCAAGTTCCTCACTTTGCGTCGCGAATCCGCAGCCGAGATCCATCGTCAGCTTGTGGAAACTTATGGACCTGAGGTAATGTCACGTCAGCATGTTTACAAGTGGGTTAGGTCATTCAAAGAAGGTCGCACTGACACTCATGACGAAGAAAGGAGTGGGAGGCCGTCTCTCGTTTCAGAAGAGCTTCTGCAGCAAGTTGATGAAAAAATTTGCAGTGATCGTCGTGTGACGATTGACACCCTCCATGAAATGTTCCCACACATCTTACGAAGTCTCATGGATGAAATTGTCTCAGAAAAACTTGATTACAGGAAGCTGAGTGCAAGATGGGTGCCAAAAATGTTGACTCCAGAACATCGCCAAAATCGCGTTTTGGCTGCACGTGAATTTCTTCAGCGTTATGACTGGAGACGAAACTTGGGTATGTCACTATACTCCTAAAGGTAGTCCCAACAATGGCGCCATACCCATTCCCCATCAGCCAAAAAATTCAAAGTTCATTTTTCAGAGCGGAAGATTATGGCATCTGTCTTTTGGGAGAGAAAAGGGGTTTTGCTGGTGGATTTCATGGCCAAAGGGACCACCATCAATGCTGAAACATATTGTGAGACCCTAAAAAAATTGAAAAAAAAGATTAAAGACAAAAGGAGGGGAATGCTGACTCGTGGTGTGTCCCTCCTTCACGACAACGCCAGACCCCATACCGCTTGTGTGACTCAGCTTGTGTCCTTTGGATGGGATATTGTTACCCACCCAACCTATTCCCTGGACCTTGCGCCCTCAGAATTTCACCTTTTCACCAAACTGAAAGAATTCTTGGGTGGGAAACGTTTTTCCAACGATGAGGAGGTGAAGGAGACAGTGGAGAAGTGGCTTTCGGAGGTGGAGCGGAGCGTATTCAACGAGGGTATAAAAAAGCTGGTGCCCAGGCTGAAGAAGTGCATCGAAGTTGACGGCGATTATATTGAGAAATAAACACATATTTTGGAACATACCCTGTAAATTTAGTTGAAATATATTCATTTTTCGATTTTTAACAGCTGTTGTAACCTTTTTTTCTGGATATCCCTCGTACTTAGCACAAGGTGTTTTAATTTATTTATTGTGTTATCATGAACTGGTAGCTCATCAATGGCTGATTCCTGTCTTGTGCTTGATTTGCTGACAGAATACATTCCAGATCATGTGACACTAGAATAGATTGAGTTTTTAAATATCAGATTGCTTTTTTTATCATTTATTTATTTATTGTAGTAAAATATGCTAATAAATAAAGTGACTTTTGTAATAAATATTCTTTTTCTTTCTTTCTAGTAAAAGTTTTAGAAATCTAAAATAATATTCTGATTTTAATTGTATCATATCTTTTTAAAACGCACTTAGATGAAATCCTTTAGCTGCTATTTTAACATTTCTGTTTTCCTCCACACTTAAAATGCTGCAGGGTTTCTGAAAGTTTTCTAAGTTGGTATCGCCTGGACAGCCCCCTGCTCCTTTATAAAAGGGAGAAATCTGCATTGCCTAGAAAGATCTCTAAGATGCCGAAAAGTCACTGAGTCATGAATCTGCGCTAATGCAAATTTGATCAGGCTGTTAACTATTTTGCACGTAGTAATGCACAAATATATTAGATGAATATCTGAAAATTGATTTACTTAATTTATTCAATTTGTGCACAGCATTCACCATGTGCTTTGACAAGTGCTCTAAAGGAAGTAAGTATTGGATAAAAGTGATTCAAATGGGAGTACTGTTGCAGGAATGTAACCAATATTGCCTTTCTTAGGTTTATTTGCATAAAATGTGAACAATGCCCACTATTGTTGTCATGTATGTCTGTGTGTTCAAACGAAACAACTTCCATATAATTGATTTCATTCAAATTTAGTACACTTATTCTTTAAGGTAATTTGTCTATTTTGGTTACGATACAGTATCTCAATTATAGCACATTATACACATTTTTGTAATATGAAAACCTCTTATTTGAAAAGTATTTTTGAACTTTTTAAATTCTCTGTCTTTAAAACAGAGAAACTATATTGCCCAGAAAATGGTAGTAAAAAGCTGAAAGTTAGATCAGAGGTAAGACAAAGGAATGACAAAAATAATGTGAAAAACTAGCAAGGCTTTGCCACCAAAATGCTAAAAATCACTTAGCAAAAAGAAAAGAAATGCAAGGAAACTTTTAACTTTTTCCCAAATACTTGAATATCAAAAACAACATGCCACATGCCTTATAGGTAGTCCTGTCTTGACACCCCATGAGGCCTGCAATGAGCATGACAATGATAAACAATATGGTGATGCCCATCAAAAAATATCATGAATGTAAGTTTCAGTCAGTCATTATGCAACCCGCCATATCCTAACACAGGGTCACGGGGGTACAGGAGCCAATCCCAGCCAACACAAGGCACGGCAGGAACAAATCCCCGGGCAGGGTGCCAGCCCACCGCAGTGTAAGTTTAATATAATGTTAATAATTTAAGTTAATATAATGTATCAATATAACGTTAATATAATGTAAGTTTAATAATAATATTTATATGACCATAAACTAAAAAGTATTAAAATAAAATCCTGTAGAATCAAGATATCTTCTATGAGACCTCAATCTCGTATTAATTTACTGTTTCAAATTCATCTTGAGAGAACTTACAGTATTTCAACTATTTTCCTCTTTTAAATGTCTGAAAGTCACTCCCAATGGTAATACAAATCCCCCATAAAAGATACGGAGAACACCTCACATCAGCAACTTGCACAAACCTGTAAAATACCAATATACTACTGCCATTTGAAGAAAAACCTAAATTAAATGATCTTCATGAGCGTAAAAGTAAAAATTGCAATCAAAACAGTCTAGAAATGAATTATGGAGAAAAGGAGCTGTGCATATACATGGCACATACTCAGCTCAGAATCACAAAGTCCTACAGAGGGTTGTGAAGTGACCACAAAAGATTACAGTCTACCACCCAAAACATACACCTTAACCTAAACTTGGACAGAAAACTGTATTAATGATCTCAACCATAATACCCTTTTATTTTTTCCCCTCTTCTCTTCTGGCAAACATTTTAGAACCATCAGCAGCCACATTACTAGATTATGGGAAATGTTTTTATGGACCGGTCATAAAGATACTTAATGGGTGCTCATACAGACACTTGCATGAGTGTTTCTCATATATATCATATTATGCTGTGTTTAATATTAATAGGTTTCTGTGTTGATTGGGTCATTAATGTCAAATGTGTAGAGTATCATGTAATTCTTACTTGCATGTGCTAATCAACATGCACAGTGTTGCCACTCTCCTGCACAATGATTAGTAAGTATAACTACCTCAAAACTTTGTCCTCATTACATTAGAAATCTCATAACATGTTTGTAGTATAGGAAAACATGTTTAATAAGGGAGAATCATGATCATTAATGGCAGATTATTTTACTAAATGCCCATCTTCTGAAGTGATTTCTTTAATGAAAATATCCGGTCTCTAGATTTATGCTATGATTCTTTACTTTATACCTTGATGGGTGAAAGTGACGGTTCAAACCCAAGGCCCACCTCATGCAATATATGTGGTCATTTAAATAAACTATTAAATAAACACCTAAAAAGTAAGCAATGAAATACCTTCATTTCATGACACATGCATTAAGTTCTTTATTCTTTATCGGCTGTTTATGATATACTAGTCTGCAGAACACGTCAGTGAGAATGTTGTATTGTGTGCGTTGACAATAAATTATTTCAAATAAACCAAAGCACCAGTCAACCAAGTATATCCTACATAAACATTTTAGCATTTTTGTTTATATTAAGAGAAATGAAGACAAGAGCAGTTACTCTATATGTACTGCTCCATAAAACAAACCAGTAAATTTATAATCCATTATCCTCGTTAAGCAATGATTTACCAAAGAAAACAGCAGGTGCCACACTGTTGGTGAATTACGGCACCGGGATACTGGGTTGAAATGACTTTGTGCTTTCTCCCTCTGTCCATGAGGGTGTTTCTCTGGTCACTCCAGATCTACTGCCAAAGTTGAGGTCATTTGGCAACTCTGTGGTATGAACGAGTGTGCTTTGCGATGGACTGATGTCCCTATTAGGGCTGGCTTGTCTTAAGCCTTATAGACTATGGTGCCAGCAACTCTGAAGTTGATTAAGTATGGTTGAAAATAAATTAATGGATGGTTATACAGTAAAAGCTATCATTAACAGATCTTAATGTTACATTACACTGATCAGCCATGGAGGCAGTGTCTACTGGAACTTATTCAAAGTCAGTGCTATAAGAATGGATTTTAAACCATTGCTAGGGCACTCTTCCTTTCCTATAAAGTATTTCCCTCATGGATGAGTTATATGCATTGCTAACACTCTATGCTAAAGTTCTCAAAAAGTTGAACTAGTAGACTCCCTCTTACTTGCTTGATTGTGTACAGTCATTATTTTTTCATTTTGAGATTTAATTTGATTAGTGTACAATTAATATCTAATTCAATATTTGTTTCAAGGCACAGATGGATGTTAGACTTTGATCTTAGAGTTAATCATTACATCTTATATCTTCTAGTGTGTTATGTTTAAGAAATGAATCAATTTACCAATAATAAAAACACATCTTCTGGCAAACTAACAGCTGAAAAATTATTTTCTAGTTGTGACTAATATGAAAAATGTACATGGCTAGAATCAGCCAATATGATACTGTATAACATTGTAAGGTAAGCTTTTCTTTTTATTATTTTGTTGTTTAAGAAATATTTTTCATAGAACGCCATAGTTATTAATTATCCTTCAAAAATCTTACAAGCTGTTCTCATAAGGGCAGATGGTACAAATGCTGCATATCCTATAGTACATATTTATTTGTAGCATGTTTCAAAGTTATATTTGTATTATGTTTGAACTCTCTCTTTCAGAGAGCTGTTCTTTATCACTGCTTCAGTCAAGGTTCATTCCATTGTGAGTGACACTTTTTGTATTGTTTTTTTAATAAATGGCCATGACATAAAAGAGAAAAAACTTCAACAACAATCTATATATGCAATGACATTTTTTTCATGTACTCATTTCAAAAATGAAGAAGAAAATCCTGTCAGAAGCAAATCATGCAGGCATATTGGAAATGAAACAATTTTGTTTGTTTGCTATGTAATGCAAATGTGAATTATGTCTGCATGTATATGTATAGATAAATTGTACAACAGCATTGCCCAATGACTTAGAGGTAAAAAATACATTAAGACACAATCGGTTCATAGTATTTTGTGTTCAGATTCAATTAGGGACAGTTACTTTATAGTGCTACAATAATTACTACTGCAGTATTAAAATCTGCATGATGAAACCTCCAAAGATTTCTATCTTTTCATCTAGAAAGACCTAAGCAGTGATGTTGCTAGGTTACTGCATTACGATATAAAAGGCTCAGGTTGCTTAGATCCAACAAGACTCTCTCTTGCAGGAACTCTCAGTTTTAATCGAATGTTGTGATCCCTTGATGATTCTTCTTCCCCAAAAACCTTGAAGCATTATAACTTTAGATATGCAACAACATAAGACCGGCAATATTTCCAAATCAGTATCTGAACATATTGGCTTACACAGCAAGTGCTGTGTTCACTCCAGCAGTGCTTTAACAAGGTGATCTCTCTGCATATTATGACTATTGTTTAGTTACTTTTAAGATCAAATGCTGTTACAGAGTATTAAAAGCTTGACAAAGCTTACTGTATGTTTTAAGTTTTATGTTTTTTATTCATTGGATGTCTTTTTTAGTGTAACATAATATGAAAATATTTAAATTATCTTCTCATATATAAACAAAATCCAGTTTCCTTAAATTAGCCCCTGATGTGCATGCAAATGTTGTCTATCAATCAATCAATAAAATATGGATGCTCTATATAAAATACAACATTATGGAACACTTGACTTGGAAAACAAAGACACATTTTATAGCCATGTGTGGTGAAGTGCTATAGAGATCCATGGCAGTGTGAGTTATTTTAAATAAAAAACGTGCGTTTAGGCTTTTGAAGGATATAGCTGTACGCCAGCCTGGACGAGCTCCGCCAGGATGTTTATGGTTGGAATTGGTGGAGTCTGACTTTACATGCAGACACACATGGTTTGGCCGATTTCCTCATTAGTGCTCTGGGGTTTGTAATTAAGGCACTTGCGGCCAATGAAGTATAAAAGTAGACTGTGTAGGGCAAAGGTGAGAGATCAAGTGAGACAGAAAATGAGTGGTAAGAAAGAAGGAAAAGAAAGAGCAAGCAAGTAGATCAAGGCTGAGCCAGTGTGGTAGTGAGAAGGCAAGCAGTCAGTAAGTGTGAAGCAAGTGGATGGTGGCAATGGGAGAAGGAAGCAGGGCTCAAGAGCATTCCCATGAATGCCAAGAGATGATATTGGGGACACAAGTCAGAAAGAAAGATGGCTGCATTTGCTGGCAAACAACTTCACTAGCTGATGTGACTTTAAAAGGTGAGCATTAGAGACTTTTGAAGCAAAGAGGCTCATGAGACTGATCCTGACTGTTTTAACCTTAGATTTTTAACTGTTTGGATTTTTTTTTATTATTGGATTATTTATTAGTGTTTTAGTCTCACTTACAAAGTTTTTTCGGGGGTTATTTATTGGAAATCTGTATCACAGTTTGATTTTTTTTTTCAAATACTTTAGTTTGAAATGAAATACACTGAGCACTTTGACAAAACCAACGCTTGTTATTTATGTGTCCTCATTATCCAGTCTGTCCTCAGTTTACATCTATCGATGTCCCTGGTTACAGGGAGTAGGCCAGGTGTAGGCACCCTGAGCATCACACCATGTTATTTAAAATATGGATTTAGACTTAAAACCTCAAGGATGCTGGTTCAATCCACGCCCCACCTGTCACTGTGTAAATTCGACTATGTAACTTGCTAGTGTTCCAAATATGAAACATGAATATGTGAGCTATTCTGCTATGTTCTCTTGAGTAATATGAAAAAGAAGAAAAGTTTGGCATAGAAGCTCAGAAAACAAACTAGAAAAATTTGTTTTATCGAGAGTATTTAGACCATAATTACTAAGTACCTAAATTTGTAAGCAACATACAGTAGACGTGAGACTATGTAATTTCGGAAAATTCTGGGTAAGGAAGATGGATGGATATTTTGTTGATTCATAAACAGTAAAAATGATTATTACAAAAAACATTTAATTAATGGATTCCAGATAAATTTTAAAAATTATTTCTATGTTTATGGATACTTCTGAGTAGGAATAAATTAAATGCAGACAAAATAATTAGCAACCAGTAAGCAAGTACAAAAGAAGACTTTTATACTGGATTTGGTCTAGACAGCTAATTTTACTTGTGTCTGTTACTAAAATAGCAGGGTCTAGTTGCCTATTATCTCACCATATGCTACACCTGTTTAGTTATTGTATGTCTCTACTTGTTTTGAGAAGAACATGCAAGCACAATAATTACATTCCACACTTATTTAAATTCACTCATGTTTCAGCAATATATACAATTCTCTTAATTTATACCAAATACAAGTACATATATGAAAGTAGTCCTTGACCTTGGAGGTTTAGATTGCCACTATAAAACACTGGACAAATCCAAATGACACTGCTTCTTCCTCTTGATCTTTTCCATGTGGGGTGAATGTGCATGATCAACATTCTTCAAACAGCTTAGTCCTATATCTCCTCCCGATTAAGAGCCCTTTACCTTAGATCTTCTTTTACTTTATTCATTCACCTGTACTTCAGCATATGCCACTTTCTCTTTCCTTGTACTTCCATTTCCATTCCTCTTTTGACGACATATTCATTGTCTCACCTCATCACATGTCCATACAACTTTAATTTACTTTTCTTTACTTTCATAGATAACCCTCCTTCTTTTGTTGTACCTCTGATTGTCTCATTTCTTATTCTGTCCTTTTTAGTAACTCCACACATCCATCTCAACATTCTAGTTGCTGAAAAATCCAACTTCTTCTCCTGTGCTCCCTTAACTGCTCATGTCTCAGCTCCATGCATCATTGCTACACATATACTATTGTCTTAAAAAACCTTCCCTTTAACTTTCTCCTTAATTCTTCTATGACATAATTTTTTCCTGATACCCCCAGCCAAGACTGCAATGTATAATAATCCAAAATAATCATATTGTTTTAAGTAAAAAAGCATAACATTTCTACTGATAATATTAAAAGTATGTAATTGGCTAGTCAATGGCTTACATATCACTACTAGAATTCAACTGTCCTTCTGTTTTGAATTTTTCACAGTCCAACTGTTTAAAATAACCAACAATTAACTGATTTATACAAACTGTCTTTCGGTAAGCTAAGGGCCTATTCCTTTCTGTTTGATTTACGTGTTTTAAAGCTTACTTATTTTTACTTTATCAAGTAAACATTAAATTTTACCATTTACAGTATCTCACAAAAGTGAGTACACCCCTCACATTTTTGTAAATATTTTATTATATCTTTTCATTTTCCCTCCCCGGTGTCATGTGACTTGTCAGTGTTACAAGGTCTGAGGTGTGAATGGGGAGCAGGTGTGTTAAATTTGGTGTTATTGCTTTCACACTCTCTCATACTGGTCACTGGAAGTTTAACATGGCACCTGATGGTAAAGAACTCTCTGAGGATCTGAAAAAAAGAATTGTTGCTCTACATAAAGATCGTCTAGGCTATAAGAAGATTGCCAACATCCTGAAACTGAGCTGCAGCACGGTGGCCAAGACCATACAGCGGTTTAACAGGATTGGTTCCACTCAGAACAGGCCAAAGAAGTTGAGTGCACGTGCACAGCGTCATATACAGAGGTTGTCTTTTGAAAATAGATGTATGAGTGCTGCCAGCATTGCTGCAGAGGATGAAGGGGTGGGGAGATCAGCCTGTCAGTGCTCAGACCATACGCCGCACACTGCATCAAATTGGTCTGCATGGCTGTCATCCCAGAAGGAAGCCTCTTCTAAAGATGATGCACAAGAAATTCCTCAAACAGTTTGCTGAAGACAAGCAGACTGAGGACATGGATTACTGTGGTCTGATGAGACCAAGACAAAGTTATTTGGTTCAGACGGTGTCTAGCGTGTGCAGTGGCAACAAGGTGAGGAGTACAAAGACAAGTGTGTCAAGCATGGTGATGGGAGTGTCATGGTTTGGGGCTGCATGAGTACTGCCAGCACTGGGGAGCTACAGTTCATTGAGGGTTCATGAACATCAACATGTACTGTGACATACTGAAGCAGAGCATGATCCCCTTCCTTCGGAAACTGGGCTGCAGTGCAGTATTCCAACATGATAACAACCCCAAACACACCTCCTAGACGACTACTGCCTTGCTAAAGAAACTAAGGGTAAAGATGCTGGACTGGCCAATCATGTCTCCAGACCTAAACCCTATTGAGTATCTGTGGGGCATCCCCAAATGGAAGGTGGAGGAGTGCAAGGTCTCTAACATCCACCATCTCCGTGATGTTGTCATGGTGGAGTGGAAGAGTGAACTCCATGCCCAAGAGAGTTAAGGCGGTGCTAGAAAATAATGGTGGCCACACAAAATGTTGACATTTTGGGCACAATTTGGACATTTTTCACTTAGGGGTGTACTCACTTTTGTTCCCAGGAGTTTACACATTAATGACTGTGTTTTGAGTTATTTTGAGGGGACAGCAAATTTACACTATTATACAAGCTGTACACTGACTACTTTACATTGTATTAAAAGTGTCATATCTTCAGTGTTGTCCCATGAAAAGATATAATAAAATATTTACAAAAATGTGAGGGATGTACTCACTTTTGTGAGATTCTGTATCTATGTCTGTACTTCCACCAGAAAAACACTTTTATCAATATGTTACATACTGTAGGTATTTTCATGTTTGTTTCATTTGTGAACCATGCAAACATGGTGTATCTCTTGAAACGTAATTAATTTTGTGCATTGTTTTAAAAATTCATGTTCTTTTTTTAATGTCTTTGCCCCAGTTTCTTCACGTATATGTAAGTGTTTGCTATCTCATGGTCAATGACATGTGACTACATACTGTATGCTATCTTTTGATTTTTGAATAAAGATAGCTAGCAAACACAGAAGCTTCTAGAATTAGAGAGTAAATGCTGTAGGAGTTACTAGTTCAGTAAAAGAAAACAAAATAAAAACAGAAATTTCGGGTTTTTTCCCCAAAATTAGCAACGTTCAGCAGCTGTAGCATAAAAACGGGATTCAACAAAAGCCTGATGTGCTGAAATGATTCCACAGACAACATATCTTCATTTTTAAAAATTTTTGTTAAAATTCATAGTAAAACAGTTCACGCAAAAAAGAGAAAATTGAAAATAGCAAAAAAAAGTTCTTGTTAAGAAACATTCTGTTCAAAGCTTAAATCTTGTTACATTTCAAATCGTTACGAATCACTTCAAAATGTTTCTAAACCATTTCTAAACGGTCAGAAAACTGTATGCCTATCCCATTTCTAAGTTGAAAATGGGTCATTTAAGTCCCAGTCTACTGGGACCTGTTCTATACAACAACTGACACAATTAATACACTGTATCTCAGTTATAGCAAGAAAGTTCCATCTCTTACTAACTTATAGGGGGAAAAGACTATACCATTGTCTATGACTATGAAAGAAAATTATATTCTATTCAAATTTGGCAAACACTAATATGAGTTTAACTCAAAGGTTTAACTTTCTATGATTGGCTCTTACAAGAAGCATATGTGTGGCTTTGCCTATAAAACAGAAGTCAACTTTGTATTCCATTTTTGTTGTAATAGAAAAGGGATTGAATCCTTAGATATTATGGTTTTTGGTTTGCTTTATGTTTGAGTTTTGGATCCTTATTCATCCTTTTAGTGGCAACTGCCCTATTTTTGTCCACTTAGCATTTCTTCTGCAGTAATATCAGAATACTTTCTCATCTGCATTTGCAGATATCAAAACGCTTTTTTGCTAAGTGATCTTTCCTAAAAGCTTTTTTTTGTTTGTTCTCCTGGTATTGTCTTTTATTCTTGATGTTTTCAACCTCGATATGTGGATCTAATTTTGGCATTGACACTAATGCTTTTGATCTCTTGTGAACTGTGTATAAAGTCCAGGGGATAGTTACTCCTGCAGTAACAAACTAAATACAATACACTTTAAGATAATGAGATGCATACCTGAAGTCCTTTATACCATTAGGTGTCAGCAGGGAGATGTATTCGCTATGATGAGATTACCTGTTTTTAAAAAAATTCTGGATTACAGGATTGCAGGAACACATGAGGATACAAGGGGCAGTTCTCACAGCAGGTCCCCAGGAGTTTCCTATCACTATGTCGACCCTGGAGATAATAGCTAAGTTTCCCCAGAAGCAGTTTCAGGTAGTGACTGAAAATATATATATCTCCTTTGGGGTGCGAGCAGCTGTTGCTGGGGGTGCCAAAAACCATTGAGGAAGAAAAATGAAAAAAACGGATGACTCCTGCTCTTACGTGCACTTACTGTAGTGCTGCGTGGGTATTATGAAGTATCGTATCTGTTCAAGTTCTATTTAAATTTTAAATATAAGTAATTTTTATTTAGTCGACAGAAATATGTTTGGTAGGAATGAAAGGTAAATTTAGTCAGCACTGCATAAATTTTTCTTCACCATAGAAATTTAAAGAGTAAATTCAACTTACATTCCTACCAAAGATATTTCTGTCGACTAAATAGAACCTACTTATATCCAAATTCGAGCAATTGAGCTGTCGCCTGCCTGACTGAATATGTCACCCTCGCTTCTCTCTTACTTTTTTACCGTTCATGTAATCATGGCTAGTCGTGAAAAAAATAGAACATGGAAGGAGGATCACACTGAGTATGGCTTTATCAAAATAATTATTGATGGCGAATAAAGTATCCATTATTCATAAAGCTTCAATTGGTGATCTTTTTTTCTGCGTTAACCTCATATTTTTTCATACTTCTTCTCAAACCAAGGGTGTGTGAGGGTAAAATGAATCGGGAAGTGCTGATTTATATATATTGAATATACTGAAATAGTTTTACTGTCAAATAATGCAAACAATACGCGGCACGTGTTTAACCCTAATTCTGGGCTCATCAGGGGTACACACTCACTGCACCCCGTCTTGGGAATCGAACCTTGGACGTCAGTGCTAGAGGCGAAGCGTCTCATGTTGCACCACGGCATGTGTTTCGTTTATTTGACAGTATGTAGATCGGGGTGAATATATATATATCCGAGAGCTTCAGTTCCATCAAAACCTCACTTTCTATCGCCATCGAAGCTAATGGTGAAAGGCAAAACCGCCCTATGGTATTCCTGGCATAAGTTTGAATTTGCTTTAGGGCTGAAAATGTCTACTCGACAGAAGCAGTGTACACGGGAATGCTCACCGCCAAATATACCAATGTGAACAGCTGCCCCATGCTCTCATTCAGATTTTTCTGATGAAGGAAGTCAAGGAGATCAGTGGGAGATTTTCCTGCAAAATCATCTATAGCATAGATTACAGTCAGTTCCGTTTTTAGCCGAGACAGATCAAAAAGCGCTACGTGGCTGTTGTGTTAAAGTGTAGAAGGCTGCATGCGTGAAATTTTTCTTGTATTCCTGAAACTTTTGGGGCTCAAGGAGCGTGACAAACATCAGGTTTTCATGGTCTTGAAATCTGGTCTGTGTCTGGCAAATAATATTATCCAGAATCCTGCCATGGAGTTGGCTGTAGTGTATGCGACGATCTTTCGCTTGGAGCGTTTGTGGTGCGTTCAATGGTGTCGTAGACTTCCTCATATCGGCTTCTATCCAATCGATGGGTCTGAATACGGTGACGTTGCCGTACACCTGCTAAAGGGCCCTACTGACACCAACTTAAAATCTGATTGGTTGAAGCAATAGGTTAATCGACATTTATTCTGTGTTAGAGTGCCTCCACAACAGATTCTGAAAGCCTCCATGCCTGGCAAAAAATGACGGCTGAAATGTGGTTGGTTAAATATTTTAATACGAAACTCCGCCTCCCACGGCTATCGAGCTGCATTCTTTTACAGTATATATGGACGAAAGTATGTTCCTGTTATGACCATTACGCGTAGAATATCGAAATGAAACCTACCCAACTTTTGTAAGTAAGCTGTAAGGAATAAGCCTGCCAAATTTCAGCCTTCTACCTACACGGGAAGTTGGAGAATTAGTGATGAGTGAGTGAGTGAGTCAGTGAGTGAGTCAATGAGTGAGTGAGTGAGTGAGTGAGGGCTTTGCCTTTTATTAGTATATATATACATACATATATATATATATATATATATATATATATATATATATATATATATATAAAACATTTTTCTTTTTTTATGTAATAAGTATTGCTTTGTTAATTGGGATATGGATTTGTACTGTTACCCCACTTCTTTTTGAGATGAATAGACTTTGGCTCCTTTTAGGTGTGCAGGCTTTTTGTTTGTGAAGCCTATTTTGAGTTTTCATACCTGACTAGGAGTTTCGGGCCTGCTTTTGACTTTTGTGTGTCCAGACTTCAGAACAAACTCACAGTGGTGTACATTTAATAAGCTTTGACCTCAAATAATCTGCTTATTAAATATTATTCTTTCATTTACAAAATACATTTTATTTCAACCTATTATGTTTCGTAGCATTCTTTTCCATTAATGAATTCTTTTTTTTCTTCTTCCATATTGAGCTTTATAAATCTATAAAAGTGATTCTTTGGTTCTGCTGGGAGAAATGCAGAGAAAGTTCTTTGCATTATGAGATTAATAGCATGGAAGTAAAACAAAGGGGGAGTGGGATCCTAGTTAAACACAGATTTATTTATTGTACCAAAGTAAGTTAAAATTACAAAAAAGCGTTGGCACACTCTTGCAATTGAAAACCCCACCACCACTGAGTCCCCAGGGATGTTAGTACACCACAACCAGTGACCTGCTTAACTCTGTGACTTTGGAAATGCAGCCAACTGTACCTTTCCATCCTCCATACCTATCTGTACTCTCCGACAGCACATTGATAAGACTACAGCCGAGCACCAACAGCATGTCAGTTAACAAAGAGAGAGAAAGGTGGAGGGGGGGTGTCCTGACCACTACGATAATAGTCAATCTGCTATTATTAATAGGGGTCTGTTTGGTGTTGTTGACCATATGGTGACAAGGTTTTTTAATTCAAGTTAAGTATACAATTAGTAAGGATTTTTTTATTTTTGCTTTTGTATTTTAATTGTGGCTTTGAAGAGACATTGTAAGTGGAATTGCCATCCAGCAGTGCATTTCCAAGCCTTGAACCTGGTCCGTTTGTGCAACTAACATTCCCTGTTGGACACACAGTCTAATGTTGAGGGACCAAAACTTAACAAATATTTCATCTATTTACTTGTTGTTTTGTTAGGTATACAATTGTATCTTTGCAAAAAAACAAGCATGTGTTGTCAAGCAGTTTGCTTTAAAGTGGTTGGGACAACTGCACAGAGCAGGAAGTTATGGGTAGCGTAGGATTAAAGTTCAGTGTCATCATTATGCAAACAATTTTAATTGGTTTATTAGCAGCATACTGATAGCGGATTACATCATGATCAACACGTATAAACTTCCATTATTGCCTTAATTTTCTCAGTTTATTAACTTATTAGCGGAAATACCCAGCGTTGCCCGTGAGGAGAATAAAGTGTTTTTTTTTTTTTTTTAACTGTTTGAGAAAAACATAATAAAAAAACCCCACAACTTTAAAAATAAAAACAAATTAACAAACAATAAAGACTCACTAATGTCCTTGTCTTGTGCTCTTGTATGTTATCATCCAGTTGACGTTTGGAACCAACCAACTCTATTTAATTTGAAAAGCAACAGGAGCGCGGTGCTGCTTAAACATAAAGAATGCTGGCAGTCGCCTGGTATATACTAACTGTGTAAGCCCATGCTGTTAAAAGCACGGGATTCCAGAAAGTATTGAAATCGTCAGAACTACTCTGGGCATCTCTTTGCTATGAGGATTTGTGTTGGCGACATGCTCGCATCATTTGTGCATTAGCAGCTGCATTAGACTGTCTTTCTTAAGAGGTTTCCTTTTGCTGGTGTGCTGGCATCACTTGCGTATCTGAAGCCCTCACCCCGACTCTACGTCTCAGACAGACACACACATACTTGCATGCATAGAACTCTATTTAATTTCAAAAGGAACAGGGGCGCGGTGGCGTTCAAACATAAAAAATGCTGGCAGTCACCTCTAGTTCGCCCTCTGGTGGTCGTTCCGAGTGTCAACTGGATGATAACATGCATACTGTACAAGACCGTAAGATCACCCCCCACCCTACCCAGAAGGGAGTGAGTTAGAGCTGATTTCACCCTACGGTATTTTTAGTCAACCATTGAGAAACGTGTACCAAGTTTCATGAAAATCGCTCTAGCCGTTTGAAAGATGCTGGAACATACATACATATACACATTGACTTCTATATATACAGTAATCCCTCCTTGATCGCGGGGGTTGCGTTCTAGAACCCCCCGCAATAGATGAAAATCCACGAAGTAGAAACCATATGTTTGTATGGGTATTTTTATATATTTTAAGCCCTTATAAACTCTCCCACACTGTTAACATTATTAGAGCCCTCTAGACATGAAATAACACCCATTAGTCAAAAGTTTAAACTGTGCTCCATGATAAGACAGAGATGACGTTTCTTTCTCACAATTAAAAGAATGCAAACATATCTTCCTCTTCAAAGAATGCGTGTCAGGGGCAGAGAATGTCAGAGAGAGAGAGCGCGTGAGAGAAAAGCAAACAATCAAAAAATCAATATGTGCTTTTGGGCTTTTAAGTATGCCGAAGCACCACGATAAAGTGGCATTTTTTAGAGGAGCGTCCGTATCCTCTAGGCAAACTGCCTCTGTGCAAACAGCCCCTCTGCTCACACCCCCTCCGTCAGGCAGAGAGAGTAAGAGAGACAGAGAAAAGCAAACAATCAAGCACCACGCGGGAAGCATATCGTATATCATTGAGGAGTTTTATTTAATACGTAATACGTGCTCTGATTGGGTAGCTTCTAAGCCATCCGCCAATAGCGTCCCTTGTATGAAATCAACTGGGCAAACAAACTGAGGAAGCATGTACAATAAATTAAAAGACCCATTGTCCGCAGAAATCCGCGAACCAGCGAAAAATCCATGATATATATTTAGATATGCTTACATTTAAAATCTGCGATGGAGTGAAGCCGCAAAAGTCGAAGCGCGATATAGTGAGGGATCACTGTATAGACTACATTACTAGGATATGCTGAACAACTTGTGAGCTTATTTAGAAGAATGCATTGTTAATGATGAAACTATTTTGAAATGCATAAACAATCAGCATTGATTTATTATTTTTGACTACTTTATTGCTTATCTTATGCCATGAATCCAATAACTAATTTAAGTGACCATTCATACTATCCTTATAAAATTATCACATATTCACTCAAATTATAAAGAGGAATTTTTCTCTCAACTTTACTAAAGCTCACACTGGCAGTGATATACCTCAGGCATTTATTCCCTGTTTAGAATGATAAGTATTTTATTAAAAATACATTTACTTCCCACTTTTCTCTTAGTAATATTTATGTGAGAAACACACTTGAATGCAAACATATGTTTATTGTTCTTGTAATATGACATCTAATATCCAGCATCTTCTTCTGGATTACCTGACTTTTTTACATTTAGTGTACCTGTTACTCATAATCTGATAAGAAAAATAAAATGTTTCATTTCTTGAAAAGAATTGGAAAATAAAACAAAGATAGACTTACATTGTAGGGAACAGCAACAGAAGAATCCATAAAAAGTAAAGTTCCAAGGGGACTACTACAACTTCGCCAGCAGTTCATTAAGATTAACGTAAGCAAAATTTAATAGTTTAAAGTCTATCCCAATAGTATGAAACCCTTTGAATACTGAAGTAGCTGAAGTATTTCATTCCAACCAGTTTAATTAAAATCCAATTCTAACTGTTAATGGAGCATGTCATTACATTAGATACCTGGATCTTATTTTTTTTTTATTCAACTTCAGGCATTCCTACTGATGGGTATATTTTACTTTCCTGAGAAAATCAGCAAAATATTTAGTGGACCAAAGTTGATCAATAACACTCAATCTTCAGCTGTTTTTCTTTTAAAATATATTGTTAAAGTCGCTTTTACATAATAAACACTCTGATTTAAATGATACTAACTGAGCTGTTGGAAACCTCTTAAAGTGTACCACATTTTTAATTTGCCACTGGTTGAAGAAATAAAAAAGAAGTGCAAATCTGAAAAAAACAAAAACATAGAAGGTGAGTAAGAGCAAGAAAAATGAAATGCAAAAAGATTGTATTTTATGAGACTACAGCCAAGAGTTGAGTTAACTGCATGGGTTAACTGATCTGACAGAAGACCTGAAGCTGCAAAACTTCAGCATGAGATTTGCTCACCTCCAACTATTCTTACATAAACACTTTAGCACTAGTAAATTTGGTACATTTTAGAAATGTAAAGGTGAATTATTGGGAGACCATCACTGAAGCCACAGGGACAGGATCCTGGACAAGAATGGGGCAGTATATATCTTAGTAAAGCACAGGCAGGGGTTACAATTTTCCTGATTGCTCCCAGAGCAAAAACTGTTACTGGGAGCAGTTGAAAGAAGCTCCTCAATTAGAAAAGAGGTAGCAGAAAGTCCTGATGGTCTACCTATACCTGTTGACCTATACAGGTTTGGAATCAGATCTGCAAGGATACCTGAGGATACTAGACAAAACTCTATGAAGATTTCTTCAAGAATTCACTGAGACTCTCTTAACTCCAGAAATGGTCCAAGAGTGTCCCACAAAAACTGGCCAGTGTGGGATTTAAAAATCCCCATACAAGTGACCTTAGAGTTTGGAGAAATGGTGTTGGCAAGACCTCGTTGGAGGAAGAAATGCTAAAGATACTTGAAAAAGGGGGATAGAGGAGCATAACAGGAGGTACAAAAAGGGTAGGTAATTGAGAAAGCCACCCTACTAGGCAGCTATATAGGGTGACATCTAAAGGAATTTTGGAATTAGGTCCAGAAAGGCAGCGGGATTGTTTACCCTCCTAGTTTGTGTGTTGCTGTTCCTGTTCTCTTCTACTTAAGAATTTCTTTTTTTTTTTTTTTTGCAATTTTTCATAATTAAATTTGTTCTCAGTTTTTGATAATATAGATACTTTAGAACACAACGTTATTCTAGCATCCATCAATCCATCCTTCCATTATCCAACCCGCTATATCTCAACTACAGGGTCATGGGGGTCTACTAAAGCCAATCCCAGCCAACACAGGGCGCAAGGCAGGAAACAAACCCTGGGCAGGGCGCCAGCCCACCGCAGTGTTACTCTAGCATGTATGCATTAACAGAATTTTTAATTCCTGTTATTACTTTGTAATAAAATATTACTAAACTTTCTTTCTTGGCTGTTTTGGATCTGTGGTACTTTGATGCTACCTTACGTGAAAATGGGAAAGTGTTTAGTATTTTGGACAAATCACCACAGAATGTGAGACTATTACACTAACAAGATGTGAGCAACAAAATGTGTTTCATCTATAATACTTATCCTTTACTATTTTTTTTTTTCTCCCCAGTTTTTCACATCCTCGTCCTCTGTTTCCTTTAAACTCGTTTTTTGTTGTGAAATCCATTGAAGAGGCAGTAAGGAAATGACAGTTCACTAATAACATTATTGCACAGATTTGTTCCTGTAGAACAGCTAGGTGATATACAGTGGTGTGAAAAACTATTTGCCCCCTTCCTGATTTCTTATTCTTTTGCATGTTTGTCACACAAAATGTTTCTGATCATCAAACACATTTAACCATTAGTCAAATATAACACAAGTAAACACAAAATGCAGTTTTTAAATGATGGTTTTTATTATTTAGGGAGAAAAAAATCCAAACCTACATGGCCCTGTGTGAAAAAGTAATTGCCCCCTGAACCTAATAACTGGTTGGGCCACCCTTAGCAGCAATAACTGCAATCAAGCGTTTGCGATAACTTGCAATGAGTCTTTTACAGCGCTCTGGAGGAATTTTGACCCACTCATCTTTGCAGAATTGTTGTAATTCAGCTTTATTTGAGGGTTTTCTAGCATGAACCGCCTTTTTAAGGTCATGCCATAGCATCTCAATTGGATTCAGGTCAGGACTTTGACTAGGCCACTCCAAAGTCTTCATTTTGTTCTTCTTCAGCCATTCAGAGGTGGATTTGCTGGTGTGTTTTGGGTCATCGTCCTGTTGCAGCACCCAAGATCGCTTCAGCTTGAGTTGAGGAACAGATGGCCGGACATTCTCCTTCAGGATTTTTTGGTAGACAGTAGAATTCATGGTTCCATCTATCACAGCAAGCCTTCCAGGTCCTGAAGCAGCAAAACAACCACAGACCATCACACCACCACCACCATATTTTACTGTTGGTATGATGTTCTTTATCTGAAATGCTGTGTTCCTTTTATGCCAGATGTAATGGGACATTTGCCTTCCAAAAAGTTCAACTTTTGTCTCATCAGTCCACAAGGTATTTTCCCAAAAGTCTTGGCAATCATTAAGATGTTTCTTAGCAAAATTGAGACGAGCCCTAATGTTCTTTTTGCTTAACAGTGGTTTGCGTCTTGGAAATCTGCCATGCGGGTTTTTGCCCAGTCTCTTTCTTATGGTGGAGTCGTGAACACTGACCTTAATTGAGGCAAGTGAGGCCTGCAGTTCTTTAGACGTTGTCCTGGGGTCTTTTGTGACCTCTCAGATGAGTCGTCTCTGCGCTCTTGGGGTAATTTTGGTTGGCCGGCCACTCCTGGGAAGGTTCACCACTGTTCCATGTTTTTGCCATTTGTGGATAATGGCTCTCACTGTGGTTCGCTGGAGTCCCAAAGCTTTAGAAATGGCTTTATAACCTTTACCAGACTGATAGATCTCAATTACTTCTGTTCTCATTTGTTCCTGAATTTCTTTGGATCTTGGCATGATGTCTAGCTTTTGAGGTGCTTTTGGTCTACTTCTCTGTGTCAGGCAGCTCCTATTTAAGTGATTTCTTCATTGAAACAGGTGTGGCAGTAATCGGGCCTGGGGGTGGCTACGGAAATTGAACTCAGGTGTGATACACCACAGTTAGGTTATTTTTGAACAAGGGGGCAATTACTTTTTCACACAGGGCCATGTAGGTTTGGATTTTTTCTCCCTAAATAATAAAAACCATCATTTAAAAACTGCATTTTGTGTTTACTTGTGTTATATTTGACTAATGGCTAAATGTGTTTGATGATCAGAAACATTTTGTGTGACAAACATGCAAAAGAATAAGAAGTCAGGAAGGGGGCAAATAGTTTTTCACACCACTGTATGTGTAATATTCATAACCATTCTAAAAATTAATCTCTGTTTCCTTTTGTGAGAGCAAGCTGTTATTTTTTTTGTATTTTAATGCTGTTTTATGCAAAACTGAATCCTATAATTAATGTTTCAGAGTACAAACAAGCAATCCCTAGCATTTTCATACATATACTGGTAAATGTGTTGTATAACTGATGTGGACTTTCAAATTCCATTACAAATAACTTTTAATAGATTTCTTGTTTTTGATCTATTTGTGTAATGAGCATATTTACATTTACTGATATATATTATATAAAAAAAATGTCTTGGTTTAGTTATGTAGAGTGGTTAGACAAATTAATGAAAATGAACTGAAATTAAATGGGATTTAGTGCTTAGTGTGATGGCTTCAAAGGTGCCATTGTTCTGGAAACAGCCACTTTCTATCCATTCTTCCAATATCATGGTGGATTTTCTCTGGATACCCCAGTTTCCATCCAAATTCCAACATCATGGATCTCTAATTTGCTTCAGAATGACTGAATGTAGGGGTGTAAGATTGCCTTGTGATGGACATGCATGACATTAGGTGTTGGCTTCTGATAATGCTGATTATTGAAATTCGCTGAGGCATTTTCTGCAGTGAATATACTATATTCACGGGTACCATGTTCAATGAATATTCTCTTGGAAAATCACACTGTGGTTGGCTTAGATAAGTTGTTTTTTTTTTTCTCCAGCGCCCTAGGATGCTTTCTGAGGCCAGGATGGCATAACAGAGCTGTAGCAGCCATGTGCATACTATAACATTATTGCGGAACTGCTTTGAGCACATGGGTACTCCAGCCTTCCACCCTGCATGCATTTAAAAGAAATATATTTTTTTTAGCTTACCATAAATGAAAATATTGAGTACTACGTCTGGATATATAACACTGATCCCTGTGTGCTGGCCACACATAACCATATGGCCACGTTACATGCATAATTAGACACTGAGCTCCACTACAATCTCAAAAAAAGCCTTTAAACGAAGTGAAAGAAAACACGTGCAGCTCTATGAAAATGTTATTTTTTACTTTTTTTTATAAAAAAGATTTATTGATGTTTACAGAGCAATTCTATCATTTTCATGGAAGGGAAAAATGCAAAACACCTGCACATCAGTACAGAGGTCAGAAACAAAAAGATGTGCAGTTGTAGCCTGAGCCACAAAAATAAATATACTGTATACAGTGATCCCTCGCTATATCGCGCTTCGACTTTCGCGGCTTCACTCCATCGTGGATTTTAAATGTAAGCATATCTAAATATATATCACGGATTTTTTCGCTGGTTCGTGGATTCCTGCAGACAATGTGTCTTTTAATTTATGGTACATGCTTCCTTAGTTTGTTTGCCCAGTTGATTTCATACAAGAGATGCTATTGGCGGATGGCTTAGAAGCTACCCAATCAGAGCATGTATTACATATCAAATAAAACTCCTCAATGATATACGATATGCTTGATTGTTTGCTTTTTCTGTCTCTCTCACTCTCTCTGCTTGATGGAGGGGGTGTGAGCAGAGGGGCTGTTTGCCTAGAGGATACGGACGCTCCTCTAAAAAATGCCGCTTTATTGCGGTGCTTCGGCATACTTAAAAGCACAAAAGCACGTTATTGATTTTTTGATTGTTTGCTTTACTCGCGCTCTCTCTCTCTGCCCCTGATATTCTCTGCCCCTGACACGCATTCTTTGAAGAGGAAGATATGTTTGCATTCTTTTAATTGTGAGAAAGAAATGTCATCTCTGTCTTATCATGAGCACAGTTTAAACTTTTGACTAAAGGGTGTTATTTCATGCCTAGAGGGCTCTAATAATGTTAATAATGTGGGAGAGTTTATAAGGGCTTAAAATATATAAAAATAACCATACAAACATATGGTTTCTACTTCTCGGACCGAGGAGGGATTATTTATATATATATAATATTTGAAAGAAACACAAACAAGCATAAGGTTTTGGTGGTCAAAGCACATCAACAGACAAAATGAAAGGCGTATGGGGACATTTATGGGGTGGAACCGGAAAAGGGCAGATGGAACACTAGGAAGAACCGTGGTGATAGATGGGGGTCATGAAGTCATCAGAAGTGGACCAGAGGGAAGGAAGGATTGTGGAAGTGGTAGCGTGTGGTTAGGGAGCCGGGTAAATTTGAGGTGGCGTTGTTTCTGTCTTTCTGTGGAAATAAAGAAAGAGAGGTTAGCAACCCACCTAGCACGATATACTAAGTTGCACGTTGGGTCTTTAAGTGGCTTCCTATGTGTGAAAGCGTGACTATATATATATATATATATATATATATATATATATATATATATATATATATATATATATATATATATATATATATAAAAAATTATTTACTGAAGGACTGTGGCCATTTGTTGTATTTTCTTTGTGGTTATCATCTTTTACTGTGAGGGGTATGGCTGAGAGGTGGTTAGCACTGCTGCCTCACAGCTCAGATCATAGTTTTGGCAGCAATAATCAATCCACCATAGTGGGCAGATGCTTCCCTAGCCCATAGGGGCACTTTAAACACCATTTTTTTCTTATAATCCCTTCAAACCTAATTTAGTTCCTTCTCCCCTTTTTCTGTTTAATTCATGTTTCAGAGTTTGGTAAAGTTTGCAAACAGTTTTGTGATTTCATTGAACTCAAAGTGAAGCAAGCTCCGCAGGGTTTGTTTCTCACTAGTTCTCACTTTGCACTTGATTTCACTAACATACACTCTAGTTCCTTTATGAATATTTTAAAAGGGTTCTGAAAATGGGTTGCGCTGAATAAGTACAACTACCAATATATTTAAATACCTAAGTAATAAGAGCACCCTTGAACATCATAAATGCCTTTAAGTATTTTTTTTCATAATAATATGCTAAATTCTACCAAAATAAAGCTTACGCCTACTTACTCATTTCTATGTAATGTACTACAACAAACAAAATTCTAATGTTATAATTTTTATAAACAACTAAATAACCATTTTAAATATTAGAGTTTTTAGGTCTGATCAATTTCCATTGGCATTTGTAATGTAACAGGAAATATATATTTGTACTTTATTTTCTACGTATTTAATAATATATTGCACATTAAATCTGTAATTGCTGTTTATACACTAGTATTGCTGAGAATAAATTATTCAGGGGTAATACTGGGGTTAAAGATTTGTTTAGGTTGTACACAGAAAAATCAATAAAACATTGAAGCAGACATTCTCTTTTTAATGAAGGTGAAAGTCAAAATCTAGATGACTTATTCAATAGAAAGTGCAAGAGGAGAGCCTGAAGCATTCTTCATTGATTGTGTTGTTCTCAAGACTTGTTCTCAATGTTAGCTAGAGCAATTATATGGAGGAAATTGTAACTGAATTAGGATGTGCACTGGTGCAGCGCTCATTACAAATGTGCGTTTATCTTGGCCTTTATGCAGGTACTGTATAGGAATTTTTACTTAAAATCAGACTTACCAATTCACTAACATGAAATGTACTTTGAGGATTCCTTTGTGCAATGAAAAAGTATAAACATTAGACAACAAATTTGTTATCATTTTGTGGAGTTTAAGAACACAGCTTTGTGTTTAGATTAATGTCTGCTAATTAATACTTGATAAAGTCATGTTATCAATGCCTTGTGAATATAATTGCTATTTAAGTATCATTCTTCTTGTTAATATGTTATCACAACTTCAATTCAAGCAGCACCTTATATTATAATACATATTTAATGTATTAGCAAAATACCTCTCTTCAATGGCCATTAAAGGATCATGACGCATAAAAAAATCTTTCATACTTCATTTTCACAATTGAAGAAAGGCAAGCTGAGAAGCCTGCCAAGTCAAACACAGTGAGGCAGAGGCCATGATCAAAATGGCAGTTGTGTTTTAAAGTCCAATTCCCTGGCTCATAAGCAATGTTGCTTGCCTTTATACAGATGAAAATGCAGCATGAAAGAGAGACTGGGAAGGATATAATGTACACATTATGTGTTGATGGTCATTGCTAAACAAAGTTTTAGAGGACACTGCATTCACTTGAATTGAAATGGTTAATCAGAAAGAATAATAGGAATTTTTTAAAATTATAATTGTTTACAATTTTTATTTGTTTATGTTCTTCACTGAAGCATTACTTTTTTTGTTTTTCACCAGTTATGTTCAAGCTTCTATTTTTTTTTTTTTTAGCTATAGCCAGAAAACAAGTTGTAACACTGAATCATGTGGTACTTTAACTTATAAGACATCAATGTAATTTAGAGGCTGCACATCTATGCAGTGCAATGTTTGCCTTGGTGATTGAAGTAAAAACAAAATGACAGCCGGTACTATGGTGTGGAGGCTTCTTAAATAATTGCTGAGAGGGTGCGTATCAGGCCACTTCAAGCGTTGGTTTTCTTCCCATGAATGTACTGCAGTGATGTCTTTGTTTGTAGAGAAAAGAAAATGCAGGAGTCTGAAATGTAAACAACAAAGTAAAAACCTTTTTATGAAGGAGTGAAGTTTAAAACAGGAGAAAAGTAAGGATTGTACAGAAAAGAAATAATCTAATAAAAAAAATCTTGTGAACTACTGGATATGTACAGTTGTCCACCCCTCTCCCTTTTGGTCATATGAGATGCGTTTAACTGAGCCATGTTAGTGTCTAAACTGATGCAGTTGCAACCTGCTGGTGTTGGATGTGAGGAAACCACTTCTGTTCTCCCTCCATGGCAACCCAACTTGAGCTTTATTGCTAAATGGGTGTTACATGAGCTTTGCCAAAACTTCAACCATTCACTTCATAGCTCCTATGCAGTGACTGAAGGGAAACCATACAGGAGCTACTCTGTGTTGTCAAAGTCTTGTTTCCCTCTTATGATGCATTATAAATTTTACATGACATTTTAGTCTAGACATTCGGCTTGAAGATCAGAGTGTGTTTACTGTGTTTTAGTATTCGATATTAAGGTGTTTTGGTGTACAGGGTGGCGTTAACCCTGGAGCTCGAAGCTCATTTATTTTAGTATAATTGCTGATATTGAGGAGTGGGGAGGATTGAGAATGGATCATGTTGACGTTAGTATATTAAATCTAAGAACCCTTTTAAGGCCTGGTCACCTCTCTTTTTTCTGTGCAGAACACTTCACCTTTTTGACTCAATTCACTTAATTACTAGTACTGTTCTGCTGACAGCCTTCATTTGCATACACCACAGGTGCCATCAGTGCGATCACTTCTCACCACTGTGCCAAGTAAAGGAGGTACTATGTTAGAATAGCCCCCCTCACAATATTATTACCTTACCCTATCAGGTGTTGCAGCTGGCCCAAGATGCTGACAGCTACAGTCCCTCTTATAGGCTCACGTACCAATTGGCCCTACTACCTCCAAACTATTCAGCGAAGCTCATTCTACCCCTTCTCGCCTGTCACTTCACTACTGCACTGGCTCTGCCTCTCTCTCTTTTTTTATCCTTTCTCTTATGCCCAGGTGACTTTTTTAGGGCCATTTTGGATTTGACAATCAACCTACAAGCAATTCTATGGGGTTGTAGGAGAAAAACCCATACAACCATGAAGAGAATATGCCACCTAGGGACTAGGTACAGGATATCATCACAGGAGGCTAAATCTATGAGCAGGGAGCAATAACCACCATGCCAAACATGAGAATGTTACTTCAATGTAAATTTTTCATAATGTTCTTCTTCTTTTTCTTCCTCTTCAGTATTTATTTCTCCAGATTTTGTGTCATCTGCAAATTTCACAAGTGTACTTTTTAACCTTTACATAGGCTACAAAGGATGATGGTCCACGATGCCTGCAGGGCTTTACTATTTTTCTTCTTTTCTTTTCAGTATTTTATATGAATGGGTTCTTCCTGTACAATCACCACACTTTTCAAAGTACCGACGAAAGGTAAAAAATCAAAACTTGACACCCCAATGGGACCTTTACACATACACCTGTCCCTGACTAACACATGGGGCTGCTGGTCCCACTTACCTTACCTATAGATACAAACATTCTAGGTTGCCTTACTTTCAACATTGTTTTTTTTTTTCCCCACACTCCTAACTTCCTTGCCTTCTTCATTTTTAACCTTACCAAAGTCTGACTTCCCAACTCTAAGATCAATAACTATATGGCTGAGCAGGGCTTTAAAGCCATGGTTCATAGTAACTACAACTGACTGAACAATTACTTCTGAGGTACTGTAAGCCATGTGGAAGCAAGAGATTCAAAAGTTCCTACACTTCAACTTTCACTCTACGCGATGCTCTGGTCAATGAACTCGGACTGGTTTTCTTCCCTAGTAGCTCAAAGGAGCGCAAAGGAGCCAATACATTATATAAAGAGATTCTATATCATAAATAGACATGAAAAATTTATATACTTATTCAAAGAATGAAATAAATCAAAACATAATGCCAATCTTTCCAAAAGATGTATATATACGTAATAAGCAGAGGGAAAACAAATAAAACTCTGTGAACCACATTATAGATATTAATGACATACTGTAAATAATAACTTTAAATGACATATATAGATAACATATAAAATTACTAGATGGCAACAATGAAAACTACCACAAGAAAAACATTTTTCATATTTGATAACAGAAACATACAGCTTTACACATGGTGGTGTTCATAAAAATTAGAGACAGAAATATAATATATTTTAATATATTAAAAAAACAGAAATATTGCATAGTAACAAAAGTCAAGCAAAAGTACAAATACACACACACATATATATATATATATATATATATATATATATATATATATATATATATATATATATATATATATATATATATATATATATATAACAAAACATGTAAAGGCTAAAGAATCAAAAATTGTTCACAATAATGAAGTAAAACAGTCAAATGATTATTGAAGATGGAACTCCAACAACAGGGAGAACAACTGATGATAGAGAAACTAAGATAACTGACTGTGTATGTATATGAACCAAACTCTGTATCCAAACTATTCAAATCAAATTAGTTTTAGTTATTAACAGTCAGGTATAGACAAAGCGAGTACTATAGATTAATGAAAAAATTAAGGTTACATGTATGGATGTATGGTTGACCCAAATGAACAGGATTTCAAATGAAACATGATACAGGTTTTGGAACCCTGGGGTGACATGGACATTTCAAAGGAAATATGGAACTGTGTTTTGTAGCCTTCTGTCTTTCAAAAGCTCAACAGAGTAGTGATAGGCAGAGTGGACCTTTCAGAAGCATTCAAATGTTCATAGCAATTGTGCAGTAAATTGTTTCAATGTATCCCTCTAGTGCTATTTTCTGGCAATTTGCATTAACATTACACATTCAGTCCCCATAGTAACAGACTGTCAAACACTAATCCAGTTAATCGCTGATGATTTGTGATTGTCGTTACGTGAAGATGTAATGTCTTTTGTCTGTTACTTAGTATCAAAAAATAAAACTGTAGAAAAACATAATTTAAATACTTCATAGCTATATCTATAAATAGTTCAAGCTAATCAGTGTCTTCCAAACATCCAATGTGACAAGGTGAACTTCCATTATTGCCGACGTTAGCAGTGCTTCCTTTTATAATACTTTGACTATTGTTTGAGGTGCCATATAGTATAAGGTCTTGTGTAGGGTTTAGTACATTCTTAACTCTATATGAACTTTACACTGAAATACAAATACAATATTCTAATTTTACTGTTTTTCAGTTTCCAAAAGTTATTTATCACTGCTCACATGGGCTGCACAATTAAGATTTTGCCTTATACATGCATAACTGTATATGCACATGTTTCATAGGGAACATTTAATAAATTGAATATAATCCATTTATGATTTTCTTACAATGCATTAATTTCCCTGGTATGTGCAATTAAGTAACAGGGGAAAAAGAGGTTGAGGTTAGGGTTAGGGTTCATTTGTGTGGACTGTCTGAATTTACATATTTTAGAAACCTACTTCATCACTATAGAAATGTAGCATATTATAAGCAGGCTAAAAACAAGTACCTATAAATTAAATAACTACTAATACTTTCTATTATCAATACTAAGATATAAAGAATATATATTAAATATGTAAAAACATTTACATTTATTCACTAAGTCCCTGATTATTTTAGTGCTGCTTTAATTTTTGATGTAATTAATGTAATTATTCATAATTAAAGTTATTGTATAAATAAATATTTAACATATACATAGTATTAATTATATGCATAGGAATTATTTCAATATGTGACACTTATTTGATATTTATTATTGATTTTGACTGCCCCACAGTAAAGCATTTTGCATGAATGTATGCACGATTTGCTGAGCCTTATTTAACCCAGAGAAAATGAAGCTAAACTATACCTCCTTCTTAATACAACATAAATAATTTAGAGATACTGATTTGATATGTTTGTGCAATATTATAAAAGCAGGATGTTTGTGTTAAAATATCTTCTGTTATATTTAAATAGTTCAGTGTCTGAATGGGGCTTGGGCAAGCATTCTGCAACTATCAGCTGTTGTGTTAAATTGGAATTCAATATATGTGTTTAGTTATGGCTGAGAAAAGCAAAGCAATGTGAAACAGAGCCAAAACTATACAAATGATTATATTATGCTGTTTTCCTCCAAAGAATTCAACAGTGTTATTTATTAGATAAAGCAGCGAAGCATGCATTTCCATTTGCTTTTGCATTTTTACCTTCAATTTTAGATTAATGGGTTTTTTTTTCTTTTTTAACATAAACATTGAGGAAACAAAAATAAGTCTTAATGTTCTTTGCAACAAAGAAAACACTAAACAACAATGCAAAGAAACATGATTTACTGGAGTTTTCCTAATTGCAAAGCCAGGCAATGTTTTATAATAAGATGTTCAGACAAAAATGTTTTAGATTGGCACTGCTCTTTTGAAATCTATCTTTAAAAAATCGGCTATTTTTGCTTCCATTTTACTGCAGTCCTTAAATGCAGTTAATCTGTGGCTAATAAGGCAACCTGGGTGTGCCATCCCTTTTCCCTGGATTCTTCTTTTCAGTTCGATATGCACTCTTAGTTGTCCCTGTGGATCTACTGTATGATTGTTACTGCGTTCTCGTAAACCCTGGGATGAACTATCTCAACAGTGAACCTGAAAACGGATGATGTATAATACAACTCAGTAAGTACAATATTTACAGACACTTCTAATATCTGATTTATCAATTGTGTATTCGTAACTCGTATATAAAGAGGCTGGTGGCAATAGTTAAATTCACCTTAAATTTGTTAGTGCTTGATTTTAGGCTGGGAATTGAATGATATTGCATATTTTGTGTTTTTCAAAAGGCAGTTATCATTGATACATAGATAGAGTTTGGCTGTTCTTCAAAGAACTTGTGTTTCATCCTGTTCCTGCTTTCAGTGTATTTTTTTATCTAGTCCAGATCCTAACCAAGTCTACAAAATAACCAACATCAATGTTGCTTTTTGTAGAAGAGTTTTATAAAATGTAGTTGTGTAACTGCTGCAGTACATTCAGAAGATAATTAAAACATTCATAGCCAACAACTGGCAAAAATCAAATGTTTAAGCAAGTTTTGTGTTCTCGTCCAACCTCAAACTGCTTGATTGTAGAATACAACCCAAGTAAACTACCATCATGCCATTGCTCTAGCCTATGTTGTAACTTGCCACTTACGTATTGTGGCGGGCGGCCGGGTTCTATGCCCAGCCGGGACGCCCCTTCTGCTTATGTTCTGGGGGAGCAGCCATAGGCTCCTCAGTACCTCCTCCGGGACACTTAGTGGCAGCCTTCCTGGTTGACGATGGTGAGTCAGTTTCCCACAGGGTTCCATGGGAGATGGAGTTCTCCACAACCCTGTGGAGATCTGGGGTGGCTGCCAGTTGGCGCGGCATGGATCACTGAGCCCAGTTGGTCTAATCTTCGGCCCCACCCGGGAGTGTAATTGGCAACAGGTGAGCAACCACTGGGAGCACTTCGGGAAAGACCATAAAAGGAAACAGCAACCACCACTCAGGGCCAGAATCGGGGGGAAGAGGACGAGGTTGCCTGAGAGGAAGGATTGCTGTGTTTGTATTAAGGTGCTTTGGGACTGTGTTGGGCCTGTGGGACACTTGGAAGACGTGCCCCATGGCTGAAGAGTGTTTGTTGGTATTGAGGTGCTTTGGGACTGTGTTGTGGCTGGAGGACTTACGGGGAATATGTGCCCTCCAGCTGAAGAAAAATACAGCCTTGTTATTTGCACACGTGCCTCAGTGTGAATCTGTGCCGGGTTGGACACCTATTTAATGCCTTTATTCACAGTATGTACAGTACTGACCATATTAGGCATGTTCTTTCTTCCTATACAGACATGTTGGCTGAGGGCGATTGAAAAAGAATATCTGCACAGCTTCTAAAACTTGTGCAGCCAACAGAATATATGTATAGCATGCTGCATAAATAAACAGACAATGGATCCATTCATTATCCAACCCACTATATCCTAACTACAGGGTCACACACACGCCAAGCACACACTAGGGACAATTTAGAATCACCAATGCACCTAACTTGCATGTCTTTGGAGTGTGGGAGGAAACCAGAGTACCCGGAGGAAACTCACGCAGACACTGGTAGGACATGCAAACTCCACGCAGGGAGGACACGGGAAGCTACCCACTGCACCACCGTGCTGCCCCAGACAATGGATATTAATATGAATGTACATGTTTTAAAATAGGAATTTTATTTATATGTAAGGAGGCTCCACACGATGTGCAGTTAACCTGCAAATAATTTTCAGGTCATGTGACATTTTCAGAGTTCTTTCCTAGTATGAAACATTGTATTAAATCATGATTGAAGCAAACCTATAATACAATGCTATATATTAAATGGGCTAAATTAAATAGTAATTTTCATTCACTCCAACCTAAGTTGAACATCTTCCTAATAATATGAGTTGCCCTCTGGGTTGAGTGCCAATACAACAGAGGCTGAAGTCAGATTCATAAAACTACTGTTACTGTTCTGCCGTGATTAACAATGTGTGGTAAGACCCTTGTTTGAAAAGTTATGCCTAATACCTCTGGTGTCATTTTAGACAGAAGGTGTAAGTTTTTCAGGTTGTAATAAACAGGCCTGATTAAAATTATTTAAGACATTTTCATAGAGGTTTATTTAACCTGTACAGATTATCCCAGGAAAGTGAGTTTATTTAATATAATTTACTGTGGTTCTGACAACATTGCTTGAACTGGATATTGTTCTTCAGTGTTCTTTTGCTGTAATTTTTAGCACTGTGACCAACATACTGTGATTTCTTTTTTTTATATAATACCTGTGGAAACCTTATGCTTATTAAATGTTATGATTTTTTATCTGGCTTTGCAGAGAAAGCAACAACTAATGATAACATTTTCTTATTACTAGGTGTGTAACAGTTTTGAAAAATGAGACTGAAACCACGGTTCAAATGTCAATGGTCTAGTGTTGCATTTCCTGCTCAGCCCCCCGCTGTCAGTGCTTTATGGTGCAGCCTGTTAAGCTGTCATTACATTGCTAATATAATAAAACATATTTTCATTCCACATTTAACACTATAACATATGTCAATAAAAAAAATGTATTCGGTATAAAGTTAGGGCAAGCTGTATATTTCGTAAATACATGTCAACTTTTTCGCGGGGTTACATTCCTAGGAAATAACAGGAAAGTTGAAGTTGTGAATGTTAATAAATTTAATACATTGCACCTATGTGAAATATAGGGTTAGGTTCCAGTGACCACCAAAAACTAATTGCTCAAAATATACCTTTCACCATGCAATAATTTATAACAAAACACTCTTTTTGATGATATGCACATTTCATAACACATTAAGCATGAAATAACCCATAAAATGCAGTACACAAAATACAACTGGTAACATGCACAAAACATTCTTGTTAGTTGTTCCCTGGAATTCTGTGATCTTTTGCGCTAAAATCTCAAGAAAAAAAAATTTAGTCACTGCTGTCAAAAGGTCCTAATATTGGCAAAGTCTTGACATCACCTGTCCTGCACGGCTGGTGGATGGCATTGGAGATTCTGAAGGACACACCGGCTTGAAATTATTCGCCATTGATTTCTGTGTCATGCGCTACTTTATCCTTGAGAGCACTGGTGTTTGGGAGTGTAATACAGGCGAGTGATATTTACCTTAAGGCTGCAATTGCCAGCCTCTGTGTCTCTAGACATTTGGTTGATTTGTTAATACCAGACTATCGGATGACAGTGGTTGCCAATATTCATTTCATGAGGATCGGAAAATTAATTATACTGGCACAAAGTTTCTCTAACACATTTCCTCACTAAGCCACAACACTGACTGCACACTTGAAATTGCACTTCACTTTTAGGGCACAATTGCAACACAAAACTTTTTTTTTATTTTTTTGGTTTTAAATTTTATTGATTTTATTGTAATCATTCCTTACAAATAGATCAATTTAAAAAAAAAGGATTGAAAACAAATCAACCCTCACTCCTGAGAAAAAGAGCATGGCCAATGGACTAAAACTTAAAAATAGTAAAAATGAATAAATTGATAAGTTTATTAGGCAGATATAGATACATGGAGAAGAAAAAGAAATGTGGAGAGAATCTTCTTCCTCAATGCTTTAATAGTTTATTCTAAAATATGATTGATTAGATCCTGCCAAGTTTTAAAAAAGTTCCGCACAGATCCTCTAAGAATTAGATTTTTTCCAATTACAAATATTATAAAACATCAGTTACCCACTGACTTAAAAGAGAAGAGTTAGGATTCTTCCAGTTTAGCAAAATAAGTGTGCGTGCCAATAGTGTAGTGAAGGCAATCAGTCCTTCTCCACTTTAAGACCACCAAACACAGCTGTTAGTGGATTAGGAGGGATTGTGATACCAAGGGGGTATTTTTCGTACGTGGATTACTTGTTTAGGCAGATGTAATTGTTGATGATTTGGCATGATCCTGGATCTGTTGGTTTTTCGAAACTCTTGCTGGATGTGTTGTCATAGCAGCACATCCAAATCCTCAAACCTGCTTGTTATGTATGTATGTAAACAAGGATTAGCTCACACACTTAATCAGTGTCCGTGCATGGAATTCATTCAGTCATGGCTTCACCATTCATGAATGAACAACCAATTGATATCGGTGCACAAATTATAAGAAGAGAATTTCATAGAGAGAGGGTTTTGCGCGATCAGCAAGGTCCTTTATTGCTTCTGGAGTAAATTATTTTCAAAAGATACCGCTTTAGCCGAGGGGGAATATTGTACCTCAAAGATTTATTAGCACATTATATTCGAAGTCAAACTAGGCGAAGTCGGGCTATAAAAATATTTTTATATATTGCAGAAATGCTGTCTGAGTCCACGAGACTGAGCAATATTTTTTCCAGCATTGAGGAAGGGTGGAGATGGGGAAAATCGGGCAGGTTCTGTTTTATAAAGTTTCTGATTTGAAGATAGTGAAAGAAATGTGGTGAGGAAAATTCAATTTGGAATGTAATTGTTCATAGGATGCAAAGACGTTGTCTATATAAAGATCTCTAAGCAATTTAATCCCAAATGTTTTCCAGATATTAAAAACTGCATATGTTTGCGAGGGTTGAAAAAGGTGGTTCTCATGCAGAGGTGCCACATATAAAAGATTCTCCATCTTAAAATGCTTTCTACATTGGTTCCATATTTTGAGTGAGTGACACACAATTGGGTTATTAGTATATTGGCGATAATTTGCATTTATTGGGGCACAAAGCAGGGACTATAGAGAAGTACTGCAGGATTTTATTTCTATTGCGGACCAAGCCTGTGTATGTTCATCTATTTGTGTCCAGATTTTTATAACTTGTATGTTTGCTACCCAGTAATAAAACTGAAAGTTAGGTAGAGCCATGCCACCTTCTGCCTTAGGTCTTTGTAGAGTCGCTCTTTGGATATGAGGATGTTTTAGGTTCCAAATAAATGAGATTGCAAATAGCAGTGGTGACAAGGGGCATCCTTGTCTGGTACCACATTCTAGTTTAAAGTAGTCTGAGCAAATGTTGTTAATACAAACTGAAATTTCTGGATTGGTATACAGTAGTTTGATCCATGCACAAATATTCGGACCAAACCCAAATTTCTCTAATGTAGTGAAAAGGTAGTTCCATTCAATCATACCAAATGCTTTTTCTGCATCCAACGATAATAATAACTCTGGGGTGTTTGACTTTGCAGGTGAATATATTACATTAAACCGGCGTCAGAGACTAGAAGCTAAGTGTCGCCCTTTAATAAATCCAGTTGATCTTGTGATATTACCGAAGGCAGCACTTTGTTCCATCCTTCTAGCTAGGACTTTGAAGAGTATCTTAACATCATTATTCAGAAGTCAAATTGGTCTGTATGATGCACATTGTAATAAGTCCTTGTTTTGTTTAGGAAAGACAGTGATTAATGCTTGGCAAAGAGTTTGAGGTAGAATTTGATTGTCTCTAGCTTCTGTAAATGTTGCTAATAAGAGGGGAGCTAGCTGAATGGAGAATTTCTTATAAAATTTGACAGGGTAGCCATCAGGGCGTGCTGCTTTCTCTGAAGTGACTTTATAGCATCTAGTAATTCTGATAGCACCAGAGGTTTATCCAATTTCTCTGCAATAAAGGTACCTATTTGTAGTATCTGTAATGTATCCAGAAATACATTAGATTGTGTTTTGTCTTCTTTGAACTCAATAAAATATAAGGATCTATAGTACTGTAGTCTCTAAATGTGTGCATTATATTTTTATGGTCAATGATTTTAACTCCGTTTGTGTTGGTGATTGATGGGATTGTATTGTGAACTTCTTGCTTGTGGATTTGTCAAGCTAAGAGCTTATTAGTTGTCTCTCCGTGTTCATAGTAATGATGTCTTGATTTAAAAATGAGTTGTTCAGTTTCTTTGGTTGTTAAGAGGTTGAACTCTGAATGCAGAGCCTGTCTTTTCCTATAAAGAGCTTCACTTGGACACCTGGCATGTTCTTGATCTATTCTAGTAATTTTACTGGTTAGCTCTGATACCTTCTTGGTTTCTAATTTGTTTCTGTTAGAAAGATATAAAATAATCTGTCATCTTAAGAAGGCCCTTTAGAGTTTCCCAGAGTATTCCTGCAGAGACCTCTGAAAATGTATTTGTCTCTAGGAAGAAACTGATTTGTTTGGATATAAATTCTGTACAGTTCTCATCTGCTAATAGAAGTGGGTTAAGACACCATCTGCAAGATAACTATGTGGGGCATAATGATTTCAGCTCCAAAATTAGAGGGACGTGGTCAGAAATAACAATAGCGTTGTACTTGCAAGATTTAATCGCAGGCAAGATATTATTATCTATAAAGAAATAATCAATTCTTGAGTAAAGATGCACTGGTGAGTAGAAGGAATATGTTCTTGAGTTTGGGTTTAGAAACTTCCAGGAGTCTGATAAGTTGTGGTCAGTTAAAAACGGTGTAATTGTCTTTGCAGTGTTAGATGTCATCCCCCCTGTGACAGGAGACCTATCTAAGAGAGGATTTAAAACACAATTAAAGTCCCCAGCCATTATAATTTTATGAGTGTTCACATTGGGAATAGATGAAAATACATTTTGCATGAATTCCTTATCATCGACATTGGGTGCATGAACATTTATCAAAATCACTTTACAGTTAAATAAGTTTCCTATGACAATCACATATCTCTCTTCAGAATCAGGTACTACATCTGATGCTACAAATGAGATTGTTCTATGTATAAGAATTCCCACACCTCTAGTTTTCTTTGTAAAGCTGGAATGGAACATTTGGCCAGTCCAGTGTTTTTGCAGCCAGAACTGATTTTTGCTTAATACCTGTTAGATGAGAGAATACTTTCTTTCTCTTTAATTGATGATTTAGGCCTTTAACATTCCAGCTCACAAAGTTAACTGTCCCCTCATGGAGACATTGATTCTGAATTTTTGGTGACATTTTGTAGTCTTAACTGGAAGTGAGACAGCTTTAACCTTAATTTCCAATTTACCCACAAGTTATTGCCATACAGCCTACTGTTACGTTGGATCAGTTTTCTTTACTCCTTTTCTGCTTCCTCCTTGGAGAAGATGTGATATTTGTCTTGAAATCCACTTTCAGTTTGGCAGGATATAAGAGGCTGTATCTGTATCGGCTTTCTGTAACTGCTGTTTAATATTGTAAAATGCTGCACGTTTAGCAACACAAAACTTAATATTTTTAAGCAGAATAATGAATATATGCAATGAGACCTTTTTCCTCTATAATGGTAGGATGAACAAAACAGGTACTGTATCCAATTTAGTCACAAATGTCAATCAAATCTCAAAATCTGAGTTTCACGAGCAAGGCTTGTCCAAAAATCTGTCCTACAGCATGCCCTTCCCTTAGGATCACTACAAGGTCCAAATACCATTCTCTTAAAAACAAAAAAAAGTTATTACTGCTCCACAAGATTTTTTTCTCTACTACGCATAGCAGCAATTAGCACATTTCAGTCAAAATATGTTGCCTATATTTTATAATGAAGTAAAGGTTAAACTTGGGGAGGATTTGAGCAATGAAAAACAGAGTACAGATGGGTAGACTCCCAGTGCAACTTCATCACAATCACGCTGCACTACATTACCAACTGATCTTCAGACACGTGACTTCTATGAAAGTCACACAAGTGACCATTTGTCCGAAACACTATGGGAAGCTGCAGTGTAGTAGAAAATTAACAGACCAAACACCACCATTCTCGTGAACAATGGAAAACGGTAAGAGCATTATCAATGCAGTTGAAGTAGCTTGATTTTCACCACACATTCATTGCTTTGCACATATAGTTAACCTGGCATCACAGAAGGGGATGGGCATTAACCAGATCTCCCGACTTTTAGGTAGAGTGAGAAAAGTGGTCACTTTTTTCCAACGTAGCTCTACTTCTGCAGCAGTGCTAAAAGAAAAACAAGAGATGTTTCCAGCTTCCTCCACACAAGCCTATTAAGAATGTTTGTTTCCCCCCAAGGTGGAACTCACAATATGACATACTTGAGCACTATCCTGAACAGCAGACTGCTATTTTCTCAGCACTTACAGACATGAGTATTAAGAAGAACATTAAGGACATCATTACTCGTTTCCTGACGATGTAATAAAATCTGAGGACAGTTTATTCCTAACTGGCTTTTAGTTTTTAATTTATTTTGGTATTAACATAATTATTTACTGTACCATGTCCTTTAGTGTTTTAAATGTGTGATTTAATAAAACACAAAATTCTTTTCAGGTTTTTTTTTTTTTAAATACTGAGGTATGAACTGAACCGTGGATCAAAAATCGAAGTCTGAACCATACCATGAACTTGGAGAATTGTTTCACCTGTATTTATTACTTATCACAGCTTTTAAAAAAATTATCAAATATACATTTTATAAAGGGGATCACAATAAATAAACTATTTAATAATTTAAAAATTCCCAGAAATGGCCACTAACATGGAAGTAGGATGTAGTTTTTGAATATCACACTAGGTATCATAAAGCTACAGTGTGGTTAATCATTTCGCTGAGTTGCATCGTGCTGAGTTGACTAAGTGCTTATTTCTGGCACTTATTCTACAATTGTACACATGAGTTGGACCATTGCAGATTTTCGGGAGACAATGATGATTGTGTCTTCTGACACAGAGAGACTTGCTCATAAAGAATTTGTTCCCTGTGGGCAGTCTATCAATTAGTGACATTACATTCGACTGCTGAGATGTGTATAGGAAAAAATGTCCAGAAAAGTGCTGTACAAAAGAACTGGATTCTGCATAATGACAACGTACTTACACACACAGTGTTGTCAGTCAAAGAGTTTTTAACTAAAACTAATGTGGTTGAATCACAGCCCTGTATTCATCAGGGGCCTCAGGCATAATGCCGTGCGTAGAACTCACACTATAACATGACGTAAAAACAAAAGCCGAAATGTGCTTACGCACAGAAAAATCCAGATGCATAAATCTGTTCGTTCGCCAATTTCCACGTTCTTCCACTACATAAATCCCAGTCAGCATGAAAATAACGCTTGTACACACGCCTGCTGTCCCGCCCCAACTCCTCCCAGAATTATGCCTCTTTGAATATGCAAATCACTGAGCCCATAAGCTCAGTGTTCTGTGAAAAGGCAATGGGAAAAGCAAGTGGGAAAATGGAAGAATTTTAGCGAATACCAAGTGGAGGCAAGGAAAATGTACTATTTGATAGTTTAAACAGTGGTATAAACAACAAAAGGAAGCTGATCAACTGACATAGCGTGTCGGAGAAACTAGAAAGCTCAAGTTCACAAAGTTGCACAGTGCCCGAAATAAAAAAGAAGCTCTCAGATATCAAAGTCGCCATGAAAAGGTGAAACGTAGCCCAGCATCTGAGTGTTATATGAAAGCTTATTAGGGTACAGAAAAAAAAGGAACACAGTGGGGAAAAAGCATGAAATGTCAACTTTAATCTCAAAATTTCCACTTTAATTACATAGTTTATTTTGTCATTAAAGTAGAAAATCATAAACTTCATCTTAAAATCGTTTAACTCTTTCAGGGCTGATGTTCACTTTTGTCGAAGTTCTGCAGCAGAGGACAGTACTTGGCTGTAAACTGTGACAAAACTCACCCTTATGTTTTAGTTCAACTCTCTTTACTTGAAGAAAAGTTATGTAGCTTTGTTGATTTGACCTCGATTCCCTGCACGTGCATGAGTAGTGAAGAGCAAACAGCCTCTAAAATGGCAGCGACATCTGGTGAGAGACTAAAGCAAATGTGCAAAGCAAAATACTCCATGGACGTCTTACGTATTATTTCTGAATTGGACTTTGACTTTTCGGAGTCCGAGTTTGATGCAAGTGATCTGGAGATGGAAAATGAAAATATGATACCTGCATCAGTCTATCGGTCCCTAGCTAATTGTGGTGCTGAACACATTCGTGTAGTGGATAAGCCTACAGCAACATTCGCCTAGGAGGACCACCACTTATGATTACAAAAGGTACAAACCATATTGCATCACACTGCAACTGCCACCATTACCCACCTGCTTTCCTAAAACAGATTGGTAGCCGGCCTGCCATGCATTCCTGCTGGCCACTGAGCAACCCCTGCTCAGTCACTGCTGCCTGAGATGCGGAAAAGGCACCAACAGCAACCACAGCACGTACCAACAGATGTTTTATGTTGATATCTTTGTGTGTTTTTCAGAAAACTGAGTTTTTTGGAAAAAATATTCAGCCCTCAAAGAGTTAATTAACCAGTTTCTCAAATCACATCGTAATTAAAGTAGCACGTTAAATGCTTTGTTTTGTATGTTATCTTCTATGTGCTCTATGTGTGTGAATCACTTTGTGTTTCTTAAACCGGCTTTCTCTTTCTCCGTCAGGACACAGAATCCATTACATTCGTGATATTACAGCTCTCTAAATAACTAAAATACTGAGATGTATACGTGATATAATTTTCTTGATAATAGGAGTTAAAGCACATTATTAAACATGGGAACACGGTGGCGCAGTGATTGTGCGCGACCTTCGATGAAATAATTTATTGCAGCAGTACTCAGGGGCGGCTCTAGGCTCTTGGCGGCCCTGGGCAGAGAAAGAACTGGTGGCCACTTCGCCCGCCAATGTCAATATGGTATCTTATGCATAGCGGATGGCCACGTCCGTTGCGGACACTGCATAGCTGCCTCGTGCTCATGACACAAGTGTTTAACTTTTGCTGAAATTTGCCGCTGTGTTTTTAGCTGTGTCGTTATTTTCTCTTTCTGTTTTATATTCAATATATATATGTGTGGTGGCCCCTGGGTTTTGGCGGCCTTGTGCAGGTGCACAGTTTGCACATGCCTAAGGCCGCCCCTGCAGTACTGTCTCTTTCAAATATACTAACCTCCAATTCCTGTCCTTCCTTTTCTTTCTCCAAGTAGCCGATCACCACACAATCATCTCTGTAATAAACGTTAAGCCATCTGTAAGCTTATAACGCCGATTCTTCAAAACTTTTAAGGAACATTAAAATATCTTCTTAGTACATGTTTAATTATTCTATCCTTCACGCCAGTCCCAACAAGCATGCAGGCGAGGAAGGAACAATCTGTGAACGGAGTGCCAGATCCTTGCTAGCGCAGCGACACCATGTCCTCCGTGTTTAATTAAAAAAATATATAGATTATTTAAATGAAGTTACAGTTTTATCTGTATAATATAATAAACATATTTGGCTGCATTTCATCTTAAAAATGATATCATCATCATATGTAAATACACGCTTTATAAAGTGGCTCAGGTTGTGCAATATTATAACTGTAGTGCAAGTTTACAGTGAGGTGATTGTACTTATAAGTACAAACAGTTCTACAAGGAGCAGTTGATGGACTGATTGAGTACGTTTAGAGCTCTTGGGATGAAACTTTGATGCATTTGCCATGTGAGAAGCAGTTCAAATAGGAAGCATGGCTGAGGCAGTGTGTACTTGATGCTGTATACAGATAATTTTCTTTCCGATCAGCTGCTCCGAGTGGTGCAGTGAGAGTAATATGGAAAAAGATGATCTGCTGTGGAAACCCCTAATGGGAGCAGCTGAAAGAAGAAGAAAGTGCAGTGAGAGTAACGATGTTAAAGCAGTTATGGTATTTGGAATAGTTTGACCATTCTGTGGACCATTATATTGTTACTGGTTAATTACAATCAGATGCATTAAACTAATAAACAATATGCGGTTAATTTCAGTGTATTTATAAAAAACAGGGACGTGGATCTGAAAAAGAATGATAAACCACATAGGAACAACAGCACTACTTTGACACTGGGTGCTGCCAGTCTGCAAAACCGAGCGGAGAGTTGCGTACGACAGGGTATGAGGTACCGTGGAAATGTGCGTGGCTTTATGCCAAGTTTAGGTTTTATACATCACGATTTGACCGTGGAAACGTTCTTACGCAACATTTCTGTGCGTACGCACCGTTTATAAATGAGGCCCCAGATCTTGCGCCCTGTTGCTCCTTGTTTTTGTTAAAATTAAGACTCTGTTTAGGAAATTCAGGAAAAAACATAGGAGACTTTAGACATGGGAAAGAAAAGATGAATACAGAAAATGTTTCAAGGAACAAGACAAGCACTGGGATACGTGTATTGTATCTCTAGGAGAGTATTTTGAAGATGACTAAAAGGGAATTGCTGTAAGTTTTATAATAAATGATTTTTCATCAATTCCAGAAATGTTTTGTTCCCCCACAAAGTATTGTGTGTATAATATAAAGTAAATGTGAACAAAAGATTCCCCAGTACCAGAGTAAAGTGCATGTCACTCTGAACCCATGCAATTTCCCGTAGGACACACCCACTAGAACTCTCCAAAGCAACTGGAAATAGAAGAACCTCAAATGGTGCTATCCATTGAATACCAAATTAGTAAATAAATAAATACTTGTAAAGGCTTATAAAAATTTCAAATCATAATGTGTTTCTATTGTGAGCAGGGGGCCTGAACGCACCCCTAGAACTCACGGACACTTCTCAAAAAACCCCTCCTAAAAACGTGATAGACTACCTTCATATTGCTCCTTTACTTGCTGCATAATGAGCTCATTTTACTTTTGAAAGAGACATGTTTTGTTTGAAGTGTTTGAACAAAGTTCCTGTCTCTACAATATCCTGAGTTTTCTGTACAATTCTGTGACCCAAGCGTGACATATATTGTGGAACGAGCCCCGGACACAGACTGGCAGACATTTTATATTCACCACAACATATTTATTCACAGTTCTATTTACACCGTCCATAAAGTGCCACACAACCCACTTTACCCCAAAGACCAGGGGTCTCATGAATAAATGGTGCATACACACAGAAATGTTGCGTAAGAACGTTTCCACGTTCAAATTGTGATGTATAAAACCTACACTTGGTGTAAAGCCACACACTTTTCCACGGTACCTCATACCTTGTCGTACGCAAGTTCTCCACTCGGTTTTGCAGACTGGTGGCACCCAGCGTTCCTGTGTGGTTACTCTTTATTTTCCTGACATGGCTTTATAAATACACTGAAACTAACCGCATATTGTTTATTAGTGTAATGCATCTGATTGTAATTAACTTGTAACAATATAATGGTCCAGGGAACAGCCATAGTATTCCAAATACCATAACTGCTTTAGCGTTGTTACTCTCACTTCTTCTTCTTCTTCTTCTTCTTCTTCTTTCAGCTCCTCCCGTTAGGAGTTGCCACAGCGGATCATCTTTTTCCATATTACTCTCACTGCAGCACTCATCTTCCTTTTGTTGATTATACCACAGTCTAATTAAACAAATGGTATGTTTTTCCTTTGCCTCCACTTGGTATTTGCTGAAATTCTTATATTTTCCCCCGTGCTTTTCCCATTGTCTTTTCACAGAAGGCTGCGCTTAAGGGCAATTTATATTGATTTGCATATTCAAAGAGGCGTAATTCTGGGAGGAGTTGGGGCGTTACATAAAGCGCGTGCACGAGCGTTACTTTTCACGCTGATCGGGATTTATGTAGCGGAAGAATGTGGAAGTTGAGATGCGCACAGATTCCTGCATCTGGATTTTTCTGTGCGTAAGCACATTTTGACTTTTGTGCTTACGCCATGTTATATTGCGAATTCTACGCACGGCATTATACATGAGGCCCCAGGCCTTTCAAACTCTGTCTTTTCTCCTTCAGACCACCTCCACTCTCTTCTCCAAGCTTAGTCCTCTCCTCACCCTACTCCAACCTTGAATCAAGGGAGGCGGTCCCTTTTATAGTTATCCAAATGTGCTCCAGGTGCTTCCCGGCAGTCTTCCACCGGCACTCCCTAGTGTGGCGGAAGTATCGGCTGTGCATCCGGAAGTACTCCGGGTGTCCCTGATCCTCTTCCCCCCAGCACTTCCGGGTGTGGTGGAAGTGTTGAGGTCCAGGGCTCTGTAGGCATTAGGGCACCCCCTGGCGGTGACCATGAGCCCCAACAGGGTTGTGCTTCCAAGCTCCCAACCCGTGGTCCCCAAAGCAACCAGGGCGGCCGACCCGTCGTGGTCTGGAGGAGGCACAAGCCACCCCCAGGCACTCGCCACAATAGTGAGGTGCTTCCCAATGAAATTTCTGTTAATTTAATGTACTCCCAAATCCATGTTAAGAGCATATTTTATTACTTTCAGTTGCAATAAAAAACCATCCTTGTTAAGCAGAGCAAGCCTGTTTCAGTGCATCAATTTTCCAATGCTTAGGAATCCGTGTTGACTAACTAGGGTACTGTCTTTTAGTGAAGTAACAATGAGTTTGCGTATGACAAAGTGAAAGAAGTTGAATATGGAGTAAGACAAACAATAAGTTTGAAAACACACATTCAGAAGTTGTAAACTGTGTGAACTATTTTAAAAAATTTTCATAAAACCAATTTTCTTAAATTATGTTGTTGTGAAGAACTGGTTCCAAATTAATATATAGCCACTGTTCGCAACCAGTCACAGATAATATTGAAGTTGTCCAATAAACACTACTGCATCTAAATAGTGTCAAAACTAATTTAACAAACACAATTGAATTTTCTTATAATACAGTAAACATCATAAGCTAGTAGTAGCAAATAAATTTCCCATTGTATAGCTTACTACATTTAGCATATGTAATTATTCTTTGGTAAAGAGTAAAATCCTACATACAACTAGTAAACAATACATTTGTTACATGATTAAATATGCAAAATTGAACATTAAATATATTATTTATTAAACAATACAATTTCTGTGTTTGTGTGTGTGCCACAAAGTTCTGCTGATCTAATCAATATTTTTGCAGATCTTGGAATACAAAGTACACCACATTGTGGATGGAGCAGGCAGCAAATGAAGCAGCTTTTAGTACATCCTGCTTCCCAATGATGTATGCAAATGCAAGAATGAACAGTGGGCTTTCTTTATGAAGACAGAGGGACTGATGCAACATCTTAAAAGACTACTCACACCCCACTCATGACATGTTCCAACTGTTGCTATCAGGCAAAAGATATACTGTAGGAGCATCAAAACAAAGACTAATCGACTGAATAACAGTTTCTATCCTGTTGCTATTAGGGCACAGAATGCCACCTAATCACCTCCAATGCAGCAGTGCAATAGACGACATCTTGTGCAATTATGTTTCATGTGCAATTAAGGTCTTATGTTGAATGCTTGTGTTCTACCTTATTTTTTCTTATCCTTTCCTATCCTTTTGTAATTATATTTATTTATATTTTTACACGTAATTTTGTTGTATTTGTTACAATGACAATAAAGATATTAAGATTCTGATTCTGTACATGGCAATGTAAAAGACACCTTTTAGAAAAACAATATATTTTGAGTAAAGTAATACTAAAATGCTGCCACATGTGCTGAATGACGAAGAATCAAATTTATAGAATTACTTACACACATGGTTGTATGACAGGTACTTGCACGTACTGTATAAAGAAAGTCAACCATTCTTGCATTTTCATTATTGTTTGCTATGTAGTGTCTGTGGACTTGTGAAAAAGTCACTTTCCAGTGCTGTACTCTTTACACACAGTGTGGTCCAGCCACAATGTGTCACCTCAAACAACTTGGAATACAAAGTGCTCAGCCAGCATCAAAGTGTGCCAAGTGTCTGGGAGCAGCAAAGCTCATAGTATACAAAGCACACAGCCAGCACCAACTTGATGTAGGGAAAGGTAAGCCATGTTAAAGAGCATAGAGCCAAAGACCACAAAAAATGTCAAATTGCTAATGGCTTGTCTTTGTATTCCAATTTCTGTGAAATTATTACAATGCACAGACACCTGAGAATGTATGGAAAACCAAAACTAAACAGTTGGCTTTTTTAGCTTCTGTATGCATACCGTGTGTGTTTGTGATTCAATACGTGTAAGCATGTGTATGCATAAGCAGGCTGCATATTCACAATTATATACAATATAAATTTGCTAGTACTATAAAATCTTGCATATAATGTGCACTCGTTTATAATGCGCATGCTGATTTAGCCCCAAATTTTCAGGTAAAGTAAAATATATATATATATATATATATATATATATATATATATATATATATATATATATATATATATATATATATATATATATATATATATATATATATATATATATATATATACTGCTCACAAAAATTAAAGGAACACTTTAAAGAAACACATTAGATACATCAGATCTCAATATGAAGTTGGATATCTATACAAATAATGACAGGGCAATGTCTTAAGAACAAAAGGATGCCAAGTCTTTTAATGGAAATAAAAGTTTTCTGCCTACAGAGGGCTCAATTGTGTAGACACCCTAAAATCAGAGTGAAATGAAGATGTGGCAGGCTAGTCCATTTTTCTAAAAACTTAATTTTGCTACTCAAAATGCTTTTCAGTATCTTGTGTGGCCCCCACGAGCTTGTATGCATGCTTGACAACGTCGGGGCATGCTCCTAATGAGACAAGGGATGGTGTCTTGTGGCATTTCCTCCCAGATCTGTATGAGGGCATCCCTGAGCTATTGTACAGTCTGAGGAGCAACCTGGCGCCTAATGGACCGAAACATAATGTCCCACAGATGTTCTATTGGGTTTAAGTCAGGGGATCGTGAAGGCCATTCAATTGTTTCAATTCCTTCATCCTCCAGGTACTGCCTGCATACTCTTGCCACATGAGGCCGGACATTGTCGTGCATTAGGAGGAAACCAGGACCTACTGCACCAGCGTAGGGTCTGACAATGGGTCCAAGGATTTCATCCTGATACCTAATGGCAGTCAAGATGCCATTGTCTAGCCTGTAGAGGTCTGTGAGTCGCTCCATGGATATGCCTCCAAGATCATCACTGACCCACCACCAAACCAGTCATGCTAAACTATGTTACAGGCAGCATAATATTCTCCACGGCTTCTCCTGACCCTTTCACGTCTTTCACATATACTCAGGGTGAACCTGCTCTCATCTGTGAAAAGCACAGGACGCCAGTGGTGGACCTGCCAATTCTGGTATTCTATGGCAAATGCCAATTGAGCTCCCGGTGCTGTGCAGTGAGCACAGGGCGCAGTAGACATTTGGGCCCTCAGGCAACCCTCATGAAGTCTGTTTCTGATTGTTTGTTTAGAGACATTCACACCAGTAGCCTGCTGGAGGTCATTTTGTAGGGCTCTGCCAGTGCTCATCCTGTTCCTCCTTGCCCAAAGGAGCAGATACTGGTCCTGCTGATGGGTTATGGACCTTCTATGGCCCTCTCCAGCTCTCCTAGAGTAACTGCTTGTCTCCTAGAATCTCCTCCATGCCCTTGAGACTGTGCAGGGAGACACAGCAAACCTTCTGGCAATGACACGTATTGATGTGCCATCCTGGAGAAGTTGGACTACCTGTGCAACCTCTGTAGGGTCCAGGTATCACCTCGTGCTACCAGTAGTGACACTGACTGTAGCCAAATGCAAAACTAGTGAAGAAACAGTCAGAAAAGATGAGGAGGGAAAAATGTCAGTGGCCTCCACCTGTTAAACCATTCCTGTTTTGGGGGTCATCTCATTGTTGCCCCTCTAGTGCATCTGTTGTTAATTTCATTAACAACCCCCTCTGCTACTTAACTGACCAGATTAATATCCCATAAGTTTCATTGACTTTATGCTATACTCTGATTAAAAACTGTTCCTTTAATTCTTTTGAGCAGTATATATAATGCACACCCTTAAATTTTTAAAAAGTTTGGGGTGGATATTGACTTGTGTTGACAGAAAGGATGAGAGCCATAATCAGCTGTAAACATCAAAAAATTCACTATTACAATAAAGACAGACTCTCTTTGTTTGAAGGAGTGTTAGACTCGTTGACTTGTGATGACTAATCCTTGATTGTGGGTGGGTAGTGAAGAACAAACAACACCAAAAAAAATGGCATCGACATCTGGCAAAAGAGAAAAGTGAATGTGCAAAGCAAAATCCTCCGTGGACGATGTTTTGCATATATTATATTATTCTGAATTGGACTCAGACATGTTGGACTCTGATTTTAGTGCAAGTGAGCTTGATATTGAGATTGAAAATGAAAGTGAGGTAATGGCATCAGCTTTTTTTCAACATTCGCCTCACAGGGCCACCACGTACAATGCCAAGAGTATAAACCAGATTGTGAGTTGGTTTATACCCTGACATTTAGAGGGGGGAGCTTAATGTCCCTTCTTGGCCAGAGCTTTCAAAAGGATTACTGAATACTCAGTATACTCCATTGCTGATGGAGAACATAGCAATAAAACATTGTGGAACGAGCCTCGGACACAGACAGGAAGACATGGTAAAATCACCACCACACATTTATTTACAATCATAATTTACAGTCACAAGTGCACAAACCCCCAAAAGACCCCAAGAGTCACGCTGCCTCTTTGCTTCAGGTCGGCTCCTTGTCTCCTCCAGAGACCTTGTCCTTCCTTCTCTCCCGACTCCAGCCCTTGTCTGCACCCAGATGTGCTCCAGGTGTGTTCCAACAACCTCCCACCGACACAGAAGCACTCCGGGTGTCCCCTCTCTTCTTCCCCGCAGCACTTCCTGGTGTGGCGGAAGTGCTGAGGTCCAGGCACCGGGGTGCCCCCTGGCAGTGACCATGAGCCCCTACAGGGTTGAGCTTCAAAGCTCTGTACCCGGGTTCCCCATAGCAACCAGGGTGGCTGCCCCCACGTGGTCTGAGGTGGGTGTAGACCCTCTTCCAGTCCTCCAAGGCGTCCCGGCCGTGTCGTCACCCCAGGCATCTGTCACAACATCTACAGTACATATTGAATCAAAACTGAATTTTGAAAAGTTATGTCTTGTCACAAAGAATGTGGGCAATTCAGAGTAGTCTTGAGGCAGAAAAGTCCAGGTATAGGTGAGAAGCAAAAAAGAAAATATGAATCAGGGAGCAAAGTGATTAAGAAGAAGGTGCTGCACAAATCTACAATGGTGCAGTGCATGTTGGGATTAAGCAAAAAATGACTGATGGATCAGGTACCACTGGAGTTCCACTAAGGAAGTGAAGGCCCTTAGATCCTGAACAAATCCCCATTGGTTCATTCTTGGCTCCTGTTTGGGAAAAATTCAAAATAAAATAAAATACAAATATAGCCAGTTCACACATGGCGCTAGTCTCTGGTCCAAGGAACACAACACATAAGGAAAGCAATAGACATGGATTGCTCCCAAGGACAATAACTAAGGTCCAACTACACCCAAGAAGATCCTGCAGTAAGGAGGCCAAAAGCTATGGAGAAAAACCTTGACTGTCTGAAGAAACATGGAAATGTCTGATCCTATGAAGGCTAGGATAATTTCTATAACATAACTATGAAATACAAAAGTTTACATTAATCAACAGAGACGGAACAGTACAGCCCATCATACACTCTATGTTTTCTATAGACCAGAATATTTATACAGAATTTAAATCTTTGGCAAACCCTTTATCATTAAATTAGAACCTCTTATATATAAAAAGTACCTTTAATAATAATAAAAATTAAATAACAGATAATCTCATGGTGAATATGCTGTAAACAAAATAAGCACATGAAGTCTTGGTTACACATATAAGAATGCAGAAAGGCATGGAGAAAAGTTCCCTTACATTTGTCATCATCAGTTGACAAATGTGCAGATATCCTGTGGTGAAAACACTGTAATGTAGCACCGCAGGCTGATGGTGCTCACGATAAAATGTATTACTGTAGATTGCATTTGTCTGATGACTTTGCTTTTATTAGTTTTGCACATGAAGGGCACATCAGGATAGACATCCACACTCATATTGGATTTGGATTGTTTAACAAATTAATTTTAACAGTCATATAAAAAAATCAAACATAAGCCGAAAATTGAGTCCCTTTCATCTGCAGTGTGAATGGAGCCTCACATATGTGTCAGGTTTATATGTCCTTATACAGTACATGTTGATATTATGTTTACATGGGAGAAGAAAGAAACATTATCAAAATTCTTTTATAAAATTCATTCACAAATGTAATATTTTAAAATTTGACAAAGCAAACAAATGTTATTTAAAACCTTAAAACAACTAGAATGTTTAAGCCTTTCAGAAACAGTAAATTAACTTTCATAGAGGTTGTTTCTGAAGAAATACTGTAATTATTTTACCTTGATTATTTTTAACTTAGAAAAAGATTGTTTATAGTTACAGTATGATGACAATTCATCTAGTAAAATAAATTAGAGTAAATCAAAATTCAAACAATCTCATTTGTAGATTCTGCCTAGAAATAAAATACTTGCATTTTACTCTTGGAAGAATTATAAAATCGGATTTAAGAACTTAAATAGAAAGAAAATGTGCTGTCTTCATTGGGTGAATGTTTAAGCACTCCTGATTTAGTCACAACAGGATGTTCCTTACTTAAACGTCTTACAAAATAATGTATAATTTTGTATTATGGTAAAATAATATATTGTTTTGGATGGTGATCTTCTAAATTTGGAAGAGTTAATAATGATGATGATTTTTAAAGAATGTTTTGTTGCATTTCTATCACGCCATGAACACATCCAATAATAAGATCTTAGCTGAAATAATTTGTAAAAACTAGTGGTTTCAAATATATATTTCTAGATTTCTATGCATACAAAATTTGGAAATATCCCTTCACTTCAGCAGTAATAGAAAGGGAGAAAGATATTTGTTCATAGCAGTTGAAAGGGAGTGAATAGGTAAAAAGAAGTACAGAAATACACAGTGAGATATATATTTTTGTTAACTGTATATTTCACATCATTTTTCATTTAGAAATTTTTCAAACTTATTCAACAGAAGTCTACTTAAGTGTGATTTCATAAACTAGAGGTGTGTGTTCAACATAATTAAATGTAGATTTAATCAGACACATTTTACTTCATAACAAGATGCAATTATAGTAAAGACATACTGCCTGGAAATAAAATACTTGCTTTTCACTCTATTGGAACAATTATGGAGTTGAAGGGGGGAATATCTGTATACAGAAAGAGATAACATGGATTGCTAAACTTGAGAAAAATTCCGGATGCTACTGTAAAATAGTGCTTAATTCAGGGTTGGTTTGTACCTCTCATGATGCTGACAATACACACCTCTAAACCTGAATTAATGAACTTAAGAAAATGGCTGGCTAGAAAAGATAAATACACTATGTACTGTATACACTGTAGCCATAGAAATATAAACAAACATAACTCATTGTAAACTGAACTAAGGCACTATATATTAGATTTGAGTAGGGTGAAATTGGCATTAGCGCTGATTCAAATAAAAAATTATTTAAATAGGAACACTCTGGATTTTATCAAACTCGATTGTTTGCATTGGCATAAATTTACTGAATCTGGCAACCAAATTTGGGGCACATCTGAAATTATATTAAGTCTGGCAGATTAAGGCACTGTTGATGCTGCTTGTTTTGAAAAAGCTGGCAGACATGCTACTCCTCAGGGAAACAACATTCATTTTTTTTTAATAGAAAAGGAGATGTTTTGCTTTTTTGATCATAAGGCTTGTGATGTTTGTTAATTATCTTAAGAACTGGAACTAGATTGAGTTCAGGATCCAGAAGCTGAGGATTTTTGGTGTTTCTCAGCACTTCTGATCAAGTTATCAAGTTACAATTGCTAGACTTCAGTGTTATGACCTCCGGTTCTGAAGCACTCTTTTCTATCAGAGCTTGTGCTTTTGTATGTTAATATTCTTAATACTGAAGTGTTTTAAGGATTTTATGTTATATTATTCTTCTTTTATATTATTTATTTAAGAAAGTTGCCTTTTCCCTTTTCAGTATTTTCAGGCATATTTTTGTTGGCTCTGTAGGTATTAGTTTATGTTTAGACAGATACTTTCCTCCGTGCACATAATACAGATTGAGCTAAAAATCCTTTATTGACTATTTTGAGTCTTCTTTTTGCGTGTATCTAAAATTTTATTTACAGCAATTACTTGTGCAGTATTGAGCCATGTTATTTTTATATATTTCTGGACGTTAATATATTTGTTTTGTTTTAGCGGTGACGTCACCACAATCAAGGTTTCTGTTTTGTTCACGAGTGACACCTTTTTTTTACTCTTATTATGGGTACATCCCTGTTCTTTCATGTTGCTACAGTAATTGCCAGTCATGTAATGATGTATTATTGTAATGTCAGTTCCTTTTTCCTATGTAAGATGGCAGCATCTAGTCATCACTGTACTACCTTTGGCCACAAATTCTCTACATATTCCAATCAAATTTTTTAAGCAATAGTTAGAGCCAAAATAAAAGATACTGAAAGGAGTTTTTGTTTTTCTGACTACTTTCCTGGGTTTTCCTTTTGGCTTTGTTGTTTGGTTTGGTTTTCTCTGTATTCTGAACCCTGCCTGCTCTGCCACAGGTTTTAAAGTTTAGTTATTTGGTTTGTAGGATGTTGTGCCCTACCATGATTCTTACCCTCATAAGAACAGTGACACCGAAGTAACTACCAACTTTAACATTCTTTTTCATTTGTCCTGCTGTCTTATCTGTTCATTGTTAATCATTATTATTAGGATATAATCAAGGCAGCAAATTCCATTGCATAAAGGTGAATTACAAGTGATTTGACATGAAAATAGTTAAGCGTTTTAAGTCTGTGGCAACAATACACATATTTGTTAGTATATTATAAATGTGGGTGGCACAGTGGGTAGCACTGCTGCCTCGCAGTTCACTTCCCGGGTCCTACCTGCAAGGACTTTGCATGTTCTCCCCATGTCTGCGTGGGTTTTCTCCGGGTACTCCATTTTCCTCCCACTGTCCAAAGACATGGCGATTCTAAATTGTCCCTAGTGTGTGCTTGGTGTATGTGTGTGTGTGTGTGTGTGTGTGACTGTGCGTGCCTTGCCCGGGGTTTGTTTCCTGCCTTGCACCCTGTGTTTGCTGGGATTGGCTCCAGCAGACCCCCATGACCCTGTAGTTGGGATATAGCAGGTTGGATAATGGATGGATGGATGGATTATAAATATGAATCTCATTGTAATACATTTTTTGCTAATTACAGAATGAGATAAGGAAAAAAGACCAGCTAATTAAACAATGAGATCAATTGGAACAAAAACCTGCAGGCACAGGGATCCCCCAAGACTCAACTTGAAAACCACTGTCATAGCACCAGAGTTTTTGGGTCAAATCCTGCTTGACTTGTCTGAGTTTACCAAGAGTACTTTGTTTTCCTCCCAAGACTAAAAAGCCATACAGACTAACTTGACTGGCAACACTAAACTAGCCCTGTGGGGCTAAGTGTGTTGGACTACTGCCTTGACTGATAATATGTATGAAAGAAAAGCAGCATTTTGAGGTACAAAAAAAAAATGTAGCTACATCAGTGGAGTGCTAGAAGGCTCTTTGTGTACATATTTACTGTATTTTTGAATTGGTCTGCATGTGAAAATATATTTAAACATTGCTTAACGGTGATTGCTTTTTTTCACTGCTACAAAGTACACGATAATTTTACATATTCCAAAGACTTTAAACATCCCACAAGGCAATATCACCTAATAGATCTCATGAAGTATTCCTTTAGTAAATGATCCATTTTTTAATACATTTTACATTTTTAACAAGCCAGCAACTGCCATTATATCACTGTCTTTCTTGGGTGTAAACATATCTATAGCACATAGGATTTAAAAAGGGACTGTTTCTTCCATCAAATTAATTCTTCTAAAATATCATACATGTCTGTTCAGTGAACCTAGTTTACTCCACAGATGGAAGTAACTAAATGCAAGCAGGTGTTGCTGTGTAACGTGCATTTGTTTGTTATTTTACCAAAAGAGATTAATTGGGCTGCATAATTAAAGATAAAGAAATACTGAATTAGAAAGGTGTAAGCAGTGTTTACGAGAACAATACAGCATATGAGAATGTGATTAATTTATTATTTTTACATTCCAAGACTCAAGAGTACAAGGAACTGAATATTAAATAGATTTAATGTTAAACACCTATTTACTCTGGAGCAGTCTGATTTGATTTCAGGTCACAAAACTACTGAAATTTTATTTTCCATTACTTTATATGCTATGTACTTTTATCACAAAATTAGTGAAAATATGCATTCTCTGTAAAGTGGCAACATTAAGTCTGGATTTTTCCTTTTTGTTTGCTAAATACCCTCACTTTATTGGGTCAGCCACCTGTGACGTTGCGGGTCCTGCTCTAAGCTCCCTCTTCTTGGTTTGGCAGCCTCTTAAATGCAACAACATCGGTAATGTAATCTTATGAGCTGTGCAATGAGGACAAATCACACTGGGAGTAAGGAAAAGGTGTAAAGTGTGTACAGTGCTTTTAATAAAAACAATGAGAAAACCAAAACAGTGTCCATATTGCAGTGCTTCAAAAATCCATAAAAAAATTATCTATAATAACCAGTTGATAAAGGTAGAGGTTAAAATCTCAATAAATAATTCGATTAAAAAAACAAGGTTAAAATACTGGCTGGAAGCTGTCCTTTTTTAAAAATCTGGTGCCTTCTCCATTTAACTGGAAGCTCCCCTGCTTCTCCCATATGGGCCTGGCAACCGGGAAGTCGCCCTATCCACAGGTGCAGATGACTCTCCTACTGGTCTGGTAGACTTCTGTCCCCTGGCTACGTACAGCTCACCAAGACTCGGGTATCCAACAGCCAGGATCCTGGTCACTCCTGCTCCTCTGAAAAGCTCAGCAGGAGTGACTCAATCCATCAGCTGCAGAGTGTTGGCCTTACACTCTGCCATGGCACTCCTTCCAACTGCCTGCCTTTGCTCAAGCAAGCCTGCTTTCTCTCACTTACTTGCTTACTCCCGCAACTTTTTTTCTTCTCCTGCCTTCTTCTTTCTCTAACCTTCGTTCTCTCTTGTTCCTTTGCTTTCTTTTCCTCTCTTTATTTCCAATGTGCACTCGCACTTCACCTTTTTATAATGAGGATGTGGCACAGGTGTGGTGATTAGTAGCTCCTAGGATCAATTATGGACATAGGCAATCCCGCACCTGTGCACTTCAGTGCAGAAACACCCATGCCTGCATTGCACCTGGGAGCCACTGCCGCCACACTACCACACCTCCTTCATAAACCTCAAGTGCGGCGATTTTTTATTGAAAAACTGACCCACTATACCACACCACCTTGTTAGTATGGTATTGGACCCCCTTATGCCTGCTGAACTGCTGCATTTCTTCATGGCGGAGATTTAACAAGGTGCTAGAAACATTCCTCAGGGACTTTGGTAAAGTTGCTGCAGATATGTCAGCTACACATCCATGATACGAATCACCCGTTCCACTATGTCCCAAAGGTGCTCTATTGGATTGAGATCTGGTGACTGAGGAGGCCATTTGAGTACAGTGAACTCATTGTCATGTTCAATAAATCAGTTTCATATGATTTGAGCTCTGTGACATGGCATGTTATCCTGCTAGAAGTAGCCATCAAAAAATAAGTACACTACAGTTGTAAAGGGATGGACATGGTCAGCAACAATACTCAGGTAGGCTGTGGCATTTAAATGATGCTCAGTTGGTACACTGTAAAAAATAATGCGTTAAAATTACTTAAAAAAAATAAGGCAACAAATTACAAGCAATATTTTTGAGTCGATTTAATATACTGCGCTATTGAGTAAACTTAATTTATTAATTAACTCAAATTTACCTAAAATAAATGAGTTTGATTAAATGTAAGTAGTGGCAAAAATGGTTTCATTTTACTCCGATTTTCATTAGAATTACAGTACTCAAAAAAAAACCAGTAATAATGCAACACTGGACAGTAATGACTGTATAACAAATACATGCTAAAAATCCATATATCTTTATTTATTTGAACATACACAGATAGTCACAACAACGGAATTATATTTTCAAAGGAAAGTTAAATCAAATGTCTGAGGATAATTTTTACTAAATTACTGACATTCAAATGTCAATGAAAATTTTCTTTTCTTTTTTTAAACTTTCTTCAAAAAGTATATCTCAATCAAATAATGTCCCAGGAATGAGTGGTAAACGGGAAGGAAACAGAGAGTGAAAGAGTGAAATCCTGCGGCAGGTGCTGCTCTTCAAACAATTCCTGCATTTACACCAACATACTCTCTTAAATGAATGGCCGCCTTTTCCCCTACTTTTCAGTATGCGATAGTGAAAATCCTGAAATAAAATAGGACATGGGAAATCAAACATCGCTAAATAAATCACAGTGTTAAAAATTAACCAGAAAATACATGGCCGCTGTAGAACCCTAATTAAATAACAATTCAAATAATACTGTGATGGTTAGGCAAACGTTTTTATATGTTGTTTACAGGTCGTGGTTTAGGACAAACGCCATATCGTTCTCAAACTTATCTCAAAGTGTCATTTTCTTTTTCTGTGTAAAATAAAAGTTTTAAACTATAAAAAAACATATGAACATACATAACTATCCGAGAAATGTGCTTGCTTTTTAAAGTAAACCAACGAGGTAAGTTGTTAGAAAGACGCTACCTTGCCCGCCATGTTTCCCACATGAAGGGAAAGGTTTCGTGAAAACAAGAAATGCTTAAGTCTGAAACTATATGAAATGAAATACTAGTTATTCATTATGGAATTAATATGCTTTATACTTACACATTCATAGTAAAATAGCTCTTATTATGGATAAGCGCTACAGCTGAATGCATTGTTGTAAAGACCAAGAAATCGATGTGAGAGGACGAGCCCTGTCATTAAATTTAACTTAACTTAAATGTGTTCAATTCACAGTATAGTGTTTTTTACTTAGAATAAGTTATAAAAAATGTTTACATTTTAAGAAAAATAATAAGTTAACATTATTCTTAATTTTTTTATTGAATTAGAATTAAATAATTAAGAAAAAGGGTAAAGCCCATTTTTATTAATTAAGGTAATGATTATTTTGCGTATAGTTTATTATTATTTTTCACACATGCAAGATTTCTTTTTTACAATGTACTAACGGGTCCAAACCTGAATGGTTGATGCAAGGCAGGATGGATCCATGTTTTCATGTTGTTCATGCCAAATTCTGGCCCTACCATCCAAACGTCACAACAGAAATCGAGACTCATCAGACCAGGCATTATTTTTCCAATCTTCTATTGTCCAATTTTGATGAGCCCATGTGAATTGTAGCCTCAGTTGTCTGCTCTTAGCTGACATGAGTGGTACCTGGTGTGGTGTCCAGCTGCTGTAGCCCCTCTACTTTAAAGTTCAATGTGTTCTGGGTTCAGAAATGTTCTTCTGCACACCTCTGTTATAACAAGTGGTCATTTGAGTTACTGTTACCTTTCTATCAGCATAAACTGTTCTGCCCATTCTTCTCTGACCTCTGGCATCAACAAGGCATTTTTGCCCAGAGAATTGCCACTCACTGGATATTTTCCCTTTTTCAGACCATTCTCTGTAAACCCTAGAGATAGTTGTGCACTAACAAACATACCATGTTCAAAGTCACTTAAATCACCTTTCTTCCCCATTCTGATGCTCGGTATAAAGTTCTGCAGGTTGTCTTGATAGACAATATAGATAGATATTTGCGTTAACAAACCATTGAATAGGTGTACCCAGTAAAATGTCCAGTGAGTGTATATAAGTATGATATATAGTGTTATGTACTGTAAACATCTTTTTATTAGTTCAATAGATAGTACTTTATTTGTCACAGAGAAATGTAGCTTTTTACAGAGGCTCAAGAAATATTTTAACAACAACACTTCTCAAACACACACAGAATTACAAGTAAGAGAAAACGTCTGAAACTTGTGACTTGTCTAAAAATAAGAGAGTAATCACAGTGGGAAATTAGGTAGGCATATTGTTGAAGGTATAAAGAAGTCCCAGTCGTTTTTCTTGACACACTTGTTGAATAATTCCTTGACTAAAAGACCTTACTATTAGTGTATCGGATTAGAGGATGTGCAGCATTGTTCATAAAGCTCTGTTTTGTTTTAACTAACTCTTTTGCTGCTACTTCCAGGAGTTCCAGAGAGCATCCCGTAACTGAACCTGTCCTTTTGACCAGCTTGTTGATTCAGTGGGCCTCTCTTGAGGTGATGTTACCAATCAGCACTCCACAGAGTAGAAAATTGCACTGGCCACTGCAGTATTATAGGACATGTAAAGGATCATCTGGGATTCAGCGGAGCATTGCAAAAGTAGAAAAGCTAAATCAAAAACCCAATGCTACCTGTTATATAGTCTTTGCATTATAAACAGTGTTGGTTCCAAGTTTGCAGTGTTTGTTCACCTATAACTTATATCTGTCTGTATTTTCTTGTGTATAGAGTACTACTTTGCAAACATAAAACTAATTTGACAATCACCAGTGATCAAAGACTGTACACTGGATTTATGTCCAGTGGCAAACTCAAGCTGTTAAGAAGCTGATGAATTTCAAAAAGGAATTTAGAAGCTTTAATGTGGTCTTAATTTAATCTAAATTTCTGATACCCACATTATAAAATAAGTAAATCAAGACTTAACCTGTCCGTGCACCCTTGTGGCTATGGTTTGAAACAATAAGATTACACATTGTGATGCACAATCACCTACAACCAGCACACATGTCAAAAAGAAAAAATGGAGACTCTGCTCGTGATTTAGTGGGTTAACTAAATGATATGGTATGGTTTAAAAAATACAGGAACATAATATGGTGAAAAAGCCTTGATTGGCAATATCAATCACCTGAAAAAAAGGTTAAACACTGTTAGAAGAGCTTGTTTTACCCCCTAATTTGTCAGTGAGAGCACCAACCTACTTTAACTAGCTCCCAAATAAGCATTGAAACAACACAATGTTGTAAGATAAAAGAAGGCAAAGTGCCTTAAAAAATAAACAATGCCACAAAAAGTATGTTCAAAAACTTAAAGAAATTGCCAAAAATGTGTAGTCACTTCAGAAATGTGCTTCTAAATATTTAATTATGTGAAATTTAAAATGCCAGACCCTGGCTTCTCAAATAATATAATAAGAACTGTTGATCTATCCATGCTTTCAGTTCTGTTCTTACAGCTTTGCAAAAGTGGGCACCATGTACTTAGTGATACTCCACATTTACAACATTAGAACAAGAACAGGCCGTTCAACCCAACAAGCTTGTCTATCCTATTCACCTAAATTCTCCAAATAATGTTAAGTCAAGATTTGAAAGTACCTAAAGGCCTACTCTACACCAAACTGCAGTGTTATTTATTCCATGTGTCTATGGTTCTTTGCATGAAGAAAAACTTGTCTGCATGTTCTTGTTGCAGAATTTACTTTAAATGTCTGCATGTTCTTGTTGCAGAATTTACTTTAAAGTAAGAAGTGGGGTCCACTGTATTTATTTGTTGTATAATTTTAAGCACAACAAAAAATACAATGTATTTCTTTTTTAACGCTAAACCACACAAGGAATCCCTTAATGAGCTTTAACAGGCACTGGTTTTTGACAGCTTTGACTCCCTAAGAAGACAAGAAAAAACTCTTAAAAAATCCATATAGGGAAAAAATCTTACGAAAGGCAATTCAGAGAGAGCACCCCTTCCTGGGTAGGTTGGATGTGCAATGGATGTCAAAAAAGGGACAAATACAACACACAAAACCACACAAGCAATTCCCTTCACAAAGCTAGATGACCAATCTATCCTTGCCACCACAGAAATTTAATACTATAGTACAAAATATAAGGCGGAATGCAAGAATAGATTGTTCCAATCACTAACTTTGTTCATGCCACCTCTTAATCTAAGTATGCTTGAAATGAAAAGGTTCCACATGACCAAGTTCATCACAGCACGTACCCCGATTGATTGAAGTCGTGACGTGGTAACCATCTTGGATCCCTACAAAGTAAGCAAAAGAAAAAATCCTAAAAAGTAGTGCTGTCAATTCTCTCTAGAACCTGACAGAAAAGGAAATTTATTGGCGATACTTAAAGGAAAAAATCTAGCAACATCAAAACACCATCATAATATTGATAAACAAAAATATTGGCTTCTGGTGATTTGATCGTGACTTTGGCTTTCTTCTGTTTCTAGATGGTCTTTTCTTTGCTTTAAATAAAATTATGGTTTAGACCTTGAAAAGGAAATTGACCTCAGGTTTGTCTAGCAAAGTCCTTATTTAACCTCAGTTACTCTGAAAAAAATAATAATACTCAACTAAATGCCAAACAACAGCAGCCATAGTATTAGACAGCTTTCTCTGTACATTATACAGTATATATATATATATTGTACTGATTTAATTTTGTTCATCTAATATGCATTCAAATGCACATATTCCGGCCAGATTTAAACAATTTAATGCTCACTACACCACCCTATAGATAAAAAGTAACTCTATGTGAGACCCTCGAAATGCAGTCTTCATAAGCTGTTGTGAATACCAGAGGAGTGAGGCCTCAATTTAAATACAAAGCTATCTGAACAACCTGCATGAAAAAAGCTTCAGCAACCCTAAAATTGCTTTCAAAGAAAGGCTGTTAGATGAATGCAAGATCAGTAATGGGGTAATTGAAGCACAATCATGTGCTTAGGGACTCTAGACTTAATGATGAAACATGATTGAATTCTCCTCCTAAGGCTTAAATACACCAATTAAGTATTCATAATAAGGGCTCCCAAATACTGCAAGTGTTTCTCACAAATGAACAATGATAGCTGTCTAATCAACACCAATGATTAACAAGGATTTATTTTTTTAACACTAACCCACAGCATCAAAGAAGCTAACATAACATAGTTTCCGTAGAATATCTAAGGGTGTGATTTATTATCACAGTATTTAAATTAAAGCAAATTAATATTCTGGAAATGCTTCCAGCTAATACAAAAAAACATAACATAGCAGTGTCAAAGAATGGCAAAGAAGTAAATTTTTACCTTTTGGCTGTTTTTACCTTAATGATTGATCAGTAACAACCGCTACTTCAATGTCAAAAATCATAGCTCAAGGAGAAAAAACATTCACAGATTTTGGTAACTATTTAATGCAGGTAAAATAAAATGCAGCAAGGAATAAAATATTCAGCAGTAGCATTTTCAATATGGAATTCTGATTGACAGGGAAATATAACAAAGATGGCTTATGGGTAAGTGCTGAACAGGGAGTTCAACTGCTTTTTTATTTTTCTAAGTCAGCTGTTGAGGTGGTCATGACATTTTCTAGCAGCAACCACATAAGAAACTTCATGATGATTTATAGCAAAATGTAACTCTGAACTCATAATCTCCTCTACTGTACTTTAATGTTTGTCCTACTAAAAGGTGCAAATCATCTACTTCTATAACCATTGGGACAGGCATGGTTTTTACTCACAGGTGCAAAGTACCATTCATATCAGTTCTTGATTCTGATGAAGTACTATGAACAATGTTTTGCTTAAAGGACATCATATGGAAAGGGTGCTGCACCCAATTGACAGATTCTGAAAATCTTTCTATTATCCCTGACCTTATATTCAAGCAATGAAAAAAATAAAATCAGTTCTTTCTATGAATCCTGGATTGAAAACCCTCCTCTTGAGCTTTTCCCATACCATGAGAAAAAATACATATTATTACATAATGGCGGCCTCCAGGTGTCATTCCTGCTGACGTTCATAACCCGATTTTGTATTGTGGCCACTGGGGGGTGAACCACAAGTTCAAGCACAACATACATTTATTTAAGTGTAGTGAGGGCGCTTTCCAAATTCCCCTGCACAGTCCCAGCACATTGTACAAAGCACAAGAGTATATCACTTTCTTTTGTTCTTTTCTCTGTCTTTGTCTTCCTTTTCTGTCTCCACTCCTCCTTTGGAAGGCTTCATCCTCTTTCTCCCAGCTATGGCTCCTTGAGTGAAGTGAGGTGGCTCCTTTTTATACTGCACCTGGGAGTACTCCAGGTGGCTCGTTAGGGAGGACTGTAATCACTCCTAGGTGTGGTAAAATCCTAAAGTAGGTCTTTACAGCTCCCCCTGGCAGCTGCCAGAGAAACCAACAAGGCTGTTCCAGTCTCCAGTTTCCATGGAGTCCTACAGGGGATCCAAGGTGCTGCTTCCATCTACTGCTACGGGGGAGGCAGTGCTTCCAAAGTCCTTCCACTACTACAGCTACATGGCTGGGCAAGGACACGGGCTGTCCATCATAGTATGTTGGTTAGATCTTGCACTTAACATTTCAGTTAATGGAAATATCATTAAAAGGCATACTATTTTATTCCTTATTTTACAGAAAGACATTTAAACTTGACATTGACATAATATTTTTATATCACAGAACACCAATAAGTTAAGTTCAAATGAGTCACTGATATTTATAATATGTTCATCTCACAGGTAATCATCCTACAGTTTTTGATGATATTTGCACACAGAAGTACAAAATAAGTGAAAATGGTGACAAAGTCTGTGGCATCCAGTATTATTTGTAACTGTTAGTGGCAGCAGCTAAGTATTTATTGGAGTCAAAAGTTGTTCATAAACAAAATTTCAGAAGTGAGCGTCCGTAGGCTTTTCACCCTAGGAACCAAGATACCCAACCTATTCTATAACATTTCAGTAATTATTTACCACCTTGATGCTGATCTTTCTGATTATAAAATAAGCCATTACAATAGCAATCGACAAAAAGAATTCATAATTAATTGCAGAATTACAGTATTTGATGGTTCCTCTAGAATGCCTCTTTCTCTTGCACAATTTGGCACAAAAAATAATCAGCACACCGTTTTCTTATAACTGGCTTAAATTTTGAGTTTGGTATTTTTTCATTCAGCTATTTTAGTGTTAGACCGTCCTCAAGAAACTGTAACACACAGACGCACACAGACAGACAGACACACACGCATCATCAAGATATTAATGTTTTTGGTATCGGGGACCCTAAAACGTCGAGATCCGTCAAAAACTGAACATCGAAATTTTTGATGAATCTAAAGGTTTCTCACCTCCCCCATAGATGAAAGATTATGGTGGGGGAAGTCGCAAAGCAAAAATGTGTGGCACTAGATTAATTAATTAATTAAATTTCAGTTGAAAAGAAGCATTTTGGGGTTTTATGTGGTCACTTGTATCTGCAGAATTGCTGTAACCTAAAACCCATCTCTAATAGCAACACTGGCAGGATTTGGAGAGTATTGAAAGAGTTTTGCCTTTTTATGAAGGTTTGGAACTTTTTTATTTTAGTGTATGGAGGGGTGGCTTTAAATATTGCTGTGTTGATGTGTGAGCAAAGGTGTCCAGTTCGGTCAAGCTAAGTGACAGGTTTAATTACTTCTTTTATGTTACCCTGTCTCCAAAAATTGAATGTGAGCCTCTGAGGAACATAATTAGCTTCTACATGCACTCCCCTCTCTGTCAGGTCTGTATCGTATGTACTGACCATTTGGTCAAGCCAGCAACCATACTGTCATGTTTCTCAGTACAGTCAGTTATTCTGAATCTCTGGTAATTTAAGTCCTATTTTTTCTTCTTGGACCTGGTCCCTTAGCCAATCTGCAGCTGCATCACTCTTAGTGTGACAGCCTGTTAAACATATTTAAGTTTTTTTTTTTTTCATTTGTTTTAAATATTGTTTTGTCTCTGACAATCAGAGATGGCCAAGGTGTTGCAATGTCACATAAAAGGAATGATATCACATTTTCCTTAGAAAAACAGGCTTTGAGATAAGTTAATGGAGGGCAGACAAACACAGCACAAAATAATGTCAGAGATAGTCAAGCGACTTCAAGAGCAAAAAAAAAATTTGTGGTCAAAAACAAGCCAAGGTCAGACCATAAATGCTTTTTTTTGTTGTTGATCATTATGCTTTATAGATTGCCAAAGAATAGAATAGAATAGTTTCAAATGTTGTTCCTTCATTTGTCCATGCATTGGCCACTACATAACACATAGCCCTGGTTTAAAACACCGACTGCCATGATGTTGTTGCACATTGCATAATTCACATACCTGACATTCTGCTTGTCACAGCAAAACAATGGCAATGTCCATGAAAGCAGGAAAGGCAAATAAAAACATAGGTACAGCCAAGAAAATAAAATAGTATTGCTTAAATCCTTACTGTACTGCCAATGGTGACAAAGGCAACTCACAAAGATAGAATAAGGAGTGGACCAGAAGATGACAGAAAAAATATGTTAAAAAATAACATTGTTTTGCTGTGACAAGCAGAAAGGTTGAGGCTAACAAATCAAAAACAATCCTTAAATTTAAAGCCCAATAAAGAAAACCCAAATCTTAGTCACTAAGCACTTGAAGTCCTCACTCCTTAAACTGATATAGTTTCTAGTTAGCTTTCCTACTACATTCACAATCTTCCACAACTGACGTTCTACCCCTGTTGTATGGGAATACTCGGGCATCCAACCCTGCCTACATTTGACACCACCCCACCCCATGTTTCACAGCCAGGCATACTTACTTTAGTACGCAAAAGTGCAAGTGTTTCACTGCCTTGCCATCGGGAGTGTTTGTTGAACTTGAAAAAGAAACAAATATAAAATTATACAAGTTGAAGTAACAGTTCTCCAGGTAAAATTTAAAAAGCTTATTAACTCTTTCATGGCGGATGTCAACTTTTGTCAAAAGGAGGGGTTGATGGTGGCAACCAAACTGTAAACGGTGGCAAAAGCCACTGTTATGTTTTATTTGGATTCCCTTTGCTAGAAGGAAAGTTAGCTTCATTGGTTTGACCGAGATTCCTTACGTTCACGTGAGTACCGAGGAGCAAACAACAGCAAAAATGGCATTGACATCTGACAAGAGATCGAAGTGAATGCATAAAGCAAAATACTTCATGGACAATGTTTTGCATATTATCACTGAATTGGACTCTGACCTGTTGAACTCCAATTTTGATACAAATGATCAAAAGCGAATGTGAGGTACTAGCATCAGCTGATCGGTCCCCAGCTGATCATGGTGCTGAACAGGTTTGTGGAGCTGACGTGCCTACAGCAACATTCGCCTGGGAGGACTGTCACAAACAATAACAAGAGGTACAAACCCGATTGTGATGCACTGCAACTGCAATTGCCACACCTGCCATGCGAAGAAAGCCTGCCAGCCAGCCTACTGCACATTCCTGGTAAACAGGCGGCCACAGCACACAGCAGCAGATGTTTTAAGTTGATTTCTGTGTGAAACCATTGCTTTGTGTGCTTTTCAGAAAACTGTGTTTTTTGGTAAACATATTCAAACCGAGTTAATTAATGAAGTTAAAGTTGCACAATTTTTTATTTATTTTAAGATAACTGAGTTCACAAAATGCTTTTTAGTGGGATATTTTGAAATTTCGATAATGTGCACTGTAACAAAGATATTTCAATGAAAATTGAACCATCCCTTCAAATTTACCTGAATAATAAATGTGCCATTTTCAACAAAATCAGTCCACTGGGAGTCAGGCAGAGAGACAGATATGACTATCACAGTAGGTACTTGTCATATTATATGTAAACGTACCAAAGGTCAGGTCCGGTTGGGGAGCATGCACTGATATAGTGCGTTGCCACACTCACCACATGATGAAACAGCTTAGGATCCTGGTTGGCAATCCACCAGACAGACATGCGGTCCTTTCCCACCCTCTGGAAATGACCATCTATCTGCCGCAGCCAGGTATTATGTGGGTGTCCCCATGGCCTGGTTCTGCCCCTCAGGTTCTCAACAATGAGGATCCTGTGAGCTGGATCACACTCTGGGAATCACTCCACATGGCCATAATGCCTTAACTGACTCTCCCTCAAAATGCAGGTAATGTTCCTCATTCAAGACTCCATGAGCAACTGCTCATTTGACACAAAGTCAAACCAGTGGTACCCAAGGATTCTCCAAAGAGACACAATACCGAAAGAGTCCAGTCTTTGTCTCAGTTCACTGGATAGCATCCATGTCTTGCAACCATATAGCAAAACATGAAGCACCAGAACTCTAAAAACTTGGACCATGTCCTGTTTGAAAGATATTAGGAGTACACCCCTTTCTAGTGACCTCATGACCTTAATGCTCCTAATCCATCGACAATCTCTCTGCACATAGACAAACTGCTGATGGCTGTGCTAAAGAGGTCATTAAAGGCCTGGATCTTGGTTTTTATCCAGGACACTCGCAAGCCCAGACACTCAGACTCCTCATTTAGTCTCTCGAGAGCCCTGATCAAAACCTCCATTGACTCCATGAAGATCACAGAATCATTGGCAAAGTCAAGATCAGTGAATCTTTCTTCACTAACAAAGTCGATATAAGCACTGAATAGAGTAGGACCAAGAACACACCCTTAACAAACCCCAGAATCAACTGCACAGCATTTACAGCATTAGAATACAGGCCGGCCAAGAAATCCAGCAACATTGAGGGGATCCCGCAAAGTCTCAGAATGTCACACAGGGCAGCTCTTTCAACTGAGTTGAGCTCTTTATGCAAATCAGCAATGGCTGCAAAGAAACTGCCAATATTCACATTTGTGTTGCATGAGAACCCACAGTGCCAGGATTCGGTCAATGGTAGACTTCTTAAATGTAAAATCAGACTGCTCCGGTCGTGTAAGTGATCATGGATCCTATTGAGGATGACCCTACCACGGACCTTACATGGTGCCCAAAGCAGTGTTATCCCCCTGTAGCTGCCTCAATCCAGGCGATCACCCTTTCCTTTCCAGAAATTTTTAACACTCACTGCTGGCCACCTACATTTAGGTGAATGACACAGCTGCCTGCAAAATGAAATGTGAAACTGTAGCAGTGTTATTAAGTAAGGACTTCATCTCCCAGCAGTCCTTGCAGGGACTGCTGTGGTCAAAGGTGGTCAAAGGAGGCTAAATGAAGGGCAGGGGGCAAATTAAGAAAAAGTTGGTTTTGTTTTGGTGCATTGTGTGTTACGTTTATCTGTCATGCTGCCTGCTGTTATCTGAATCTTAATTAATCATTGTGTCCTGGACTGTATTCATTTGTTGGGGTCTGGATCGTTTGTCTACCTGTGCACTGAGGACTGTGTTGGAATTCATTGGTTTTCCGGAAGAGTGGAGAGCTCCTGAACCATCCATCCGACTTCATCCTTTCAGTACCTACCGGTAGGACTGAGTTTTCTTTCAGCCTTTCAACATACAGATCGCTGGACTTAACTTCATCACCTCTCATTTCATCCGGTTTGGTTTACATGGACTTTGCTGTGTGGTGCTTGTGTTTATTTGTTATAAATAATATTACCGAAGGGGTCAGGGGTGGTATTATTGTTTTCATTTAGTTCATTTAATTTCATTATATTCTTAATTGCTTAATGTTCCCAGTGAGCTTCATTTGGTCTCTGTTGTGAGTGTGTGAGAGTCGATCCAAGGCTGGGGACGTTCCTGGGGTCTCCTCTATTAAAATAAATAAATCACCATCATTTTTGACGGTGTGAATCTTAGCGGCCCCTGACCGCTACAAAACTTCAAAACGAAATTCTCTTTTCCAATTTTACCACCAGATGCTGTTTTTCATTTTCAAACTGCTGGGACAGACCATTCTTACTTCAAGGAACTTCGGTCTGAGCCAAAAGTGCTTTTAATATTTAGTGCTGTATCACCAGAAGGGGTCTGGCTTAAAAGGGCTCTGACACTTTACCTCAGAGAGTCAGAGTCGGGAGGCGGAGACAAAGCTCACCTGGAAGAGTGGAAGAAGAGGAAAGATAGAGAGGAGGAAGATGAAAATTGTTCGTAGTTGTGCTTGTGTCACCTTTAAGTCTGTCAGAGGTATTTGCGAATAATAAAATCTTCATTTGAACTCAGCACTTGTGTTGGTATTGCTGTGTTTGGGACTTGGGGACTCAATGGGTCACAAAACACTTAATGCACTTGTGTAGTCTACTTGTGCACCAGTGTCCTCCACCTATTACTTAAGACTCTTTCCAATTTAATAAAAATGTTGATGAGTCAAATTAGTGTGTGTTTATTTCATCGGTAAAGTTGACCAATATCCAGTTTTTTTATTTTTATTTGTTTTTTTAAAACTTGTTCTGGTTAATAGCTCCACCAGATTAAAGCTAACAATTGTTGGCTTTTGACCTTTATTCCAATTTTTCTTTTGCTGCAGAAAAACGCTTTCATCAACGTATATTTTTTGTTCTTCTGTTCAACTTGCTTTTATGATTTATGCAAGACTTCAGGCATTACAGAATGATTTTTAAATGCAGATCTTATCCATTCTTCTTTTTCATCAGTCTTTAAAATCTGACTACTTCATCCTTTCCAACCTATAAAATTTTTTGGACTAGTATGAAAAAATACAATTCTTACTCATTTAACAGGTTATCTCCTCAACCTACTACAGTAGGTGTGAATTTATTTTTTGGCATGTGGTTCTTTTACATTAACATATAATCAACGTAGTTTTATAGTGAAAACATGATTAAAATAAATTGCAAATTTAAACCCCATAAAAAGGTGACCTTTTGAAGAGAAACAAAAGCACTGACATTTCGCCTTTCCAATTTACTGCATCTGTTAAAGATTAAATTAAAAAGTCATGACTAAGAAAAACGGGAAAACAATCCAAACAAAACTGAGCAATTTTCCACCTATTCTACCAGATAAATTTCTCTCCGTGATCTTAATTATTTCATTTGTTTTAAGTTTGTTTGCCATAAGATTTGAGAGAATGATCACTTAGGTCTCCTGTGAGTTTCTGATAACTTTAAAACGGGAAGTCTGTGGATTTAATTGAAGAAAATATATTGGTTCTAAAGGTGCCCACATAACAGCTCTCGAGAGTAGTTATTGACCTTAACCTTTATTATTTGTTTAATTTTTTAAATGAAGAGAAACTAATATAACAGAAAATACCCTTGTTGAGCCACATTTTGGCACCTTTAATGTTTAAACTGTTTCACCTTTATATTTGTCAATTGTTTTTGACAGCTAACTCTTTGGCTTGGTTCTTAAATAAAGTGATATTTCACTATTGTGGATTAAGAATACTTGAGTACTTTCTGAATGCTGACATTTAAAATGGAGTCATGCTCAGTTATAATAACACTGAAAACTAAATTCTGAGGACAATAGGAAAGATAGAATGAAGCAAATGTCAGACTAAAGAAAAGGTCATTTTTTTTTAGCAGATGTATAGTATAAACCCACTCTGTCAAATTATTCTCAAGGTATGTATGTTAAGACTATGTTGACATCAGATAATTCATGCTAACTATTGTAGCAGCATGAAAGAAATAAGAAAACTAAGCAGAATAATTAGAGAGTGACAGGCAGACAGCATGAATGAAAGCTACATCAAAGCTTCCTGGGGACACCAAGTCCAATTGCTGGCATGAAAAAATGAATCTATATTTTGAAGGCAAAAGCTGTTACAATATATACTACCACAGTAATTAGCAAACATGCACTGGAAGCACAATTTTTGCAATAATTATCATGCAAAAAAAACACCTTCTTTCTGGTAATTGTTTTCATCCTAGTGGGCATCCTGTATACAGAGTATGTCCTGCTGCTGCACAATGACCATCTCAGTTTGAATCAGTGTCTGCAGTTAAGATGCAGGGTTTAGTAATTACAATGACTACTGAAGCTTTTGCTTTGCTTACAAAGTAAGCAGAAAATTAATACACTGTGTTTTCTTTTAGTGTGATGATATTTTTTACCTGTTTTTCTTTTATACAATGGTTGTTCTGCTCTATTCCTTACACAAACTTGTCTTTGAATTGTATTACTGTATACTATTGTATGAGTTTTGTTCTCTGGAATAAATTAAGCTAAAAAAAGTATATACTGTAAGTAAGAAAGTTATATAATATAAAGGGACAGAGTTTTCAAAAGAGGATGGTGCAAAATCGCAGAAAAAGCTGAAGATATGTAAAGCAGAGGGCTCAGTTTAAGTGGTGTCAGAAATATTCAAGGGCTATGAAAGGCCCTAGAGGTGAACAACAAGTATGATCTTTGTTGTCAGACAAACACTAGAAAGGAATCAGTTAAAGGAAAGAAACTGAATGATGCATTTGCAGATCTAGGGAAGGTGTTTGAAAGGGTGCCAATAGAGTTGGTGAGGGGTAGATGAATGGTTAGTATCTACAGTGATATCAATGTATAAAGAACAAATGGTGTTCAGAACAGCAGTCAGGGATAGCGAACACTTTGAAGTGAAGGCTGGCCCGCATCGTGGATCCATTCTGAGTCTACTGCTTTTCATGTTAATAATGGAGATGGTAACCAGAGAGGCATGTGTAGGATTAACAGAACAACAGTGATCTTGTGTAAATGGCAAAAAGTGAAATGGAAATACAAACCGGATTCCAAAAAAGTTGGGACACTATACAAATCGTGAATAAAAACTGAATGCAATGATGTGGAGGTGCCAACTTCTAATATTTTATTCAGAATAGAACATAAATCACGGAACAAAAGTTTAAACTGAGAAAATGTATCATTTTAAGGGAAAAATATGTTGATTCAGAATTTCATGGTGTCAACAAATCCCAAAAAAGTTGGGACAAGGCCATTTTCACCACTGTGTGGCATCTCCCCTTCTTCTTACAACACTCAACAGACGTCTGGGGACCGAGGAGACCAGTTTCTCAAGTTTAGAAATAGGAATGCTCTCCCAATCTTGTCTAATACAGGTCTCTAACTGTTCAATCGTCTTGGGCCTTCTTTGTTGCACCTTCCTCTTTATAATGCGCCAAATGTTCTCTATAGGTGAAAGATCTGGACTGCAGACTGGCCATTTCAGTACCCGGATCCTTCTCCTACGCAGCCATGATGTTGTGATTGATGCAGAATGTGGTCTGGCATTATCTTGTTGAAAAATGCAGGGTCTTCCCTGAAAGAGATGACGTCTGGATGGGAGCATATGTTGTTCTAGAACCTGAATATATTTTTCTGCATTGATGGTGCCTTTCCAGACATGCAAGCTGCCCATGCCACACGCACTCATGCAACCCCATACCATCAGAGATGCAGGCTTCTGAACTGAGCGTTGATAACAACTTGGGTTGTCCTTGTCCTCTTTGGTCCGGATGACATGGCGTCCCAGATTTCCAAAAGAACTTGAATCGTGACTCGTCTGACCACAGAACAGTCTTCCATTTTGCCACACTCCATTTTAAATGATCCCTGGCCCAGTGACAACGCCTGAGCTTGTGGATCTTGCTTAGAAATGGCTTCTTCTTTGCACTGTAGAGTTTCAGCTGGCAACGGTGGATGGCACGGTGGATTGTGGATTGTGTTCACTGACAATGGTTTCTGGATGTATTCCTGAGCCCATTCTGTGATTTCCTTTACAGTAGCATTCCTGTTTGTGGTGCAGTGTCGTTTAAGGGCCCGGAGATCACGGGCATCCAGTATGGTTTTACGGCCTTGACCCTTACGCACAGAGATTGTTCCAGATTCTCTGAATCTTCGGATGATGTTATGCACAGTTGATGATGATAGATGCAAAGTCTTTGCAATTTTTCGCTGGGTAACACCTTTCTGATATTGCTCCACTATCTTTCTGCGCAACATTGTGGGAATTGGTGATCCTCTACCCATCTTGGCTTCTGAGAGACACTGCCACTCTGAGAAGCTCTTTTTATACCCAATTATGTTGCCAATTGACCTAATTAGTGTTTATTGGTCTTCCAGCTCTTCGTTATGCTCAAATTTACTTTTTCCAGTCTCTTATTGCTACTTGTCCCAACTTTTTTGGGATTTGTTGACACTGTGAAATTTTGAATCAACATATTTTTCCTTTAAAATGATACATTTACTCGGATTAAACGTTTGATCTGTCATCTACGTTCTATTACAAATAAAATATTGACATTTGCCATCTCCACATCATTGCATTCAGTTTTTATTCACAATTTGTTTAGTGTCCCAACTTTTTTGGAATCCGGTTTGTAGAAACGGAAAGCTAATTTGGAAGCAAAAGGCCTCAGGGTAAATGCAAGGTGATGATAAGAGGTGAAAAGGCGGGAGGCATATAAGAGGTTTGTACGTGGCTGTGTGGAATGTGCAGCAGAGGTGTTTGGGGGAAAAAGTCAATGTGTGAATGCTTGAAGTAGTGTTGTAAATGTCAGTCTGATAGCAGTAAGTGCAACGTTTCTGGAAATGGTGCTAGTGGGGTGCAGAACACTGAGGTAGTAAGTATAAATTTAGATATCAGCAATGGAATGTTTGGGAGAAATTATGGAAGTTCTGCTAACCAGTTAAGAATTATGAGTGCTGATGATTCTGAGAGCAGATGACAGTGAGGAGAGACAGGTTTTAAGGTTCATGGAAGAAATTCCAGTAATTTTCCCCAATTCTGACTTATAAAGAAGTCTTCCTGGCATTGAACGTAAAAGTTTATGAAAGGCGTATTAGCAGCAGAATGCGCTGTGCGAGTGGCCAATAAGGGCTGACATGCAACAAAGCTGGTAAAGATGGGTGTGAGAATGATCAGGTGGATGTATGTCATGGAGTAAGACAAAACAAAAACTTAGGTGGCTTACTATGCAGAACAAAAGACAGAGGTTCACCAAAATGGAGGTAGAAGGGAGGAAGCCCAGAGAAAGGCCGAACTGGGTGTGATTGATGGTGGTGGTGGATGATATGAAAAGAATAGGTCTCACTCCAAAGGATGCTAGGGCCATGGAGATGATTTGGGGAAAAACAGCCTGGATAAACCCAGAAAATAGGTGTTAAACTGGTGTTAATTACTGTGATTTATTACCAGAATGGGAAGAAAATGTAACATAAAAACCTTGCAACATATACATCGGAGGTGAGGCTGTGGAGCAGGTCAGCAGCTTTAGGTTCCTCGGAGTCACCCTCACTGATGACCATAAATGGTCAAGTCACACTGCGGCAGTAGTCAAGAAAGCCCAACAACACCTCTACTTCCTCAGGAGACTGAGTAAAGCCCGGATGTCCCTCACAACCCTATGCAGATTCTACAGGTGTACTGTGGAATCCATCCTGACAGGATGCATCACATCCTGGTACAGCAACTGCTCAGTTCAGGACTGCAGAGCTCTGCAGTATGTGGTGAACACAGCACAGCAGATCACGGGCACACAGCTCCCTGCGATCCATGACATCCACATTACACGCTGTTTCAGGAAAGCGAACCGTATCAGGTGGGACCCCAGCCACCCTGCACTGTCACTTTTCACCCTCCTCCCAGCTGGGAAGTGACTAAAGTCCATTCGGACGTGCACCTCCAGGTTCAGGAACAGTTTCTACCCAACCGCAATCAGACTCCTGAACAATCAATAACCTTGTGTCACCTCCACTGCTACCTGCACATATACTTTTGCCACTGTCTCTATTTATTCCTAGGATTTTGGTTTTATTTATTTATTGTGTGTGTGTGTTTTTTTTTGTCTATGTTCACTGTCTGCGGGGGCACATACAAGCAAGCATTTCATTGTACATGGTACTTGTACTTATACACATGACAATAAAGAATTGAATTGAAATGTAATTGTTGCAAGTAAGTTATTTGAAAACTGTAGAAAAACTTTGAAATTGTAAAATTCAAAAATAAAAATGATAAAAAAGCTAAATGTAGAAATAGAAATAACAAAAAAACAAACATAAAAAAATCTGACAAATGCCAAATTAAATGATCAGCAGATCACAAAGCTTATGAAAAAGGCAAGCCCAAACCTGATGCCAGACTAATCATGGCATGACTGAGAAACCTTTTTATAGTCTGCCCAGGTGCTAAAAAGTTTATTAATTACTATTCCTGGGACCTATTGTCTAATTAGAGGCTTTACCTTCATCAGCATCGCAATAAATTAGGTAATTAAGGGAGTATTGGTGAAAAACAAACTAACAGGAGAAATTAACAAAGGGTACTTCATAAGTAGAAAACAATTAAACAAAAAGGAAAGCAAACTAACTAAATTCACACTAAAACAGAATATTGTAAAGAAAAACATAATGATGAACTATGAAAAAGTATGAAAGATTAACGCTAAGGGTATATGCTGAAAGATGTCTGATAATAATGATATGAGTCTGTTTCTGTTGAATTGCATTTTGTTGTAACTACTTTAATTATCTGTAGTACTAGGGTGTTGTGCTCTGTTAGCCATTATGGATGTAGTGAGAAGTTAAGCAAAATTACACCTTTTATTGGCTATCTAGATACTTTTTGAAAAGGAGATTTTTTTTCTCTTTCGTTTTCTATTAGCTAGAGCTCTGCTTTACTTTTAATAACCTGCCTTTCCAGGCATGAACTGGTCACCAGATTGCTTCAATCTCCTTTTCAAAATGTTTTTGAAAAAATGCCTATTATTATTATTATTATTATTATTATTTTTTTTTTTTTAATAGAGTCATTATATATCTGCTTTCAAAATGGACAAATTTGTTTCAATGGCATTTTCTGACTAGCTTTGCAATAGTTGTACCCAGGCATGGAAGGACAGTTATCGCTTGACACTTGAGTCCACTACCATAGCACTCCATTAAGTATTCTTTCTGAATCCTACTAATAAAAATGTGCCTTTCCAAGCATCTATTAAACTTTAGAATTTCCACTTTTCTCTTAAAACCATTTAAACATTTGTCAGAGAAATTCTTAAGGGTGGTTTTTGTGGTGTGATTTTTTGGTTTTAGTAATTTTTCTCTATTCTGTAAAGGAGTTTTGAAAACCATACTTTAATTATTTAAACATCTGCAGGAGTTATGTTCTTAGACAATGGGTCTATTGTATATGCAAAAAGCAAAAACTAATACAGTTGGCCTTTGGGTTATGGACAACTTTTGTTTCCGATGACATTTGTAACTGGATTTGGGATGGAACTTATACTGAAAAATGTCTGTTAATAAGAAATTAGAAAAAATGCAGATTTATTACTTATTTTGGAGAAAAACATTTTAGACTTATTCATAAAGTGTCAGTGAAGCAATATTACTATACTTTAATCCAAAAAATCCAAATAATTTAAAATACTGTTTGAACCATGGGTTTGTACAATTTGTCAACTGTATGCTTTAACATCCATACATTTTGGATGATTGTGGTATAGCAGATCTGCGGCTTAGAAGAAAAGGCCAGTTTTAAATAAATATTTGTTGCACTCACAGCTTAAAGATAGGGCATGGTAGTTTGGCCAGAGCGGTTTTTGGACACAACGGCGTTTCCCTGCATAAGTGCACAGGTGAGGAATCATCCGTATCCGTAATTGATGCCGGGAGCTACTAATCGCTGCACCTGTGTCACGTCCCCATTGTATATAGCAGGAGCATGAGTGCAGAGGGAGAAAAAAGAAAAAAGATCAAAAGAGAGAATGGAGGTTAGAAGAGGAAGAAGGGGAGGCTGGAATCTGAAAGCCAAAAGCCGGTGCGGGTGTGAATGAGGGAGCAACGAGAGCAGGCTCGCTTTAATAAGGAAGACAGCTGGGAAGTGAGCCCTAGTGGGGTGTTTGGCTGGCACCCTGGGGCAGATGGATTGGGTCACTCACAATAGAGGACAGCTTGCTGCATAAGGCAGCGGGAGCCAGAGGCTTGGGAGGTGTAAGCCCCAATGTGAGCGCCCTGGTCGCTGGGGGAACCCAAGTCTCGGTCTGGATCAGCTGAACGAAGCCAGGGATCGGGAAGCTACCAGACCAGCAGGATGAGAAGGTCAGTTGCAGGTAGGAGAAGACTCCCCTGGTGCAGGGCCGGGATGGGAGAAACAGAGGAGCCACCAGGTGAAGAAGGCACCATGTTTTTTTTAAAGAAGGGACAGCTTCCAGCCAGTATTTTAACCTCATTTTTATGGATTTATTTATAGGAATTTAACCTCCACATATGTATTGTTTTTAATTGATTTATTTATTGACTTTTAGAAGCACTGCACTTTTTTTGAACACTTTTTGCTTTTGACTGTTTTAAATAAAGTACTTCTGCACTTTGCACCTTTCCCCTTGCTTCGTTGGTGACCTCATTGTCCAGCTCATCCGGTTACATTACCGACATTGTCGGGTTCAAGAAGCACCCTGAAAGAGTGAAGAGGGAGTCTGGAAAGGACCCTCATCGTCACAATGATACAATAACTTATGTAGATGGAAACAAACACAATGATCCACCACTAACTGATGGATGTAAGACACAATCTGTATCTGATGCTGAATCACTCTGTTCCCTGAAATGACACTGCCATAATGCTGAGAGTTACAAGAAATTGGTTGTAGAGCTCAGTGTGACAGCTGACTGCTGATCTAGCTGCCTAGCTGTGTAACAACGTATAGCACAGCTGGCTGTGCCACTGATTAAATTGTGGGACTTGTGCAAACAATAATGCAGAATGATCAACAACGGTGACAAAGTAGGTACTGTACTGTATTATCTATTAGCGTTGGTGACGTCTGCTATCAATTCATATGTGACAAACTATTTTGCTTTATTTGTAAGTAAAAAATGGGAACTACTAAATGACCATTAAATGAAATTTAGTAGAAAGAAACATTTTGAGTATTATGTGCTTGTTCAAATCTGCCTTAACTGCCATTAGTCAAGTCTGCCATAACACGAGACCCACCAGTATATGATAAAAAAAGTGCCCCAATATACTTGCTGTATATGCTGGACTGCAATACAAAATAGAATAATAGTATGAACCCAGATCTTTATATGAATAAGCCAAAACATCTGGCATTAATTCCTCTACTTTCCTCAAACTTTCTTATTGTACATTGTTGCCATTTGAGTTTGATCAAGTTCTACGATACATCAGGACTTTTACATTTTTGCTTTTTGTGTTACACAAAAAGATTAAAGAGGCTATATTGCATTAATGCTAGATTATGGATATACAAACTAAGGTTGATACTAAGGTCCCATACATTCAGTGCTTGGCACATTATTTAAAATGTTTTAAATTTGTGTTTCATTTTACTACTACTACTTTTTCTAAAAATCAGATTCTTCTTTTTGAGAATACATCCTGGATTTGAGCCGAATGGAGTTTAATACACTTTTGAAATGAAAGTAGATTAGCATAATGGTACATGTTTGCTGTTAAGCATTTAAAATCTATCTGGCTAACTCAATTTGTAACACACCTTTTGGCTAGTTGGTATTTAGTCTTAATCTTAAGTACTTATCTATATTGCTATGTCAAGCATGCGCATTGAAGGATATCCTAACAGATTCACAGAGAGAGGGGGCGCTGTCACTATCGTTCTCTTCTCCTCCTCTTACCACAGCACCAACACACCTCCCAGTGAGGGCATTTAGCCCCGTCCCTTCTAGTTTGTGTAATATAAGGAGCCCAACTGCCCGGAAGGAGCCGTCTTTTCCACTTAGAGCGGCCTTCCATTCAAAGCTTCTAACTGCGGCAAAGAGCCAAATACTTTATCTGTTTTGCCTAAGAGGCTGTTTATGGTGATGTCAAGAGGCGTGTTTTTCTATTGGACTGCTTTAATCCAATGGGATAACCCAGCCACAAGCTATTATAATTAGTTATTGTAATATGCAGAATAGTTGAAAGGGCTAAAGTGCAGTGTATGCTACTTCTAAGACTTGAATTGTTCCCTTTGCAATTAGCAAGCAGAGCTACATGAAACAGTGACATCCTTTTTTTTTTAATTTGACCACTGTGCAGTTCATCAGAGTAAACATAAAAAAGTTGCGATTGACTTCATTTTGTCTATGTAAACTGAAATAAAGAAATTAGGTTTGGTAAGTTTTGCTAGTACAGTATGTAGCCATTAACATGAACAAGGAAGAAACAATAAGCATAGTTTTGAAAATCATAATTTCTAGGAGGACTTATAATATAGTTGAATTCAGTCTACTCATTTTCAATTTACTTCCACTTATTGCTTTCAGTAGACCATACAGTAATTATCAGTACTATATAGCAAATGTAGTATGAGTGAAAGAAATACCACTTAAACAAAAAACATTATGTTAACACATAAACAAAGAAATATCATGAAATATAATATAACTATCTAGTATATTTATATTATTCTTAAACCTGCTTTATCCAATCCAGGATAAAGGGTGTTAAGAACTGGGAAATCTGTTTTAGCAGTGTTAAAACATTTTGTTTTTATTCTTCTGATAACTTTTTTGGTCGATGAGCCTTTAACATTTTGATAGCTTAATTTTTGACCGTTGTATTTGTATATACATTGTGGAAACCAGCCTCGAGACAGATCGACAGACATTGTTTTCATTCCACCATAAACGGTTTATTTACAAAAGTATTTACAGAAAGTGTCCTGCACACAGCCCAGTGCCCCTGCACCACACACCCTCAGTCCAGGCCTCTTAAACTCCTGTCCTCTCTTCACCGCCTCCACTCCTCTCTTCTGTGCTTTGTCCTTTTGCACCCAACTCCAGCTGACGAATGGAGGGAAGCAGCCCCTTTTAAGTCCACCCGGACGTGCTCCAACTGCCTCCTGACGAGCTTCCGTGGGCACCTCGTGGTGTAGTGGAAGTGCCGCACAAGCACCCGGAAGCACTCCAGGTGTCCCTGGTTTTCCTTCCGCCGGCACCTCCAGGTGTGGCGGAAGTGCTGATGTCCAGGGCTTCTCAGGCGATGACCACAGGCCCCTATAGGGTTGAGCTTACATCCTCTGTTCCCGTGGCCACCATACAAACCAGGGCAGCTGCCCTCTCGTGGACTGGAGGAGGAGTAATCCCTCTACTGGTCCTTCCAGCCATCCTGGCTGGGTGCCGCCCCCAGCCACTCGGCACAAAACATACACCATATAATGTATTTATAATTATACAATTACAGAAGCTTACAAAGTTAAAATAGAAAACAAACTTACTCAGAATATTATAGAAGATGTCTTGAATGGACTGGGTATAATTACTTGGCTCAAGCAATCCGGCACTCGTGCTAGAAAGGGATATAGACAAAACTAATGCTCTGATCCAGGTTTTTAACAGATATTTCCACCTATAGCCAACTTCTTTCAATGATCACTCTCTCCACACGATCCCTACGACACCAACAACTCCAACCACTTCAACTGGAATGGCCAGTAATGAGTCCACTTCTGATCATCAGTGTGGGCTGACCATAACTGAAGTCAAGTGAGGAAGCTACAAAACAGAAAAATTAGCAGAACCACATGAAGTCAGTGCTGGAGTTTGTAAGGCCTGTGCTGACCAATTTTGTCATGTCCTCTATCACCTGTTCAGTCTGTCCAGTCTGCTTCAGAAAGTGCCACTGCTATGGAAAACATCATACATTGTTCATGTTCCAAAGAAGGCAGGCACGTCTTCACCTAATGACTACAGACCAGTGGCACTCACATCTCATATCATGAAGTGCTTTGAGGAATAGGTTTTTGACTATATGAGACCTCTTGTGGTAGACCTTCTGGGCTCACTGCTGTTTGCCTATTAGAGAAACATTGGAGTGGAGGATGCAACTTATCTGTCTACTCCACAAAGCTTATTCTCACCTGGACAAAGCTGGCAGCACTGTGAGGATTATGTTTTTTGATTTCTCCAATACCCTCAATACAATACAATACAATACAATTTATTTTTGTATAGCCCAAAATCACAAAAGAAGTACCGCAATGGGCTTTAACAGGCACTGCCTCTTGACAGCCCCCCAGCCGTGACTCTCTAAGAAGACAAGGAAAAACTCCAAAAAAAAAACCCAGTAGGGAAAAATGGAAGAAACCTCGGGAAAGGCAGTTCAAAGAGAGACCCCTTTCCAGGTATGTTGGGCGTGCGGTGGGTGTCAAAAAGAAGTGGGTCAATACAATACAATACACAGAACAGAACAAATCCTCAATACAGTATAAAAATAAAAATTTTAGAAGAACGTAGCAGAATTTAATAATGGATGACATCACATAATATGATTTGGATTTGTTTATAATCCTGGAGACCTCATCCATCAAGCTGCCTCCCCCATTTGGCCATTACACAGCTGAAAGAGTGCTGGGCCAGCAAATCCAATGAAAAGACCTCTCTTTTCCATGATTCCAGCGATCCGCCATCAGGGATGACTTTACCATAAGCAGGCACAACAACTTGGCAGGTAGGCCATGGCACCAAGTGCCACATTTGAGTACCGAGAAGAGAAACAGAATAGGTGAGGGTTAGTATCAAATTATAACTATCATGTTACTTATGTTTTTGTGCTAATGACTAACAACATAGATGCAGCATGTACAGTAAATCAGCAGCTCTAGTCAGGATATGCTAAACTGAAGTAGTGAGTCTTCAGCCGGGATATAAAAGCTGAGACCAAAGGGGCATCTCTTATTGTAGCAGGCAGACCATTCCACAGTTTAGGGGCCCTGTAACTAAAAGCTCGACCTCCCACTGTTATTTTATTAATCATTGGAATCATAAGCAGACTGGCATCTTGAGATCTTAATGTGCGCTCTGGTTTGTAAGTTGTGGAGACTGGCCCGGACACAGACAGGCAGACACGTTGAAATCACCCAACATACATTTATTTACAATCATATTTACAAAGTTCAAGTGCTCACAAACCCCGCAAGTCCCCAAAGTCCTGGCCTCTTCACAATGCCTTTACTTCTTCAGGCCACCTCCTTGCCTCCTCCACCAAGCTCTGTCCTTCTCCTCACCCGAATCCAGCCCTGAATGATGGGAGTCGGCCTCTTTTATAATCACCCGGATGTGCTCCAGGTGTTTCTCAGCAAACTTCCACTGACACGCTCTGTACCCACGGCCCCCAAAGGTACCAGGGCGGTCGCCCCAACATGGTCTGGGGAAGGCACAAGCCCTCCTCCGGTCCTCCTGGGCATCCCGGCCGGGTCGCCACCCCAGCCATCTGTGACAAAGTCATGATAAGTGCAGACAAGTAAGCTGGATCTTGGCCATTTAATGCTTTATATGTTAAAACCAGGATTTTGAAATCTGCCCTAAACTTAACCGGGAGCCAGTGTAAGGATTTAAGAACTGGAGTTATGTGTTCGTACTTTCTTGTTCTTGTGATAATTCTTGCAGCAGCATTTTGGATTAACTGGAGGCTGTATAGAAAACAGTATGAACATCAAGTGAACACCTCATTGCAGTAGTCAATCCTACTAGAAATAAATGCATGAATTATCCATCCATTTTCTAACCCGCTGAATCTGAATACAGGGTCACGGGGGTCTGCTGGAGCCAATCCCAGCCAACACAGGGCACAAGGCAGGAACCAATCCTGGGCAGGGTGCCAACCCACCACAGGACACACACAAACACACCCACACACCAAGCACACACTAGGCCCAATTTAGAATCGCCAATCCACCTAACCTGCATGTCTTTGGATTGTGGGAGGAAACCGGAGCGCCCGGAGGAAACCCACGCAGACACGGGAGAACATGCAAACTCCACGCAGGGAGGACCCGGGAAGCGAACCCGGGTCTCCTAACTGCGAGGCAGCAGCGCTACCACTGCGCCACCGTGCTGCCCCAATGCATGAATTAATTTCTCAGAATCCTGTTTATTTAGAAAGCACCTTAATTTCCTAAATTTTTAAGATGGAAGAAACATGATTTGGACAACTTTGTAATACGTGCCTTAAATGACATGCTAGAGTCAAAGAGAACTCTGAGATTACGGGCTGATTCAGTAAAATTAATGGTGATTCCAACTGAGTTAAATGATGACAGAATATTGTTGTGATCAACGTCATTCCCTCAAACAATTAACATCTCTGTTTTATCTGTGTTTAAAGACAAGTAGTTCTCATCCATCCGGTCGTTTAATTCACTAACACAGCTAATTAAAGACAACATCAGAGGAACTTCATTTGATCTAAATGAAAGGTATAACTGGGTGTCATCTGCATACGAGTGAAAATTAAAATTATGTTTCCTAATGATAGATCCCAGTGGAAGCATGTAAAGTGAAAACAATAAAGGTCTTAGTACTGAACTCTGCGGGACACCATATTGAACTTCTGTTTATAATTATTAACATTCTCTGTCCATGCAATTTGAAAGACATGTAGTTTTGTTGTTCTCCATCTGCGCTCCAGTTTTCGACACTCTAATTTAAGAGTGCGAGTGTTTTCATTACACCAGAGAGAATTTCTATGTGCTTTGATCACTTTGGTTTTAAGGGGAGCCACTGTGTCCAGAGCATCTATAAAGGACACATTATAATGTGATATTAGCTTATCTAAATGGTTTTCCACAATTACACTCGACTTATCAACAAATTTTAAAGCAGAATTACAATCTAGATGTCGCACTGTCTTTGTTTTAATCTGTGAGTGCATTGGCAAGGGCAGAACTAAATCAAATGTAATTAAGTAGTAATAGGAAATAACTTCATTTAATGGAGTAATATTTAAATTTTGAATTTCAACATAATTAAATCTAATGTGTGGTTATGATTATGTGTTGGACTTTTGACAATCTGACAAAATCCTACTGAATTTAACAAATAAGTAAAACATTTGCTAAAAATGTCAGCTTCCACATCAATGTGTATATTAAAATCCCCCATTAGTACTACATGATCATAATTTATAGCCAAATCATATAGAAGGTTGCTAAATTCAGTCATCAGCAATGAATATGGCCCTGGTGGTCTGTAGACTAGCACTATAATTGTGTTGAAATCTGTTTTAACATTTAAAATGAATGCCTCAAAGGATGTAAAGTTGCCTAGATTTTTAGACGTGATTTGCATTTTGTTACAATGAATTATTCCAAGGCCTCCTCCTCGACCAGAATCTCTAGACTTATAAAGGAAATAGTATCCATCTGGTGATGCCTCAGCTAGGGGAACCGTGTCACATTTACTATGCCAGGTTTCAGTGAGAAGACACAGATCAGATTTTGTACTTAATATAATATCATTTAACAAAACAGCTTTATTGCCAAGACAGCGAATGTTCAATAAGCAGCATTTAAAACTGCATGATTCTTTCTGAACTGGTGATATATTTTGTTTTAATTTGAAGTAAATTTCTATTACAGATGCCCCTGGTGGAGGGTCTGGTTTTATCCCTTGGTCTAATTATACACCTTATTTTTTGGTTATCAATTAATTTAAGGTTTATATCAAGACTAAATTTGCTGGATGCCCCACAACAGGGATTTTGGGTAACAGCTTCAGTATAGTAACAGGTGGGATAAACAACAGCCTGTGATTTAAGATCACATGACTGCAGCCTAGATGGTGTTAGGATCAGTCAACCAGGCAGTTTTGCTGCCATATTTTGGCATAATACATAAGATCCCCTCCAGTTAGGATGAAGACCATCTCTTTTAAAAAATCCAGGTTTTCCTTCTGGAAGGTTCTCCTCTCTTCACAGAGGACCTCTGGAGCTCTGAAAGAGTGACCATCGGGTTCTTGGACACCTCCCTGACTAAGGCCCTTCTCCCCCGATCGCTCAGTTTGGATGGCCGGCCAACTCTATGAAGAGTTCTGGTGGTTTCGAACTTCTTCCACTAACGGATGATGGAGGCCACTGTGCTTATTGGGACCTTCAAAGCAGCAGAAATTTTTCTGTAACCTTCCCCAGATGTGTGCCTTGAGACAATACTGTCTTGGAGGTCTACAGACAATTCCTTTGACTTCATGCTTGGTTTGTGCTCTGACATGAACTGTCAACTGTGGGACCTTATATAGACAGGTGTGTGCCTTTCCAAATCATGTCCAATCAACTGAATTTACCACAGGTGGACTCCAATTAAGCTGCAGAAACATCTCAAGGATGATCAGGGGAAACAGGATGCACCTGAGCTCAATTGTGAGCTTCATGGCAAAGGCTGTGAATACTTATGTACATGTGCTTTCTCCATTTTTGTTATTTTTAATAAATTTGCAAAAATCTCAAGTAAACTTTTTTCACGTTGTCATTATGCATTGTTGTGTGTAGAATTCTGAGAAAAAAATGAATTTAATCCATTTTGGAATAAGGCTGTAACATAACAAAATGTGGAAAAAGTGATGCGCTGTGAATACTTTCTGGATGCACTGTACTTTATCGTCGGCGACACGGTCCAATGCAGCCTCTGTGCCAGAAATCTTGGCCCCTGCGAGGCATTTAACATTAACATAGTTTGGAATTCTAACATTCTGCACTGTGGAATCGCCAATTATGAGCACTTTCTTATTCTCAGTTTCCACATTTGCACTGCGGAGTGCTGAGAATCTGTTCTTGGTCTGAATTTGTGACCTGGGTGCTGAGGGACTAAATTTTGGCTTCTTAGACCCCCATCTTACTATTACCCATTCGCCCTGTGGTTGAATTGGTGCTGCTGACTTTGGCTGCACACTGACTACAGTAGGAACCTGGAGAGACTGAATCCGAATCAGAAGTAGCCGAATTGTCTAAACAAACCGAGTTGATCCAATTTTCAGTTTGCCTAAATGGTATCAGGTTCCTAACGCGGCCCTCCAAATAACGTATTTTCCCAACCAACTCTAAATTAACTAAACTTTTGGCAGGTGAAGCTGTCTACACTGTCAGCTGGAAAACCTGAGCTGTACATGCTGCAGGACAAACAACATATAAACGTGCCCTCAACGGGCAGAGAACAGATAGAACTTACGTTTAGTGTTGATGTCATCTTCGCCATTTTTGTAGATGCTTTGGCGCTTTCCGTGTTCAGCTGAATCACTAAGAGACTGTCGGCTTTAAGATTCCACCACCCACTGAGCAATCAACTTTGATTTCTCACTGCTAGTTATTTCTGCTGGTCAGTTGCCGGCTTTACTTCAGTTGAACTTACTCGGGTGTTTGCGAAGAGCTATGTGCCTGTGGGAGACGCCCCCTCTCTGTTCTGTGCTTCCGCTCGCTGCTCCACTCTGTGCCTGGAATGTACAGTACTACTATCCAGCCATTCCGATTAAGTGGTAAACTCAGAGATATGCAGGTGGATAAATCTATGTTGTCCTGTTTGATGGACTTTCTGTTAGGCAGACCACAGTTTGTAAGACTCAAGGACTATGTTTCTGATATGGATGTGAGCAACACTGGAGCACCATAATGAACAGTCCTGTCTCTTTTTTTTTGCGCTCTGTACACCTTGGAATATAAACATAACACTGGGTCATGTCACTTACTGAAATTCTCAGATGATTCTGCACTTCTGGGGTGTATTGATAAAGGGAATTAGACAGAGAATATGAATCAGGTGGAGAACTTTGTTATTGGTGCAAAGAGAATTGCCTGCAAGTTAACATCAGCAAAACCAAGGAACTGATTATTGACTTTTGCTGTACCAAATAGCCTCTATGTCTTGTCACTGTTCAAGGAGGGGGTAGTACACTCCAACAAATACTTAAAGTCTACATTAATGACATGTTAGAATTTTCTCGGAACACAGAGTAACTATTGCATATAAGAAAGGGAAGATCAGGCTCTTTTTCCTTAGGAGACTGTGTTCCTTTAATGTGGGAAGTGACATTGTTCTCATCTTCTAAAACTCTGTGACGGCCAGTGTAATTTTCTATGTGGTGTATTGGGCTGGTCCCTTTGACACACTAACACTGAGTACTTTCAAGGTAATGAATTGTTCAGCAGAAGTGTGTCAAGAAAATCTGCTTGGGCTCCTTTATACCAACAGCAATATGCCTGCATATTGACAGGTTTTTCTTTCCTTTTAGGTTTCTTGCATTTTAGTCATTCTGGTGTTTATATATATATATATATATATATATATATATATATATATATACTCAAACACATGCCGAAAGAAATCTCATTTTCCAAAAGTTAAAAAAAAATTCAAAGCAAACAGTTCATACAGTACACATGTACTGTACAATAAAAAGCAAAACAAAAATGGGAAAAATGTCTCTTCTCTTAACTTATCCTTTTCTTATGAAACTTCAGTTGTGTTCTACACTAAAAGATGTTTTCCTTCAGTACGTTCTAAATGTACAGTGCTGCATATCCAATAGAGCAAGTTAATTTACATACTATTGGGCACGTTAAGGCATGGTTTGAATTTGTGTGCCCTCTATGCCTTACTAATGGCAAGGCAGGTCACTAACTGAGACTAATCTGGAGTCAGAGGGACAAGTAACAGTTAGAATATACCAATTCAGTTCTGCTTGTGGGGGTTATATGTACCTCTCTTAGACTATGCACTTTTTAATAGCCAAACATTTAACATAACTAAGCAAACAGTTCTACCTACTTTACATAACCTAAACAACTAGCAAATGGCAAGTGTATATGTGTGTACACTTTGAATTCTATTTTTTAGTGTGAGAAAGATTTTTTTTTATTCCAATTTTAACTGTGTCACAATGCCATTTTGGAAGCCCTACAGGTGGTTAAAGGATTTTTAGGGCATCTTGCCTGTATGCTATGGACCTCTTTTCTGACTCACATCAAGAAGACTTGCTATTAAATTTCATTATAGCTCAGGAACTCATTTATCAATTTTGATCAGCAAACAAGTGCGGTTAAATAGTCTTAATTTCGATATTCCACTTTGTACTGTGTCACACACGTGCACATGGGAGGCAGCTAAAGGGCCTGAATGAGAGTAATTTCATGCCAGACCGGGGGTGGCGGAGTGCACTGACTCTTTCTCTGACTTCTCTGCAGACCAGTTACAGGAAATGCCTGGCCCTGACAATGGCACTTCTGGTTGCAGCCCCACTGATGTAATTTTTTCCACTCGCCTTTAAAGCTTCCATCTTTGTGTTACTGAGTCAGTTCTGTTTTGAACTTGAACCTGTAAACATCAATTATCTCCATTTTGCAGCCAAGAACAATATACAGATGGCTGCCCCAAATCTTTTTGTGATTCTTTTCTTTATTTGTCCTTGACAACCGGTACCTTTGTTTTCTCAACTCAGTTTTCATCTTACTGTTTTGGCTATGTTAAAATTTTGGTGAATTCTCATCCACTTACAATTATACTTCTAATTGTTTTGATCTTTGGGAATGTGAAAGGAAAACCGAGTTCCCAAGAGGCTGAATTCATTAGAAAGCAAAACGGGTAATTTTAGGTTTAAATATTCTCATGTATGACCATATTAAAATAGTCATTTTCCAATAATGTTTGTGATATCTATATTTGCAAAGGCCATAAAAAGCTGTGCTCCACAATGGCGGCAAAGCTTTGGTTGTATTATGATATTTTGGTTCATGCAGTAAACAACATGAACTTGAGAAGTTCCTCAAAGAAAAAAAAAATATCTGTGTCAATTATCTGTTATTTATATGATATATGATTACGGGGCATATTTCACATCTTCGGGAAGCAATTTTTGTGTCTTGGAATTAAATCAGGTCTTTTTCTTTAACAAATAATTTATTCAAAAATATATAATTAATATCCATCCATCCATCCATTATCCAAACCGCTATATCCTAACTACAGGTTCACGTGGGTAAGCTGGAGCAAATCTAAGCCAACACAGGGTGCAAGGCAGGAAACAAACCATGGGCAGGGCACCAGCCCACCGCAGATATAATTAATAATTAATAACAATTGATTATGCACACATTATAAATTATATTTAAAAAAAATGTTATATATATGTATATAGTTAAACTTAAAATTTATTTATATTAAATTATTATAAAGCATTTTCTCTGTTATTGCTTTTGTTAAGCACATAATTACTCATAAGTTGCAGTATAGAGAATGTTCAATGTACAGTAGGAAGAGAGTGTGACCGGTTTGTCTTGATTAGGAGGTCATACTATAATAAATGTAATTTTGCTTTGTAGTTATTCAAACTGTGGTAGCTGAAAATAACCACAATGAGAAAAAAGGAATAAACAAATCATTTAAATTAGCTTTCTGGCGGCATCTTAAGACTTGTGTTTACGTTATAATGATTTTGAAAATAAATACTCAATTTTTCAAAATATAATAAGAGAGGTAAAATTAAAATATTGTCAGTTTGTGTCTGAAAATGACAATTTTACAATTATTTTTGTTTCCAGCCATATTTGTTTCAAAGCAAATATGGTTCTGTGAATAGTGTCAAACTTTCAACATATCTTACCTCTTGTGTCAATGACTTCTTAAGAAATACCAGTTATTCATTAGACATATTCCATTCATCCGCTGTATTGCAATGACTTTTGAAAGTCACTTCTACCTCCCTTTCAATCTTGTAGAGAATCTTTTGCCAGCAGACAGAACTGGGACTTTATTAATGTATAATTTACACATAATGACGTTTCAAAGCATCAAAATGAGAAAATACAGACACTTAAAATTAGAGTGTTTACTTGTCCTTCAATGATGCCAATATGCTGGTCAAAATACCTTTTCTTTTTTGTATGACATCATGGGATTTAAGTAAACAATTCATACTTGCTGATCTGTTGATGACAGTAACATAAATCAAACAAAATAACAATAAAATCAATGAAAACATGCAAAAAAGCACAACAATAACCTATTAATTAAATATTTATAAATGGGCTCAAAACATGACACAGCAATCTTGCAAAAAAGAAGAATGGTAAGCAGCGAAGGGAAAAGAAGGCCACACTTCACAAAAGAGTTGTTTAAAGTGGAGTTAAAACAACTTATGAAGAAGGTGGCAAAATATAAAGAAATTTTGTTTTCTATGGCTTGTGGAAGCCCCCGAAGACTTGTGCAAATATTGGAATTGCAAATTCGACACGCCCACCAAGGTTATTCTACAACAGAGCATGTGATTTGGTGTGCAGTGTTCTACCTCTCCTCTATCACTGCTTGGGGATTCCACACTGGAATCAGCAGATATTCTCAAATAGGGCACTCACTTTCTCTGAGTAACCAGCCACCAGCAAACACACCATCCCTTGCTATCTGAAACACTACAGAGTTGGACAAGATATAAGAATTCCGTGTACTTCTCATCTGCTTGGCCACAATGTCTGTAAAAAGTCCCTGCTTCTCAGTTGCATATCACCGAGACCAGTGGTTCCAAACTCTGTCCTGGGGACCCACTGTAGTCTTTGATACAACCAGACTGCCAATGAGTGGTAATGTTTTGTCTCATTTAATGAGCTGGTCTTTTCATGTTATTCTGCGTTCAGAAAAACAAAGCAGCATGATTTTTACATTTATAAGACAGTTAGAAATATTTCTATTTTGCTATAGCTTTTTTGTTGTTCATCTGTTATTTTTTTTCCTTGTTTGTATAGTTTTTTTCTGTTCATTCTATTGTAATAATATTAATTAAAAACAAGCAGAACCTATTTCCAGGCAAAAAACTACATAATTCCCTTTGATCTGATTAGTACAAATTTACAAAATTTAATTTTGTAATTTCTACATTTACACCAAAACAAGAAGCTTGCTGAAACAAAAATCTGCAATCCTGCAATCACAGTGGATTCTCAGGCTGAATTTGGGAACTACGGACCTGGACATTTAATGCTGAGATTCCATTTCAGCTGGTATGGACGGGATTCAAGAGTAAAATTTTGCCAAATCAATATGCGGACAACAATACAAATTTCCATACTGGATTGGTCGAGCCCCAGGTTAACAACAACTGCCACCAGTACTGTTAGCCAACAGGGTTTTGGCGGATATTGGGCTACTGTTGGCTGAAGAAGAAAAAGAAGGGTTGATGTGTCCGGAGGCAGGAGGAGAGGAGGAAACTAAAGAGAGTGAGAACAGAGGGTAGGAACTTTGAATGTTGGCAGCATGACTGGTAAGAGGAGAGAGTTAGCAGATATAATGGAGAGAAGGAAGGTTGATATATTGTGCGTGCAAGAGACTAGATGGAACGGGAGTAAGGCCAGGTGGATTGGAGGTGGATTCAAATTGTTCTATCATGGTGTAGATGGGAGGAGAAATGGGGTAGGAGTTATTCTGAAGGAACAGTATGTGAAGAGTGTTTTGGAGGTGAAAAGAGTGTCAGGCAGAGAAATGATTATAAAGCTGGAAATTGGAGGTGTGATGATGAATGCTGTTAGTGCATATGTACCACAAGTTGGGTGTGCAATGGATGAGAAAGAAGATTTTTGGAGTGAGTTGGATGAAGTGATGAACAGTGTACTCAAGGGACAGAAAGTGGTGATTGGAGCGGATTTCAATGGGCTTGTTGGTGAAGGGAACAGTGGAGATGAGGAGGTGATGGGTAGGTATGGTGTCAAGAAGAGGAATGAAGAAGGTCAGAGGTTAGTGAAATTTGCCAAAATGATGGACAGGGTTGTGGTGAATACATATTTTAAGAAGAGGGAGGAACATAGGGTTACGTACAAGAGTGGAGGAAGATGCACACAGGTAGGTTACATCCTATGCAGAAGAGTTGATCTGAAGGAGATTGAAGACTGCAAAGTGGTGGCAGGGTAAAGTGTAGTTAAGCAGCATAGGATGGTCTGTAGGATGATGTTGAAGATCAAGAAGAGGAAGAGAGTGAGGGCAGAGCCAAGGATCAAATGGTGGAAGTTGAAATTGGAAGACTGCAAGGTTGAGTTTATGGAGGAAGTGAGACAGGCACTGGGTGGCAGTGAAGAGTTACCAGACAGCTGGGAAACTACAGCAGATCTAGTAAGGGTGACAGCAAGAAGGGTGCTTGGCGTGAAATCTGAAAAGAGGAAGGGCGAAAAGGAAACCAGGTGGTGGAATGAGGAAACGCAGGAGAGTATACAGAGGAAGGGGATGGCAAAGATGAATTGGGATAGTCATAGAGATGCAGAAAGTAGACAAGAGTACAAGGAGATAAGCACAAGGTGAAAAGAGAGGTGGTAAAGCCTAAAGAAAAGGCATATGATGAGTTGTATGAGAGGACACTAAGGAGGGAGAAAATGACCTGTACCAATTGTCTAGACGAAGGGACCGAGCTGGGAAAGATGTGCAGCAGGTTAGGGTGATAAAACATAAAAATGGAAACATACTCGCAAGCGAGGAGCGTGTGTTGAGCAGATGGAAAGAGTACTTTGTGAGGCTAATGAATGAAGAGAACGAGAGAGAGGAGAGGGTGGGTGATGTGGAGATAGTGAATCAGCAAGTGCAACGGGTTAGCATGGAGGAAGGGAGGACAGCTATGAAGAGGATGAAAAATGAGAAGGCCGTTGGTCCAGATGACATACCTATGGAAGCATGTAGGTGTTTGGGAGAGATGGCAGGTAGGGTGGAATGGGTGGAGAAGAGTGTCAGGAGTAATTTGTGACAGAAGGGTATCAGCAAGAGTGAAAGGGAAGGTCTATAGGACGGTAGTGAGACCAGCTATGTTACTGTATATGGGTTGGAGACGGTGGCACTGACCAGAAAGCAGGAGACAGAGATGGAGGTAGCAGAGTTAAAGATGCTAAGTTTTGCACTGGGTGTGACGAGGATGGATAGGATTTGAAATGAGTACATTAGAGAGCCAGCTCAAGTTGGACAGTTGGGAGACAATGTCAGAGAGGCAAGACAGATGCATTCATTGCATTCATTCATGCATTGGTTTGAACATGTACAGAGGAGAGATGCTGGGCATATTGGGAGAAAGATGCTAACGATAGAGCTGCCAGGGAAGAGGAAAAGAGGAAGGCCTAAACAATGGTTTATGGATGTGGTGAGAGAACACATGCAGGTGATGGGTGTGACAGAACAAGGTGCAGAGGACAGAAAGATATGGAAGAAGATGATCCCCTAACGGGAGCAGCCGAAGGAAGAAGAAGAAGTATATTGGTATAGTATAGGTATAGTGACTTGCTCATGTTCACACAGTGTCAGTATATATGAAGCAATAACCTCAGAATTTATTGTGTGAATGGTGCAATACTAATCTGGTCACTGCATGCAAAGATTTGGTCACAGCAGTCTTGATGAGGCCATGTACATCACCAACTGTCTGCTGGAATCTTCCGGTGGCGTAGACACAGAGAGCTGTCAGAAGCTGCACAGTGGGACTAAGAAGAAAATTTTGTTGTTTTCCTCTTTTCAATTTGTCCTTCAAAAGACCATTGTCTATTAATTGTTGATAACTGAGAAAGCAATTTTTCTTTCAACTTTATAGGATGTGACTGATTACATAGTGAGTTTGATTAGTTAACTCATTAATGCCACTTTTGCACTAATTTATGTTATTTATTTTATATTTATATCACATCACAAACCTGTTATTATTAGCAGTAGTAGCAGAAGCTTAGAGTTTTTGTTATCTGCAGATCGGATTTGAACTAACAATCATTATTTTACCCTATTGCGCCAATTATGTGTGGGTCACAACCTTAGAGGCCACCCTCCTAGCAATGCTGGAAGTGGACCAAATGATGGAATTAAACAATGACATCTTTCTCTCAAGGCCAACCATAAGTTTTTTAGCAATTTGTGCTATGGTAGCTCCTCTGTGTGATTGCACCAGATAGGTCAGCCGTCACTGCCCACACACATTCTGCTGCCTGTTTATGCTCACCAGTTGTCTTTTCTTGACGACTTTTGGTAGGTATTAACCACTGCGTACTGGGAACACTCCACAAGACCTGCCATTTTAGGGATGATGTGTCCCAGTCTTCTAGCCATGGTAATTTGGATCTTGTCAAGTCGCTCGGATTTTTGCACTTGCACTTGACCATGTTTCCTGTTTCAAACTGTAGAAGAATCCACCGAGGAAGACAGGACTAGTTTAATCAATCAGCTTTTATTCAGTCATAGAAGACGAGTATATGGATTCATTTGTTGCAAGGCAGAAGAGCACAGATTCCCCTTTTCGGTCGGCGTTATATTATTTTTCCTCCCTTCCCCTTCCCCCTTACTTATCTAAAGCATAATACCATTTACCTAAGCATTTCATCCTATGTTGTACAAATCGGCCATCCGTTTCTGTTCTGTACGTTTCAGATGGGCACTATAGAACGAAAGATCATCTTTCCTGTGTCTAAAAGACACATTCCTAAAAAGGAAGTTGCCCTAGGTCAGCTTACTGCACCCTGTTTTATGACAGATGCCTGTATGAATAACCTTTCCATTATAGCATTATAGCAAAACAGCTTTGTCAGCTTTTAACCCTTAGTAGCTTGCAAGCAGTTAATTTTCCTTTCACACAATACATCACCTTCAAGAAGTGTCTGTTCACTTACTACCTAATATATCCAACCCTTGACAGGTGTCATTGTAACAAGATGCACCTTTATATTTGATGTAGTGGCATCATGTATCGAAGTATAGTATACATGATATGAGGTGAAGATACATTTGTCCAAGCAGAAATTGTATTTGCCATATTTAGTAAAGTACAATAGAAAACTTTACAATAACTTTTTTATTCACATAATGCAAAAATATTTTTGTATTTTGCATAAGTGTTTTGTACAAAAGATCCTTTCCAATCTTTGTTACCATCATGATTATGATGAACAATCCTGAGAGACAAATACAGCCAGTATTATGACATCTCACATTTATTATACATTTTATCAAACTCTCAGCAAATAACAGGTTTTCAGACAGAAACATTTTCAAGAATATAGTAATGTACATTAAACATAATTTCATTTTATTTAGTATTCACCCACTACTACACTTGCTTACTTAAAGCCAATTTTGTCTGCTTGTTTTTTTTTTGGGAGTTAGAGAATATTAGAGTAGCTGGGGAAAAAATTAACTAAAACCATAAGAATTGCATTGAAATAAAAGGGTTCAGAAGGTTTACGTACAAATTACTAATGATCTAGATACATTTGTTTTGCTAGGACATATACAGTGAAAATGCAGTAAGTGTTATAGAAATTTCACTTTGATAAGTCTAAGAAACTTGCTGTTGACAGCTATTACTGCTAGAGTTCGATTGGAAACAGTTAATATATAGTAAACTATCCATGTTAAGGGTATATGCTGCTGTGTTGGTATATTTTTTAATTTTATTCAGTTTAGACAAATAACACACATTTTATGTACAATGCTCATTAAATTATAATGATGTTTTCATTTTACACTTTGCTACTGTAATGTTGCATTATTTAATAGTTTATTAATATTAAACAAAAAAGATACTTGGATTTTTTCCTTCTGCACCAATTTGAGCCACATGAGGATTATAAACAAAAAAGGAACACATCAAATAACCGTTGATCCAAACGGCATAATATTATCTCAACATGCTATATTGATTGCATTGCCATTATTGCTCCCTTACTGAATTTTTGCATTATTGCACATTTAATGCTACAGGCAAACTAAAACTACAAGTAAAGCTAATATTAAATATGAGACTCTCTGTAAACAAATAAAATATATTTATAGGACATATTTATTTAAAAAGGTGAACTTGTCACCTACATTAACAACAACAACATTTATTTATATAGCACATATTCATACAAAAAATGTAGCTCGAAGTGCTTTATTACATAAAGAATAGAAAAATAAAAGACATAGTAAGAAATTTAAAATAAGTCAACATTAATTAACACAGAATAAGAGTAAGGTCCGATGGCCAGGGAGGACAGAAAAAACAAAAAAAACTCCAGACGGCTAGAGAAAATAAAATCTTCAGGGATTCCAGACCTTGAGACCACCCAGTCCCCTCTGGGCATTCTACCTCACATAAATGAAACAGTCCTCTTTGTATTTAGGGTTCTCACAGAAGGACTTGATGATGGTCATGTAGGCTTCTGGCTTTTAGTCCATCAATGTAGGAACATCATGATGCTTTGAGTAGGTGGTGGTGGCCACCACAAAGAAACCAGAAAAAGAAACAGAAAAGAGAACATGCAGAGTATCAGAATTAAATTAAAGTGATGTTATGAAAAGGCCATGTTAAAGTAATGTGTTTTCAGCAGTGTTTTCAAATGCTCTATTGTATTTGCCTGGCGAATTCCTATTGGCAGGCTATTCCAGATTTTAGGTGCATAACAGCAGAAGGCCACCTCACCACTTCTTTTAAGTTTTGCTCTTGGAATTCTAAGGAGACTCTCATTTGAGGATCTAAGGTTACGATTTGGAATATAAGGTGTCAGACATTCCAATAAATAAGATGGATTGAGATTATTTAAGGCTTTATAAACCCTAAGCAGAATTTTAAAGTCAATTCTGAAAGACACAGGTAACCAGTGTAGTGACATCAAAACTGGAGAGATGTGCTTGGATTTTCTTTTCCTAGTTAGGACTCTAGCAGCTGCATTTTATACTTGTTGTAAACAATTTATGTCTTTTTTGGGTAGTCCTGAGAGGAGTACGTTACAGTAATCTAGACGACTGAAAACAAAAGCGTGAATTAATTTCTCAGGATCTTTCAGTGATATAAGAAGTCTAACTTTTGCTATGTTTCTTAAGTGAAAAAATGGTGTCCTAGTGATCTGATTAATAAGCGATTTAAAATTCAGGTTACAGTCAACTGTTACCCCTAAGTTTTTTACTTCTGTCTTGACTTTTAATCCTAATGCATCAAGTTTATTTCTGATAACCTCATTGTATCCATTATTGCCAATCACTAAGATTTCAGTTTTCTCTTTATTTAGCTTGAGATAATTACTATTCATCCATTCAGAAATACAAGTAACATATTGTGTTAGTGAAACAACAGAGTCGGAGTCAGTGCTATTGATAAGTACAATATAAGTGTCACCAGCATAGCTGTGGTAGCTCACGTTGAGCCCTGAGATAATCTGACCTAATGGAAGCATGTAGATCGAAAAGAACAGCGGGCCCAGGATAGAGCCTTGTGGAACACCATATTGGATATCATGTGTCTTTGAGTTGTGATTACCACAACTCACAAATAATTTTCTCCCTGCCAGGTAGGATTCAAACCAATTTAAGACACTGCCAGAGAGGCCCACCCATTGACTAAGGCGATTTCTAAGAATATTGTGATCAATGGTGTCAAATGCGGCACTCAGATCTAGGAGGATGAGAACAGATAAATGGCCTCTGTCTGCATTTACCCGCAAGTCATTTACTACTTTAACGAGTGCAGTTTCTGTGCCGTGATTTGTTCTAAAACCTGACTGAAATTTATCAAGAATAGCATTAGGTTTCAGTCACGTTTGTTGCTGTTGTATACTCTGACAACAATCTGGGTGTTATGGATGCTTTGAATAAAAAGCTCACAACACAGAAAACAGATTGTTTAATTATTGTGGACATTGTAAAATTATGTTTATTAGATGGAAATCCTCAGGCTGAGTTGTACAACAGATTGGTTGGGACATTTGGGGGCTGAAATACAAAGAGAATAAAATACTGTACTGAACATTAGAATCAGAACAAAGAGAAAAATATCATGATTGCTGTCTAGCAACACAAAGTACTTTGTAATTGTTTAAATCTAAAATATATTTAATTTAAACAGTCTTCTTTTTGTTGTTGGCCAATCCAAAGACAGGAAAGTCTGCACAACAGCATTTTAAATAACAACAGTGCCACAACAACACTAATGAACATATGACCAGCAACCATCAACAGTATGGCCACATCTGTATGAAAACACACCACAAAATGGTTGCATGAAAATGTTAAATGTAAAATACAATGTTAAAAATAAATCATAATTTTGCACAACATATTGAACAATACATTTATACATTTTGTTCAGGAACAATTTTGCAATAAACAGCAGAATTTTGTAGCGTTCATAAACGCATGCATGATATTTTGGTTTTTATAGTGTACTGTAGAATCTGTTTTAGATGGCTTTTTTTATATCATTTTCAGTTTTATTTAGTTTCTGTTTTGTAATGTGTATAGTTTACTCAACACAATAGGATGAGTCAAGTGACTGTAATTGTTGAATCAATTACTTCCCAGAATGTGACAGTATCAATATGGTGGCAGTTCTGTTGCATATTATCCTTTGGTGGATGAACTGTTCTGCCAGCGAACAGGCAGATAAACATTGTGTCATGCGGCTGGCATCCATGCCCAGCCGGGACACCCCTGCACACTGTATTCAGGGGGAGCAGCCCTGGACAGTGCAATACCTCCCCCTGGACGCTAGATGGCCGCCCCCCTGGGCTGGTGTACTGCCTCGGTTTCCCACAGGGCTCCCTGGGAATTGGAGTTGAGTGCAGCCCTGTTGGGTCCCGCAAGTACCGCCAGGGGGTGCTGTGTTTGGGACTCCTGAGCCCGTGTGGGCAACAGATTCGTCACACCTGGAAGTGCCGCCGGATCTTGCTGATCAAACACCTGGAGCACTTCCAGGTGACCTATAAAAGGGAGCCAGCAACTACCACTCTTTTATAATGTTCCAAAATTGTTGCCAAGACCTCATGATAACATCCTAAGTTTGCAGCACATTCATAATGCAACACCATGTGACATCATAACATGGTGGCCATTTGGACTACTATAAACAATAGAAAATATCAGCAAACTGAATACAATTTTGAAAACAATGTAAAAAATGTTCCCAGTCTTAATCTGTACTAGCTCAAAAATCCAGCATTTGCATGCCAATAAGCACACACTGCCATATTTTAGAATATGTAGAAAGAAGACAACAAGAGATCATACAGCACTGGGGCACTACAGATGACCCTGCATAATTAGTGGAACAGGCAACAAAAAAATAACATGCAAGTTTGCCGATACTTTTTGCAGACAAACTTAATGGCCTGCTCGAAAGGAACCATCACTTTGTAGAATGGCTGCATTTACTGCCACTGGTCACCAGTAAAACATCCTAGTGGTGGTGATTGTTCCGTGGTACCCTGATCCACCCAGGCAGTGGTTCACTGCCTTGCACTGTTCCACAGCTGCTTCAACATGTGCAGGGTGGAGTTCCACTGCATTGCTGCATAACAAACCAACCTATGGGGGGGCAGGTGGTGCTGCTGTTGCGTTTTTGCAAGCTACGCGCTTGCAGTAGGGGAGCAGCGAGTTTGTTCTGAAGATCAACCAACCCCGCAGAAGTTCAGAGGAACCTCTGTATCAGAAGGTTGAGCATGTGAGCACAATATGGCATGTGGGTCAATTTGCCTGGTCCCTGGGTGGCCATAAGGTTGGTTCCATTGTCTGACACCATACTGCCCATCTGGAGCTGGCAATGGAATTATCCACCTCAGGACCTGACCCTGTACGGCAGACAGGATTGCATGCCCAGTGGCTCCTCTCACCCATACACACCAGCTCCGGCACAGCCTGGTACTGGCTGTGCAGCACCATAGCATAGCTGCAGGGACATTTGATGGATGGCTCAGTGCAGCTTGTGTCTGGAGGTAGAAGTGGAATAGAAGAGAAGTGAGTCTGGTCTCCCCCGATACCCCTTGCTGCAACTGGCCGTTTCCACAAAACTGACAGGTATTGCCACAGGTGGCTGAGAGGATGTGGATAGGTTGGTGGTCCTGCGCCCTCGATCAACTCCACATTAACCATCATGACCAGCTCTCCTTTCTTCAGCCTTCATGGGAACTGAATAGTTTTTTCTGGGTGAATAAAATGTAACATACGCAAACACGCAAAACAACCAAAGGGCAAATACTATGGTTTTTTTCAACCCCGCAGTGCCACAAAGAAAGCCACTCCCACCACACATATCTGTGTGTGCTCTTAACAACAAAAGACGTCGACAGAATGATAGCCACAAACAAAATACAAGTGGCCACAAACTAGCAATACGTAAAAAAAAAAAAACTCTACAGCATTAAACACCTAAGAAAAATGAAATCCCAACAGCAATAAGTTCTTTGATTCCCTTTTTTCTGTCTCTCTCTTTCGCTCTTATCTCTACCACTAAGTAAGTCCCACAGAGTATGTAATGTAAATTATCAGCATTATTTACCTGGGGCAGTCACATCCAATTTTGGCTGTTGCAGCTCCAGGGTATGTCTTGGGGCGCTGGGGAAAAAAAAGTTTTCCTAAACCTTCTGCCTTATCAGTAAATAATTAGATTAACAAGGGTGAGTGCAAAAGCGGCAAATTCGCTGCGATTAATGTTTTAGCGGAATTTGCTGATCAAAACTATACAGTATGTTAATTTGCCATTGGAGAACCTAACTGGCAATGGGCCATGCTCCCAATAACAACATAGCACTGTGTGTGAAACCAATGCACAAAATGGCTGTGGCTGAGTAAAAGCCATTAAATAAAATGGTTGTGTAATGACATTTTGAAAAATAAAGATTAATTAACCAACACTAAATTCAATGTAGTGATGCAAAAATATAATTAGAATGATACCAAACAAAAGTCTCTATCCTTTTCAAAACCCTTGAATACTGTCTTTAGTTACCCTTAATATTAGTCTCCCTTAATGTTCAAGGCAGAGTTTACATGCAGATGCAGTACTAAGCCAATTGCCGTAATTCACCTGCATGTTCTGCATAGCTTTAACTGTTCTTTCAGCTTTTTAAATTAATCTTGAAATGTATGAGAATCAATCTCAGTTTTAGATTGAGATATTAATTACACATCTTCGCAAACAGAGACTTAATGGTTGTATGTTGCTGTTTGTATACAGGTTAAAATTCTACTGCTGTATTTTCCTCAACCTTTATAATGTTACCTGGAAAAAAAGAAAATTATTCTTTTCACACTGTGCTTTTCATACCTCGACTCACTGTTTAAAGCTCTTATAGTTTCTATCACTGCCGGATTCTAAGGTTAAAGTACAAGCTCAGGTCTAGAGCTCAGCCCTAACTCAACTCTAACCACTTATCTACTGCTTTCTTAATGTATACAACATTATAGCTCCTTGTTTTCTTACATGCTTGTTTATTTTGTTAATGCTGTGGTGCTTTCTCAGCATGATTTGTTAGTAATAAGTGTTAACTTTGCTAAGCAGACGTTTTCAGAGCCAACATCACTTTGTAACAGCTTGATGTATGCAGACAGCCCACTATGAATAGCTCCAATATGTGCCTTTTATTTATAGTAAATTTCAAAAAGTTGATTATACTGACTGCTTTGTTGGCGTTGCCTTTTAAATGTCTTCTTTAAACTTTATCTTAACTTGACCACCATTTATGCTACTACCTAAACTGAATCAATATTCTTTTTTAATATACTAAATATCCATTCATTCTTTGACCCTACTAATTACAGTTCAAGATCACTGCATATTGTAGAAATCCCAGCAGTACATGGATGCAATTTTAAATGTAAATGTGAAACATTTTAGTTACAGTAAATATAAAACCTTTTAAATGTCATACTTACAAACACAGATGAGTCATTGTTTTGCATTCGTAAACCCTTATGGTTACCTCTACCAACATCTATTGTCTGAACTCCCCTAAATCAACCATCTGACAGAATTGAACACAACGTAGGAGCCAACCATGGACATAGCACCAGTCAATTTCACATCGATTTAGAGTCACCAGTCAGTGTATATAGAATGCATCAAAAAAACGTCAAGTATCCAGGAAAACTACACAACATGCCTGACTGAAAATTGAAGCTAATTTATTTGAGGTAGGGGGCATCACTGTTAAGCACTGCATCATCATACCCACAGAATGAATGCAATGGTTTTTTATAGTTCAAATCTATAAAAGTATATTTTTTTTTTTCAGTGATATACATTCCTCTCAAATTAATAATTGTCCCATCAATATTAGTATTTTGTTATTTAGCCGGTGACATACATTATGGTTTAGATAAGTTTCCATAACTTTCCTATATTCAAGTCTATCAGTCTCTAAGAAAGATATTAGACCTGTGGATTGAAAAAGGGGGCTTAGCAGGGTTTGAACGTCCCAATGATACTGCTATAGTGCAGGAATAGGAATCAGGCTTTAAGCTGGCAATAATGTAATTGGCAGTAACAATAGACCATCACTGATTGGAGGCAGCATGTGTATGAAGGCCTGAAACAAGTGACTACTATGGGCACCTATGTAAGCCCAGAACACAAAGGTATGAGATGGCAGCAGGGAGACTTTTTATCTAATATACTGTATATTCTCACTATGAAGGTCAGGTAGTTGGGTGGGGTAGTTGCCTAGTCCTTCACTAGCTGTATTTCTCGTGGGGCTGCTAAGGGGATTTCTTTCAAGATGATTGTAGGAATTCTCTGTCACTTTCCTTAGCCCAAACATGGTACTTTGGCATCCTCTGGAAGAAGTTATAGGCAGGGATGTACACTGTCCCAGATGACTGGGGACCCTACCCAGCCGGGACGCCTGGACAGTCCTCGAGATGGACGATACCTCCCCTGGGCCACGAGAGGGCAGCCGCCCGGGTCTGCATGGGGGCCATGAGAACTGAGCTGGGATGCTCACCCCTACGGGAGGATGTGGCCACCACCAGGGGGTGCCCGGATGGTTAGGGAATTCACCACACCAGGAAGTGCTTCCTGAGGCTATCCCAAGGGCACCCGGAGTGCTTGCTGGTGCTCTCTTGACACTTCCGCCACACCAGGAAGTGACATCAGGTGGAGCACCTGGGTCTTATCCGGGTCATAATAAAAGGGGCCGCCTCCCTCCAGTAGATGAGCTGGATTTGGGAGGAAGAAGACGGAGCTTGTGAGGAGGGAAGTGGAGGTCGAAAGAGAAAGTAGAAAAGAAAGGAAGAGAGTTGTTGGAAGGCATTGTGGTACAACCTGGAAAATAAAGAACTGTGTTTTGGACATTCTGCTGTCTGTCTATGTCCGGGGGTATGCTTTCCACAACTCTTTTATGGTGTAAAGGGCCTTTTATCTCTAGTGAGGTGGTCTAATTGTGGCTTGTCATGTTCGTCCGCATGGGAGACAGCTTAAGGGCTCGGAGTAGTAGTTACCCACCGAACCAGGGGTTTGTGCTTTTCCTCCCTCTGAAGAATGGAAGATTGACAGGCGTTCCGACACTAACATCACTTCTGTTATGTGCCCTTCTGGACTCGCCCCTTCCTGCCTGAACTCCATATGACCAGAAGTTCTGCCATTTTGACTCAGTTCAGTTCTGAGATTCCATTTGAGAGGATGTTATCAGTAACTTCTTGTGTGTTTTTCGTTGTTGCCTTAGTTCAATTATATGGGATCCCCAGGGTGGTGCCCCAACGTTGTTTTGTCTCCTATTCACTGGATATAGAAGAGCTGAGAGCAGGAGACAGTGGTGGAAGTGAGATGAAGCCAGAGAAAAAAGTAGAATGATAGAAGAAATGAACAGGAGGGAATAAATATTACATAGCAAGTAGAGTAAGTAGGGCAGCCACCCAACCGGGTAAACCAAAAGAGACCTTTTGTTTAATTAAAGCCAGAGGGCTATAGGTTTTCTCTTTATTATGTTTTGTATTTTTATCCTTTAAAATGTACACCCTTCTGTTTATTAAGTTTTGGTGTAATAAATACCATTCTTCTGATATCCAGACTTCTTGGATATCATTTGAGTCAGGCCACATGATATATGACAGCGTGCTATTTTTATTCCCTGCATTGTATTTTCCAATCATTTTGATAGATTTGTTGAACTGTTTGCTTAAACGAACTGCTTCTATCCTAATCTTTTAAGTTAAAACATCTTTTTTTACCCAAGTTTCAACATCTGTCTAGCAAGGCTGTATGCCAAATCAACATGCAATAGATTTAAAATCGAAGGACCTTTATAAACGTGCTTCTATCACAAAGTCTAATCTTATTAGCTTGTTTCTGAGGGTAAAGCATAAAACACGATTCTGGACATTATAAAGATAATCTTTATATTATGTCTTCATTGTGCAAAATCATAGCTCAAAATCTATTAATGTAATCTATTTCTGCTATAAATTGTCTTGGCAATGGCAACGCACTTTGCTGTTATCTCAGAACCACTTGAATCAGTAGAAAGCTCTCAGTAGATTAGAAAGGAAAGCATTTTAATGTGGGCAGTAATTTGACTAAAGGCAGCAATCCAGATACTGGATTGAATAGGACGCTTTTAAAGAAATTTAGCAGCTGTTCCTAAAACCAACTGATTCAGGCTTTATTGATTTTATGTGTTTAAAGGCATTTGTTACATTTTGGGTTTAATGTATTGTATTGTTTAAATAAGTACAGTAGTGCTTCCTCTTATTTAATTCTATTTTCTCATTTTACTTATATTACTGTGGTGATATCCTTAATGAAAGGCATATCAATCCATTTAAGTTTAGTCTTTTTTCAATGAATACATGTAGAATAAAACATATGGATCATATTAACAATACATTTTAAAACTGGACTTCTTTAGACTGGTAATTCTGGGCATGTGCTTTGTGTCTTTAAATACTTAAGAATTGATAACTATGACACCAATCATATGTTTGTCACTTTTTAACTCAGTTAACATACATTTGATGGATTATTTTTCCTCAGCATTAATGCATGTATGTGCCAACTACACCCTTTTGGCCAGGTTTTATGCTCTTTTACAAGCAAAAGATTAATGATTGGCCTACCATTTCTGTGTTGGTAGTGGGTAGGTCAGCTTTTGTGTCTGTGAGGCAGGAGCTAAAATTTATTGGTTTCACCAAATACCAGTGTTGTGTCTACAGTATAACTGCACTTATTAGAAAAAAAGCAAGAAAATTCACTGGCCATGAGAATCTCTTAGGGGTTTTTAGGAGACATTAACTTTTGCTCCCATTACCAGAACATACTATGCCCTTTGAGCTTGAAGCTAAACCAATCAAAAAATGCGTCTGGGTGTTGCTTTCGTGGTGCAAAATGATCACATTCATGTTAATTATTTTTATACATGCTCTTGCAAGCTGAACGCAACTGATTATAGATGTTAGATACTAAATTGGACTTCAGGAGTGGCATCTTTGGGCCAAAGAGTATTAGCTATTTACAGATTACAAGGACCTGTTCTATTTACAAACCGCAAATGTTTTAATTGTAGGCAGGCTAGACAAACTAGGTATTGGTTGGAAGAAGAAAAAAATCAGAAAGCAAATACTCACTAGAGAGAAGAAAAAATGATGTTAACAGCAATTCTATGTGCTGTCTGATGGGCTATCTGCAAAGCAACAGACGATCTGGGACAGGGGTACTCAATTACAGACTTTGAGGTCCTCAGTGACTGCAGGTTTCGTAGCCAGAAGCCAGACCTAACAGATAATGAAAAGTCATATTTAATTATATGGCTTGTGATTGTTTTCATTTTTTCAAGACAAAAACTGTAAATGTTTAGTTTTCTTAAAACTGAATGAATAATTTTATTAACACAGATACTTTATGATGCATGTACACAGGTTTACATGGAAGCACATTAGCTGGAGAGCTGGTGGCTCCTTTGTCATTAGCACCTTATTATTAACTGATGGCTGTTTAAGAAGACAGCCAACAATTAAAACCTTAATGCAACAGTTTAGAAAGACTGATAGAACTTTATTTGTCCTCAGGGGAAAATTTGGCTTTTTACAGAAGCTCTTTAAATCTACTATATAATGAAACAATGAGGTCTGTGTGCCAATCCCTCTGAGCAATCACATTGGTCAGTCTGGTTTTAGTGATCTGATCAAAAGTGCAAGAGTGAGATGCGCAAGGAGAAGAAAAGGTATATGAGGCACCTTTAAACACAGCAAGTATGAAAGTGAAGAGGAGGTGAGAAAGGTGCCTTGAAAATAATGACAGTCTGAGAAGCAGGCTTTACGGGAATGTGCTCAAAAGAGGGAGCGCCAATGAAGAGACGTTCACATGCGAATACAGAGCAAAGGCACTGAAGGTACACATAGAACCAGAGATAGAAAATATTTGCTTTGTAAGCCTGTGATCTAAAAAGCCCAGGTTCCTAGAAACTATTGAAATCATCAAATTGTCAGAAAAAAATTGAAATGTAGAGATGTCAGGTAATTGAAAGGAACTCCTCTGGGCATCTGTCTCCTTGGAGAATTTGTTTCGCCAACGTGCTCGCCTCACTTGTGTATTAGTGGTGGGAGGAAAAGTAAAAGGGATGCCATTTTGCCAATGTTAGCAGCTAAGTGACTTTGTCTTTCTTCTCAGGTTTTGTTTCGCTGACATGCTGGCCTCTCTTGTGTATTAGCGGCTAAGCGAATTTTCTGTTTCCTCAGAGGTGGTGCCCTTACCCTGACTCCACCTCTCACTTCCGGGCCAGACAGACACACACTTCCATGCGTGGACATTTATATATATATATATATATATATATATATATATATATATATATATATATAGTGTAAGAGATAGATGCCCAGGATATGGGACGATGGGGGAAGGCAGCCTCTTTAGGGTGACTCCCTCTCTCAAGATGCTAGAGGGCAGCTCCCCTGGCTTACAGTGGTAACTCGGATTCCCACAGGGTACCATGGGACTTGGAATTCTGTATCGCAGCCCTGTTGGGTGATGTGGTTGGCACCAGGGGGTGCTGTGAACGAACCATAGGACATAAGGTATCTGCCGGACCCAGAAATGCTGGCAGGTCATGTGGGCAGAAGAACAGAAGCACTTACAGTTGGATAATCTAAAAAGGACTGACTTGAACCCAGTTGAGGAGCCAGAGTTGGGTGGAAGGTGAACAAAGCTTGCAGGGAGGTGTGGAGGAGAAAAGAAAAGAAATAGAGAGAGAGAGAGAGTGAGAATAATTGTGTGCAGTGTTGCTTATTTACTTGCGGCTGTGGTGGTGGAGAGCACTGTGAAGAATTTAAAAAGAAGAAAACAAGAATTGGTGTTTTTAACTTGTGTCCTCAGTGTCTGTCTCTTGGGTTTGAGGAGCAACAGTGCCCTCTAGTGTTTAACGCTGTTAAAAAAATTAGTGCAGGTTCTTTTTGACCCTACGAAATTCCCATAGTTCAAGCTGATCCTTCAAACTGAATGAGTGCCACTCTAGCCTTCAAGTTATTTCTTGTAGAAGTCACTCCATATTCCTAATTGTTGAACGATGGAAAAAGGTCAATTAAATGAGAAGGTCAGTTTCAAAACTTGGCTCACTCAGTAAAACTAAGGTTGTGTGTAGTTACTGTCAAGCTGAGTTTAGTTATCACTGGAGTACAAGCAGCCTACAATGTCACATGCAAGCCAAACATCCATTTTACACTAATAGCATAAGCCCTGGTAATGCAACAGGCCATGCTTGACAATGTTTGGCAGTCACCTATGGACATGTCAGCCTCCAGCAAATTAACGGTAGCAATTGCTAAATGGATAGCCACAGCATGCAGGCCGATTTACATACTGGAGGACGAAGTTTTGATCAACATAATTCGGCTCGTGTCCAATGACCCAACTTATGAATTAAGTTTGAGAGCCACAGTCATAACTAAGATACACGAGCTTTATGATTCAGAGAGGGCAAAACTAGCTAAAGAGTTGGAGATTACGGAGACAGTCACCCTTACTGGTGACTACTGGACATCACTTGGAAATCATAGCTACCTCGGGGTTACAACCCATTATATCGATGAACAGTGGAAACTGCATTCACATGCTTTGACGGTCATGAAAACATCGGAGAGACATCATGCCGAAACATGCGCCAAACATTTTATGAATGTAGCAAAGCAGTGGAATGTTGAGAATAAAGTAAGCATACTCTTTAATTTCAGCTGCGAGACAGCTGCCTTTCAAACACTTGCCATGCATCGCGCACAGCATTCAGTGTTCTGTCACAGTGTCTCTGCAGAATAGTGCATTTGACGGCACACTTTCCAAATGCGGAAAGTTGGTGGGGCACTTCAAGCACAGTCCATCAAATACTGCAGAATTTGAGAAACAGCAAGTCGCACATGGCCTGAAGACTGAGACACTCGTACAAGATGGAACTCCACTCTGGAGATGGTGAAGCGTATGCGAAGAAACGAGCAACCACAAGAGATGCACTAGCCCTACATAAAACTAACGTGGTCATGCCAACGAATGCTGAGCTGGAGAAACTTCAGAAGCTGGAGGCATTACTCCAGCCCTGCAGGTAATACGCATTTTTTTTTCTAGCAACCTTGCACGCTGTCATTGAAAAATTTGGCTATCCATCGGTCATTAAATACATATAGTGGGAGTGTGCAGTCTCTTTCTTTAGCGGCAAGTTCTTTTTTCATACTGTTGGATATTTGGCCAGTCCTTTAGCATATGGTTTGTCATAAGTTAGATTGAGCCCTGCGGTGGGTTGGCACCCTGCCCGGGATTGGTTCCTGCCTTGGGCCCTGTGTTGGCTGGGATTGGCTCCAGCAGACCCCTGTGACCCTGTGTTCCGATTCAGTGGGTTGGAAAATGGATGGATGGATAAGTTAGATTGATGTTTATGCCATTTTTTATGTAATAAATATGAGTGGGACAAATTTTGTGAAGGGATGTTCACCTTTTGTGATACAGTATGCAATGTTCACTTTAATTTTAAGAACCTTCTCATTAACTTTCTGTGTCATTAGCAGTGGTCACAGATGACAACATGCCATGTGGGTTTTTTTTATTTACTTTATTTTCTGAAAAACTATGCTTATACATTATTCCGTTTTAAAATCGGGTTTCCAGTAATGTACGGCATTGAGCCTGCCAACATTTCTCCCAATGCTTATTAGTACCTGCAAAACATTGGATTGATCATAAAAAAAGACTGGGAAATCTTTTAGCCACTGTGCGTTAAACTGGTACGTTTTTTGTGTCAGATAATGAGACATTTAATGGCAGGGGCCACCACCTCACATGTCGCAACAGTAGTAGCGCAGAGTTTAAGTTGGATTGGGAGGGGGGCTTGCCATCCTCTACTCATTGCCTATTCTCTCCTGTTAATGTTGTGATATTACATTACAGTACATCCACAAATAATGTTTTTTAAGTGCAAATTCGGTAAAAAAAACAAACAAAAAAAAAGTTGCACTGTGCAGTCCTAATAAAGTCCAGTTATAGTTAAGTATGACTACCTCTATGCAATCCTCAAGTCTATCTTACAGCTGTTTTGGTATTGTTTTTTATGTATGAGTGAATACAAATGCATATCAGGCCCTCACAATTTAGTTAATATTAAATTGATTTTGGCAGATACTTTACTGAACTCCTTGGACGAGAGAAGTTTGTTTCATGTTCAGTGGAACTGCCCGCTTTATGCTATCTGTCTCGGATGATGGAGAGTTTAGAGGATGACCCAGCCTATATAATAATGTTCAAGCAAACCTGCACCATGAACATGGAGAAATGGAAGGAGAAAACAAACAATACATGGCTAAAGATTTCCACAGCACTTGACCCCAGGTTTAAGGACCTTAAGTGCTTACACATAGCTGACAGAGCTGAGGTGTGGTCATTGATTGCTGGCATCCTCAAAGAAGAGATACAGCAACCAGTGCAAGCTGCAACATCAGAACCCCCAAAGAAGAAGGCATCTCTCTTAGTGGCTTCAGAGTCAGAATCTGATGAGAAGGAGGACTGTATTAAAAACTGTCTGGAGCACAATAAAGTAGAGCCTCTCATCAGCATGGAGGATTGCCCCCTAAAGTGGTGGTTCACACATGCTCTGGTATACAAAGAGCTAGCTTGCCTTGTTTGCAAGTACTTGGCAACACTTGCCACATCAGTGCCTTGCGAGAGGTTGTTTTCATTCTCTGGGCATATTGTGCAGAAAAAGCGAGCTGCCCTGTCCTCTGGAAATGTGACCAAAATTGTATGTTTAAGCAACTGGCTTGGTTTAATAAAATAGAAATATTGTATTATTCATAATAATCCAAAAGGCCAACCTGCTGTTTCTGCTGAGAAATTAACTTGGCTAACTATATTAAGAATTTTGAATTGTATTCTGTTTATAAAATCCTGTTTCTTGAGTTTTTGGAGGGTTTTTGAGTGAGATTTATTATACATTATTGGGAAATACATGGAGACTGCAGTATGAGACTACATTTCTTAAATATGTCATCTATTTTACAACATAAGCCCAACTGTTTGTTTTCTGTGTTCAGCATTCCACAGAGTATGAGTGAATAAAGCCTCCTCACAGTTGAAGTTTTGTCTTTATTTCCACTTCTTCCAGTTACCTGAATATGTGAAGAACATTTATATGCCATTATGTTGTGTCCATTCTTTTTAAAATGGTCTGACTGCGCTTAAAAATCTTTGTGGTAAAATTTCAACATAAAAAAATAAATAAATTTGAGATTAATCACGATTAATTACACAAAGTCATGCGATTAATCGTGATTAAACTTTTTGATTGCTTGACAGCACTTATATATATATATATACAGTATATATATATATATATATATATATATATATATATATATATATATATATATATATATATATATATATATAGTGTGATAAATCTTTTTTGACACAAAAAAGAAGCGTCATAAAAACAAAGTTTTGAGGACTGTCCCTGTATATTGTCCATAGGACAAGAAAAAAAACACAAAAAAAAGACGTTTGGTTGATCAAAAGCAAGTGTATATAGCAGCTGTTGAATGGTACATGACAAAATGGTGTTTTTATACAGAAAACAAAATGGGGACAGGAAATGGTTTGCAGGATATGACGTCGATGTTGTGAGGCGGAACCGGCGTCATTAACAGAAAGCCGGAAGTGATGTCATCATGGAGTGTCGGAACTTTCGTCTTGACAGGCGCTGGAAGTGACGTCTTGGTGGCCATTTCGGAACCCGCAAAAATGCTCACACTTCTGCTGAATAATCAGTTGGCTGAAGGTCCTCAGTGTTAGTGTGTCACATATGCAGAATTGTTCATAATGGCACTAAGTTTTGCTTAAGTTCTCTACTACTACCTCCAGGGAGTTCAGAATATGTAATTAAACCACACAGGTAGGTCCAATCATAACATTTTCAATATAGGTTTTAGGTATATACAGTATTTTCACATTCAGTGAGTAGCAGTCCTTACATAGAGTGCTAACCACAGTTCATGATCCTTACTTTGTTGTTATTTAGTCTTCAGGAAACAGCCTTGAAAGTTCAGTTACTATATAGAAAAGAAGAGTATTTTTAGCTTGAGTAAAATTTCAGCATTTTTGACATGTTTGTCAAGTACATATTATAAAAATCCTCCACAGTACCAGAACATTGCAAGAAGTTTCAATTGTTATGTTGCTAATTAGTGGGCTCTGCTCATCTTTAGACTGTGAGAGGAAGCCAAATACTTTAAGAATATCAACAGAGCTGAATAGTTGGTAGAATGCCTAAGCTCTACCAAGGCAGTAGCTAGATCAGGATTTGATTTAAGACTTTAGCATTTTAGAGACAGTAATACTATGCAGTACACTCATTGGTCTGAACATCCTTTAGAATTTTAAGATATGTTTTGGTAATCATGCAGTTGTTTTTATAAGATGCAATACTCAAGTCTAGCTTAGTTTGACATGTAATCAATAAACTGTCAGGCATGTTCTAACCTGCTTAGTTCTAAATAGGGTCACAGGGGACCCTTGAGCTTATCCCAGTTAGCACAGGGTGCAAGGCAAGAACAAACCCTCAAAAGGGTGCATCAGTAAATTGTAATATGTCTTTAAACCTTTTTTATTCAGAAAAGTATATTTTATTTGATGGTAAAAAATCTCATCCAGCTTCTCAAATGAATCCTTGTTTCTTGAATTATTAAGCTACCTTCTTACTTACCTTCATTCCAAGTGCTGCTCCCCCAAAAAGTCTTTTACCTCCAGTTTTGAAATTGTTCCAGATGAAGTCATGTATTTAAATCAATATGAAATGTGTATCAAGATGCTCTCAATGGCCATTTTTTAGTTATAGCTGCTCATTCACACAAATAGCCTGCTCCTCCAAACAACTAATCATGAGGCTCCAACTTAATATTTTCAGCATAGCATGGTCAAGAGGTCTAATTGGTTCTTTGGCCATCTATTAGAAAGATTTGAGTAACTTTGACTGTGGTAGGATTGCTGGTGTTAGAAGTAGTGGTTCAAGCTGGTTTCAGTGAAATTACCATACTGGGATTAATTACACTCCTTATATACACTGTGTTTTACAGAAAATGGTTATTATTATTGACAAACATAACCAGTTAGCACAAGTTTCTTGAGCATAAATACCTTATTAGTAAAAGAGGACACGGTAGAATAATGAAATTTGTTAAAGCCCACAGAAATGCCTGAAATATTCAAATAATAGCTGTATACAACAGTGGTGTGCACAAGGGTCTGTCTGAATATCCAGTGCATTAGACCTTAAAAAGAATGGGATGTGCTGTGGCATCAGAAAATCACTCCAGGTTTCACTGAACTAGGAACTGACGAGAGAAGCTACAGCAGGTGCAAGATTACCGAAGCTGGATGACTGAACATTGGAAAAATATTACTTGTTTGACAAATCTTGAGTTCTGAAATTTGGCATAAATAATATAAAACCATGGATCCACTCCACACGGGCTCAATGATACAAGTTGATTGTGTTAGTGTAATGTTGTGAGGAATAATCTTTTTTTCATAGTAGCTGAGCAGTTTGAATTCCACAGCTTACCTAAATAGTTCAGCCCTTTATGGTCACATTCTATTGTTTTGAAGTGGGTACTTAGACTCTTTTTGGAGTCCCTGGAGGGGGTGCTAGAGGGCATACCTTCTGGGGCTCCCTCGTACTGCTGGGAGACTTCAATGCTCACATGGGCAATGATAGTGAGACCTGGAAGGGCGTGATTGGGAGGAATGACCTCCCCCGATCTGAACCCGAGCAGTGTTTTGTTATTGGACTTCTGTGCTCGTCACGGATTGTCCATAACGAACACCATGTTCAAACATAGGAGTGGTCATATGTGCACTTGACACCACACAGTTTGATGATTGACTTTGTGGTCGTGTCGTCGGACTTGCGGCCACATGTTTTGGACACTCGGATGAAGGGGGGGCGGAGCTGTCAACTGATCACCACCTGGTGGTGAGTAGGCTTCAATGGTGGGGCCCAAACGTGTTGTGAGGGTCTACTGGGAACATCTGGCAGAGTCCCCTGTCAGAAGTAGCTTCAACTCACACCTCCGGCAGAACTTCGACCATGTCCCGAGGGAGGTGGGGGACATCGAGTCCGAATGGGCCATGTTCTGTGCCTCTATTGTTGAGGCAGCTGACCAGAGCAGTGGCCGTAAGGTGGTCGGTGCCTGTCATGGCGGCAACCCCCGAACCTGTTGGTGGACACTGGCGGTGAGGGATGCTGTCAAGCTGTAGAAGGAGTCCTACCGGACCCTTTTGTCCTGAGGGACTCTAGAGGCAGCTAATAGGTACTGGCAGGCCCAGCGGAATGTGGCTTCGGTGGTTGCTGAGGGAAAAACTCGAGGAAAAGAGGAGTTTGGGGAGGCCATGGAGAATGACTTTCAGACGGCTTCGAGGAGATTCTGGTCCACCATCTGGTGTCGCAGGAGAATGAAGCAGTGCAGTTTCAACACTGTATATGGTGGGGATGGTGCGCTGCTGACCTTGACTCGGGATGTTGTGGGTCGGTGAGGGAAGTACTTCGAAGACCACCTCAATCCCACTAACTGCCTTCCAATGAGGAAGCAGAGCCTGGGTATTCGGAGATGGGCTCCCCCATCTCTTGCACTGAGGTAACCATGGTGGTCAAAAAACTCCTTGGTGGCAGGGCCCCGGGGGTGGATGAGAAATGCCCAGAGTTCCTCAAGGCTCTGGATGTTTTAGGACTGTCTTGGTTGACAGATCTCTGCAACATCGCATGGACATCGGAGACAATGCCTCTGGATTGGAAGACCGGGGTGGTGGTCCTTCTCCTTAAGAAGGGGGGCCGGAAGATGTGTTCCAACTACAGAGGGATCACACTCCTCAGCCTCCCTGGAAAAGTCTATTTGGGAGTTCTGGAAAGGAGGGTCGAACCTCGGATTCAGGAGGAACAGTGTGGTTTTCGTCCTGGTCGCTGAACAGTAGACCAGCTCTACACCCTTAGCAGGGTCCTGGTGTACATGTGTTTTGTGGACTTGGAAAAGGAGTTCAACCATGTCCCTCTGGGAATCCTGTGGGGTGCTCCAGGAGTATGGCGTACCAGACCCCCTGATAAGGGCTGTTCGGTCCCTGTGCAACCAGTGTCAGAGCTTGGTCCACATTGCCGGCAGTAAGTCGAGCCCGTTTCCAGTGAGAGTTGGACTCTGACAGGGCTGCCCTTTGTCACCGATTCTGTTCATAACTTTTATGGACAGAATTTCTAGGCGCAGCCAGGGTGTTGAGGGCGTCCCGTTTGGTGGACTCAGGATTAGGTCACTGCTTTTTGCAGATAATGTTGTCCTGTTTGCTTCATCAGGCCGTGATCTTCACCTCTCTCTGAATCGGTTTGCAGCTGAGTGTGAAGCGGCTGGGATGGGAATCAGCACCTCCAAATCCGAGACCATGGTCCTCAGCCAGAAAAGGGTGGAGTGCCCTCTCAGGGTTGGGAGTGAGATCCTGCCCCAAGTGGAGGAGTTCAAGTATCTCGGGGTCTTGTATATGAGTGAGGGAAGAATGGAGCGTGAGATCGATAGGAGGATCGGTGCGGCGTCCACAGTGATGCGGGCTCTGCATCGATCTGTCGTGGTGAAAAAGGATCTGAGCCGTAAGGCAAAGCTCTCAGTTTACCAGTTGATCTACGTTCCTACCCCCACCTATGGTAATGAGCTATGGGTAGTGACCGAAAGAACGAGATACACTCAGCCAAAATCAGTTTCCTCTGCAGGGTGTCTGGGCTTTCCCTTAAATATAGGGTGAGAAGGTGAGTCATCCAGGAGGGGCTCAGAGTAGTTCTGCTGCTCCTCCGCATCGAGAGGAGTCAGATGAGATGTTCCAGGCACGTCCAAATGGGAGGAGGCCCATGGGGAAGACCCAGGATACACTGGAGGGACTATGTCTCCCGGCTGGCCTGGGAATGCCTCGAGATTCCCCTGGAAGAGATAGAAGAAGTGGGCAGGGAGAGGGTAGTCAGGGTATCTGCGCTCAAGATACTACCCCTGCGACCCGACCTCGGATGAGCGGAAGAGGATGGATGGATGAATAGATGGATGAATACTTAGAACTTAGTAGACTTATTCTTAGAAGAACAATTTGCCAAGTTTCAAAGCATATATCATCTCAAGCTAGTCTCACAAACATGACAGCCAGTACCATGGCAGCACAGTTTCCAGATATCAGTGTAATACAGTACATTTAGGATGAGATACAACCAAAAGATTGCAGCATAAATGTATAATCAGATATCCATCCATCCTCTTCCGCTTATCCGAGGTCGCGTCGCGGGGGCAGCAGCTTAAGCAGAGAGGCCCAGACTTCCCTCTCCCCGCCACTTCTTCCAGCTCTTCCGGGAGAATCCCATGCGTTCCCAGGCCAGCCGGGAGACATAGTCCCTCCAGCGTGTCCTGGGTCTTCCCCGGGGCCTCCTCCCGTTGGACGTGCCCGGAACACCTCACCAAGGAGGCGTCCAAGTGGCATCCTGATCAGATGCCCGAGCCACCTCATCTGACTCCTCTCGATGCGGAGGAGCAGCAGCTCTACTCTGATCCCTCCCGGATGACTGAGCTTCTCACCCTATCTTTAAGGGAAAGCCCAGACACCCTGCGGAGGAAACTCATTTCAGCCGCTTGTATTCGCAATCTCGTTCTTTCGGTCACTACCCATAGCTCATGACCATAGGTGAGGGTAGGAGCTAGATCGACTGGTAAATTGAGAGCTTTGCCTTACGGCTCAGCTCCTTTTTCACCACGACAGACCGATGCAGAGCCCGCATCACTGCGGATGCCGCACCGATCCGCCTGTCGATCTCACACTCCATTCTTCCCTCACTCGTGAACAAGACCCTAAGATACTTGAACTCCTCCACTTGGGGCAGGATCTCCCCCAACCCTGAGAGGGCACTTCCACCCTTTTCCGGCTGAGGACCATGCTCTCGGATTTGGAGGTGCTGATTCTCATCCCAGCCGCTTCACACTCAGCTGTAACCGATCCAGAGAGAGCTGAAGATCACGGCCTGATGAAGCAAACAGGACAACATCATCTGCAAAAGCAGTGACCCAATCCTGAGTCCACCAAACCGACCCCTTCAACACCCTGGCTGCGCCTAGAAATTCTGTCCATAAAAGTTATGAACAGAATCGGTGACAAAGGGCAGCCCTGGCGGAGTCCAACTCTCACTGGAAACGGGCTCGACTTACTGCGCAATGCGGACCAAGCTCTGACACCGTTGTACAGAGACCAACAGCTCTTATCAGGGGTCCGTACCCCATACTCCCGAGCACCCCCACAGGATTCCCGAGGGACACGGTCAATGCCTTTTCCAAGTCCACAAAACACATGTAGACCGGTCGGGCAAACTCCCATGCACCCTCCAGGACTCTGCTAAGGGTGAAGAGCTGGTCCACTGTTCCGACCAGGACTAAAACCACACTGTTCCTCCTGAATCCGAGGTTCACTATCCGACGGACCCTCCTCTCCAGAACCCCGAATAGACTTTTCCAGGGAGGCTGAGGAGTGTGATCCCTCTATAGTTGGAACACACCCTCCGTCCCCTTTTAAAGAGGGGACCACCACCCCGGTCTGCCAATCCAGAGGCACTGTCCCGATGTCCATGCGATGTTGCAGAGACGTGTCAACCAAGACAGTCCTACAACATCCAGAGCCTTAAGGAACTCCGGCGATCTCATCCACCCCGGGCCCTGCCACCAAGGAGTTTTTGACCACCTCGGTGACTTCAGTCCCAGAGATGGGAGAGCCCACCTCAGAGTCCCCAGGCTCTGCTTCCTCATTGGAAGGCATGTTAGTGGGATTGAGGAGGTCTTGAAGTACTCCTCCCACCACCCACAACGCCCGAAGTCAGGTCAGCAGCGCACCATCCCCACCATATACGGTGTTGACACTGCACTGCTTCCCTCCTGAGACGCCGGACGGTGGACCAGAATCTCCTCAAGCCGTCCAAAGTCGCTCTCCATGGCCTCCAAACTCCTCCCATGCCCGAAGTTTTGCCTCAGCAACAACGAAGCCGCGCTCCGCTTGGCCTGCCGGTACCTATCAGCTGCCTCCAGAGACCCACAGGACAAAAAGTCCTATAGGACTTCTTCAGCTTGACGGCATCCTCACGCCGTGTCCACCAACGGGTTCGGGATTGCCGCCACGACAGGCACCACCACCTTGCGGCCACAGCTCCGTCAGCCGCCTCAACAATAGAGGCACGGAACATGGCCCATTCGACTCAATGTCCCCACCTCCCTCGGGACGGGTTGAAGTTCTGCCGGAGGTGGGAGTTGAAGCTACTTCTAACAGGGGACTCTGCCAGCTGTTCCCAGCAGACCCTCACAACACGTTTGGGCCTACCAGGTCTGACCGCATCTTCCCCACCATCGAAGCCAACTCACCACCAGGTGGTGATCAGTTGACAGCTCCGCCCCTCTCTTCACCCGAAAGTGTCCAAGACATATGGCCGCAAGTCCACGACACGACCACAAAGTCGATCATCGACCTGAGGCCTAGGGTGTCCTGGTGCCAAGTGCACATATGAACACCCTTATGCTTGAACATGGTGTTCGTTATGGACAATCCATGACGAGCACAGAAGTCCAATAACAAAACACCGCCGGGTTCAGATCGGGGCCATTCCTCCCAATCACGCCTTCCAGGTCTCACTGTCATTGCCCACGGAGCATTGAAGTCTCCCAGCAAAACGAGGGAATCCCCAGAAGGTATGCCCTCTAGCAACCCCTCCAGAGACTCCAAAAAGGGTGGATACTCCAAACTGCTGTTCGGTGCATACGCACAAACAACAGTCAGGACCCTTCCCCCCACCCTAAGGCGGAGGAAGGCCACCCTCTCGCCCACCGGGTAAACCCCAATGCACAGGCTCCAGTCGGGGCAATAAGTATGCCCACACCTGCTCGGCGCCTCTCACCGGGGGCAACTCCAGAGTGGTAGAGAGTCCAGCCCCTCTCAAGGAGATTAGTTCCAGAGTCCAAGCTGTGGGTCGAGGCTCCTTCCCGTTCAGAGAGGTGACATTCCATGTCCCAAGAGCCAGTTTCTGTAGCCAAAGATCAGACCGCCAAGGTCCCCGCCTTCGGCCACCACCCAACTCACACTGCACCCAACCTCTTTGGCCCCTCCCATAGGTGGTGAGCCCATGGGGAGGAGGACCCACGTTACCTCTTCGGGCTGTGCCCGGCCGAGCCCCATGGGTGCAGGCCCGGCCACCAGGCGCGCCATCGAGCCCCACCTCCAGGCCTGGCTCCAGAGGGGGGCCCCGATGACCCGCGTCCGGGCAAAGGAAAACGTCGTCCAAGGTTTTTATTCTTCATCAGAGGTTTATTGAACCGCTCTTTGTCTCATCCCTCACCTAGGACCAGTTTGCCTTGGGTGGCCTACCAGGGCATAAAGCCCTGGACAACATAGCTCCTAGGATCATTGGGACACGCAAACCCCTCCACCACGATACGGTGACGGTTCAAGGAGGGATAATCAGATATTTTTAGGAAATATTTAATGATTTCGAATCAGCATGAAGTAAAATCCCCTTGGATTCCTATTTTTACCTAATAAATATGGCCACTCAGTCCACATGTCTTTATACTAATAACATTGATAAACAGGGATGCCAATGTAAGTAGCTAAAACTCAAAAGTCATTAATGCAGAGTATCTCTTACTTTATTGCCCTTTATTTAGTTTGACTCATGTAAGAAAATAGCTTTGTGAGTCATTGGTCCCAGTAAAGAACATGTTTCTGTTTCTGCCCCCATTTCTCCATCATCTGCTGCTGCTGCTTGTTTTTAACCGAGTTTCTCCTTGAATACAATATACAGCAGTGTAGGAAGGATAAATTACACATTTTACATGTCTTCTCTTTATAGAACTGACTTATCTGCCTAGATTTAGATAGAAAAAGCACTATCATCTTCTAATAAGCTCCAGTTTTGTACTTGCTTGCTTTTTCCAAATGTGTTTACTTAACGTCTCTAATAAAAGGAACAGACACTTTTTTTCTCACTTGGGAGTTACAAACAACCTTTTTTACTGGTTTGAACTTCACAGTTGCACAGTTATAAGCAATTACCATGAACATTAGTGGTAAAACATTTTTTACTTGTTACTCTTAGCCTGAATGAATGATTATTTGGCCAACTCGTTAGCTAAATCAAGTCGATCTCTAAATCAATCTCTACTCTTTTGATTTGCTTGAATGCCATAACCTGTAATTTTCCACTAATTTATTGTGTGATATTCTACAGCTATTCCTTTCATTTTGATGTATTATTGGTCTTATAAATATTCAACTTCGTAATATTATAATTTCCTCTGTGGTAAAGTATATACAATTTGTTCTAACTGTTCTTAGCCCATTCTGGGCATTACACATGTACAGTGAATTCAGAAAGTATTCAGACCCCTTCGCATTCTGTACATTTTACTATGTTGCAGATTTAATGGATACATGGATGAAATGGATACATTTGCCATGTTTGCCAATCAATGTACACTCAGTCATCCATTGTGACAAAATGAAAGAATTTTCTGGAAGGTTTGCAAATGTATTAAAAATCAAAAGCTAAAACCTCTCATATAGATAACTTTGCTGTTGCACTCCAAATTGTGGTCAGGTGCCTCCTGTTTGCTTTAGATATCCTTGAGATGTGCCTTGATTGGAATCCACCTATAACAAACCAAATTGGTAAGAAAGGCACACACCTGTGTATATAATGTCTCACAATTCACCTTGCATGTCAGGACAAAACCAAGGCTTGAAGTTTCTGTAAACCTCTGTGATAAAGTTGTGTTGAGGCCTTGATCAGGGCAAGAGTATAAAACCATTTCTAAAGCTTTGAGTGTTCCCAGCAGCACAGTGGACTCAATAATTGGGAAATGGAAGATGATTGGAACCACCAGGACTCTACCAAGAGTTCACGATCTATCCAAACAGAGTAACCAGGCAAGAAGTTTATTGATTAGGGTTGGTGTCCAAGCACTCAATGATCACACTAACAGAGTTTCAGAATCCCTCTACTAATATGGAAGAACGTGTTAGAAAGATGACCATCTCACCAGTACTCTATCAGGTTTTTATGTTAGAGTGGCTAGAGAGAGGCCACTCTTGAGTAAAAGCCATACAGTTTAAGGGACTCTGAAAACATGAGGAAAAAATTTCTCTGGTCTGATGAGGCAAAAATTAAATTCTTTGCGCTGAATTCTAAACAATATGTCTGATGAAGACAAAACTCTACTCATCTCCTGCCTAATACTATCCCTATGGTGACAGTATCATGTACTAGGGATGCATCTCAGTGTCAGGGAAAGGGAGACTGGTCAGTAGCCTATTGAAAAAAGGATACGTGCAGCCAAATACAGAAAAGTCGTTCAAGGAAACCTGCTTCAGCTTGCACACAGCCTTAAACTGGGGTGACAGTTCACCTTTCAGCATGACAATGCAGTGGCATCATTCAGAAAGTGGTCCCCTGAGGCAGAGCAGGCTCTGAGAGACTGCTTTGGAACTACGGTCTGGGATATCCTGCAGGGGTCACATAGTGAAAACATTGAGGAGGTTGTTGCGCAAAAAATGTATGCCGATCTTCGTGGAGGAAGAAGGCCGCCTGCTCTGCCGAATCGGGTCCGTAAAAGGTGACAGGGCAAACGCATAGCCGATTAGCCATGTGATCACGGGAAGGTAAACAGCAAAGCGGCGGCGGGACAGAAGCAGGCAGGCAGGCACACACAACAATCAACAATCCAAGAAAAAAATAACATGAAATAACTATATACAATAAATATAATATGAAATAACTATATACATACAATAAATAAAAATCAAACAACAATCCAAGGAACTATATACAAACAAACAATAAATAAATATCAAACAATAACTTCTGCAATAAAAAAAATAACAGATGAAGCCCAAGATTAAAAAATAAATTTGAGAGGAAGAGGCCTGCCAACATTTAAAATGCCAGTCATTTGCAAAGATTGCCAAAAAAAAGAAAAAAAAAGTAAAGAACATCTTGAAAAAAGGAAGGAGGCCTCCTTGACAACATATAAAGAGCCAGTCATTTGTAAAGATTGCCCAAAAAAAAGTAAAAACAGCTTGAAAAAGGAAGGAGGCCTCCTTTAAGCAGGCCTCCTTGTGAACAAAACAAAAGAAGAAGCAATGTATAGGCCCATCTACAAAAGTAATTAATTAATTAATTAATACATTTTTAAAAATTCTTTAATGGGCACCCCGCACGATTTTTCTTCTCCCTCCTCTTTTACTCCAGCCACTCCTGGACACTTCTGCCAGCTGAGGTGGAGCAAAAGAATTCCCCCCCAAAGCTGTGGCCGAACTCTTTTGTTTATGGATGGCCACAAAGCTGGCAAACATAGACCTCTACTTTCTTTCTTTGTTTGGAGGGATTCCTTGTTGTCATGCCAGCTCGTCCACCTCCTGCTTTTTCTTCCGCCGCTAGGCAGTGGTGCGGTGTACCAAAGGTCCCGCCTGTGGCGGTGGAAGTGGAGGAGCAGCAGTGTCAGCCGGTGCGGGGAGTGGCTGGGTGGCGGGTGTTTCTTGTGGCATGGGGCAGTGGCTAACAATTGGTGGTGATGTCGCTGCGTCGCCTGACCAGACAGGTCAGGTGGATCTGTGTATTGTAACTGTTCTGCAGCAGACTGCTCGAGGCCCGTGGGCCGTGGGCATTTGGCACGGGTGGGCTCCGAAGCAAGGGCCCAGCTGGTTGACAATGGCACGGTCATCTCCAGAGCCCGCCGTACCAGTTCCCTGGAGCAAGCGTAGTGCCTACAGGAACAGAAAGCAAAGTAAGTCAGGGAGGGAGGGAGGAGAGGGGCATGGTGGATCCCATTTGTCCAGTGTGTACTTACCATTGTGCTAGGGTGCGCTGATTGAGGGGGAATAACTGTATACATGTCTAGGCCATGAGTACCGGGTTTGTAAGGATGTTTTCCTGTATGCAGATATAACCACGCATTACAGCTGCCCAGCGGTTCACCCTCACACTGCAGATGGTGGTTCCTTCGGGGTGAATCCTGGATAGCTCTATACAAACGGCCTCCACAAGGCGGCTGATGTTTGGCATCTGTGTGGCTTGGCCGCCTTGGCTGACCATACACCTAAAAAACTCGGGGGTGAGAGAGAGAGAGTCATTCAGACCTGCCATCGATATCCGATCAAAAGGAATGAGGCCACGGCAAAGAGGTTGAGCACGTACCGTTGCAAGCTCTCCACTGGTCTGCGAGTGCTTGCATCGGAACCTCTCCTTCACCAGTCTTACCTGGTGGCGTGGCGGGAAGCAAACATGGGCCTTGTCGCCCTCTGGCAATCGTTCCCAAGGGCAACAATCTCCGCCACATGCTGCTGCGTCACATAGGCATGATGACGCAGCTTCAAGAGACTACAGGCCAGGTTGACCACGTGCTCGTAACCCGGGCCAGTGTCATCTCAAAGGCTATTCTGTTGGGGGAAGAGAGTGAAATTTAGAAAAGGGAGCACTCATCAGATATTCCACATGTATATCCCAACTCGTTGGGAGAGACTTACCAGCTCGTGGGACACCCTCGTGGGAGACAGAGAGAGAGAGAGAGAGAGAGAGACGCACAGACAGAAAGACAAATGGACAAGGGCTTGACGCCCACCTCACCAGTGTATTTCACAGGCCAGGTGTAATCCTCAACCAGCTTCATGTGATGCACAAGTTCGCTCAGCTCATTGAGGGAGTTCTGGAGTTGGCCAGTGTAGAAGACCATATCACAGTCTGCTCCCTCCACTGTTTGTGCTGCATGGTCCTCGTTCCACCACACCAGGCCTTCCACCAAATAGGCCTGAAAGTGGGCCACGCTGGCTGAAGTGCCTGAAAGACATGGTGAGAGAAAAAAATGCAATGCCACCCACTCCCTCGCACTACACAGCTCACAAAGAACAGATTTCTGGGCACACTTACCAGGTATGAAGCGGTCCAGATGCAGGTGGAACGACTCCAATGAAATTGAACCTCGCACACACCTGAACACCGGCAGCGTGATTCCCCCCTTTAACCAGCTGCCCGGTCTGCATGTACAGGTGCACGCCAGGTGGGTCCTGGATGTAGTGGAGGTGGCGCCTCTGAGTTTTCCAGATTTCCCAGATATTGTCGAGGTCCAAAAGCGGGATACCCATTGTGTCAGTTGCATCCCCGAAGGCCTCCAGCATCTTGTCAATGAGCCTGCCGGTCTCCTCCGCTCCACGCGTGCAGCAGCGGCAGTGGCAGGCCAGCTCCTTTAATGGAATGTTTCCATAGCTGGAACCTCGGGGACCGTTCCCCGCCTCACCAGCCTTGGCCTGTCACAGCCGGACGACGTCTCCATGGTCCCACTCAAAAATGCAGAACGAGAGACGCGCCATGAAGAAGCTGTATAGTGGGTGGCTCTCTGTGGTGTCACCCGCCGCGAAGCGTCGCATCAGGTGCCACACGTCGAGCTGCACCACTAGCTGATCCCACTGGTGAAATAAGAGGGTCACTTTGTATGGTCCCCCCTGGGAACAGCAGTCTTGGTCCACATAGAGGACCATAGACGGAGACACACTGGCATCACGGTATCGCTGTATCAGGGGTGCAGTATCGCGGCCATGGGGTGCAGGCCAGTGCCCTCGGCTGCAGTGAGGACACTGATCAAAATCTGGCCGTGCTCGTTCCCCATGTTGGTCACCCAAGCTGGTGTACCTGCCGCGGCACCAGCGAGTTTCTTGGTCACCTGAACGATGAAAGGGAGAGTGACGGTAAGCTGGAAGGAAAGAAGGCAAGAAGGAAGGAGGGAGGAGATGGCGATATCGCTCACCTTCTTGGTTGAGCCTATCTTTAAGATTGAGCCAAAGGTGGAGGTGATCTGTGCCTTGGTCTCTTCTAGCCTCGAAGCCACCACCCTGGCATAGATGGACAGCAACCACTGGGCACCGGGGTCATCCGTGGTGCTTGAGGCGGAGTCGCAGATGGCTCAGCACCCGATGTGATGAACTTGGCAACTGCGAACAGGTACTTTTTGGACCTCAACATCCAGGACCTGGTGTGCTCCTCGAGCAGACATCTGCACAGCCGGTTGGCCCCGTTGCCCAGCATGCACTCATGCATCTGTACGATGAGCTTTTTGTCACAGGATAACCTGTGGTAGACAGAACAGAGAAGTTAGGACTGTGGACAGTTGACGCAGCCATCGGAGACTCTTTATCTGACCTGTAAGTCAGGATAGCTGGAAACTCATCCTGGTGGGTGTGGTGCAGTTGATCCAAGACATCCTGCGACCAGCCATCCACTTTCTTCCTGCAGCGACCGGCACTCCAGGTACTCCATAGCCATAAAATACCATCCATCTGTGTCCAGGACCCTCCGGACAGTCCTGTAGACTCCGGCTCCCGATAACCTGTGGCTGCACTCTGTGCAGTAGAGCTTGTAGCCCAGTACGGTATCCACAGGAACAACGGGTGCTGAAAAAAGGTGTCGGCCAAAGTCAGGGGCTGGAGGTACAGGTTGCGGGGGCCGGGAGGAAACCACCAAAGGCGAAGGTTGGAGGTCAGCGTAGGCTTTCCATCCTTGCCTCTGGTGAAAAGGACCCGGCTTACCCACATGTGCTGTTCTTTCGGTACTGATTTCCTCCAGCCCTCGGGGAAAAAGTAGCTGTTTGTACATTAATGACAGAGAGACAGAGAGAGAGACAGTGAGAGAGAGAGACAGCATGAGTAAGAGAAAAACAAACAAAAAGAATCAGACAGGCCCTGTTCCTTTCCCGGCAATGGCATTCAAAGAAACACATCCTTTTAACTCACCTCTCTCGTGTCTCCAGTTTCCATGGGTGGTTGTCACTTACCAGCCTCCAACTCCATGCAGGCCGACATCAGCACGTCATCGAGAATCTCGACGATGGAGGCTGCTGCAGAGAGAGTGGTGGTGGGGGCAACAGTGGTGCTTTTTGGAAGGGAGGAGTTTGCTGCTGCCTTCGCCTTGTCTCTCCGCCACACATATAGCTGGAGCGCATGCATCTTGGTACCGACTTTGGTGGTCTCGCGCCAGAGCCATTTGATGTAACTGTGTTGGGGTACAAAAGCGGGAATTGTAACAGGTGAACAAATGGAAGAAGGGTCCCATAACCTTGCTGTGCCCTTCCCCTTAGACCCCACCCAAAACTCTTTTTCTCCCCTCTTGGCCTCCCAATCTTCTGTATCATAAAGGGCCTCAAACATCAGGTGTCCGTGTTGGCCGAAGCCGACGAGCCTCTTGTCATCATCCAGGGGCCTGGCTGACCCGTCTCTCTCCCTCCTATGGTGGATTGCCGTCTTCACGTTGGGAAAGAGCCAGGCGTAGATCTCCAGGGCTTTCTTATTGCTCGCCAGCGGGCTATCCGACACCTGGCCATCTTCGCACTCCCTCAGGTGGGTTGCCAACACCATGACAGCATAGCCGAGGTCATGAGTCAGCAAAAGTTTGACCCCGGTACTGTCCAAACTGGGGCTCGCTGGGGCTGCGCACCAGTTTGGAGTCCCTGGGGTCACAACCTGCGGTCGGCACACATCTCCTGGCCTGCACCCTGACCATCTCGGCCGACTTACCTTGAATGGCACAGAGCCGCTCAGGCTGTTTGCCTTGGCGACCTGGACCGCCTCATCAGAGGCCTTGAGGGTCAGTTCGCCGGAGGTCTGGCGGCAGAACTGTGGCACAGGGTTCAAGCTGGATAAATTAGATAAACCAAGAGAAAGTTACAATTCCACTTCAAATTTTTACAATACCTCTGTTTTTCTTCAAATTTAACCAGCTGGAATGCAACGAACAACCTGAAACAGATCCGCAGGAAACTGGCAGACATTTAAATTTAAAGATTAGGTTACGACTGGTCTTCAGGCTAGGGAGAACTTCTTTAGTGCTGAACTGGTGGAGCAGAAAGAAGATTACTTAAGTTTGTATACTAGTGAGGACAGTTTACTTCCAATTTATATATATTTTTGGGTGGAAGTAATCTGTAATTACCAGTATGTTTGCTCAATTTTCATTATTGCGTTTTTGCATTATTTTTTACTCTTTGTTTTTGGTTATTTTTTTTGTCTGTCTTTTGTGAACTGTTTGTGGAACTGTTTTTGCTTAACATTTTTTCGGATTTTCTCATTACTTTTTGTTTTGGATTCACTTTAATTATTGTATATAGTACTTCCACTTATTTTTCTTGTTTTTGTTAAAAAAACCTGTGTAAATATTTGCAAGATATTATTGTAAATAGCTATTGGCCCATCTGGAATAAACAAGAATTCTGATTTTTGAACGGTTATAATTTTTTTGTGTCTCAATTCTCCCATCCCCAGGTCGTTCGATTACAGGTGTGCCAAGCTTGAAACTGTGCAATATTGCCTTTACAAATAAATAAATAAATATCTTAATTTACCCTCAACATTGGGAATAACGACACAAACATGAAACAACAGTTGGGAAAATGATCAAAAGCAGCAAACAAAGAAAACAAATTACAATAACTTTGGAAATTATGCTAAACGAGCACAGTTGGCAGGAGAATGAAGAACAGAAACAAGAGAAGTAGAGAACCCAGAATGCCCTGCATTTGTTGAAAACACATCTCTGAATTTGATCTCCATTTGCTTTTTAGGACCAACAGTTAAACTATTTTTTGGGATAGCAACCATCTTCAACTATGATGGGCTGCCAATATTGAATTCCATTGAATTCCTTTCAATAATTCAATTTCCTAGAGCAAATAAAAAATGGATTGAATTTTTTTTCATACTCATATGTCCTTTCATTTTTTTCCTTTTTTCCTGCAAGCATAAAAATAAAAATAACAGAATTTAACACAAGCATTAAACCAAGCATTTACCGAAAATTGCAAACATAATTTATTTACTATAATAAATAAGCATATAATTTCACAGTAGAAAACTAACATGTTAATTATAAAAATTAAAATTAAAGAAAAATGACTCCTACAGATCACCCCTTTGTCTTTTAAGATGTCGTCAAAGGTTTATCGGGTGTTTGTTACTGTTTGATCTTGCTTTTTTGTAGAAAAAGAGTATGTCACTGTGTGCTTTGGGATATTTTTGTAAGAAAAGCTAAAAGAGCATAGCTTGCCAGAACTGCAGTTAGGTTTTATTTTGTTAGGCTTCATACCCATGAGACAGCAGTGTCTGACTAGAGTCCTCCAAATGTACATCTTGCCTCTATTCCATGCTGAACAACAAGAAACAACATTTCAGAGGATTTAGCTGTTTATTTTGACTCAGTGTTCTTATCCTCAGGGCAATTTACAAAAGCAATTAAAATGAAACATTAGGTTCCAAAACTAAAGAAGAGAAATCAAAAGAATATAATGCACTGAATCTGGTCACTGTGCCGTAGAAAGAACATATTGAGGATCTTTGCATTTTTAATGCTGTTCCTTCCTTCTCTAAATGACTAAAAGAATTTAGATATTTTAACTGTGCTCAACACATAGTGCTCATTTTGCATGTAATTAATTCAAATGTTAATAAGGCAGGAAATCCATAAATCCTTTATTGAACTCAGGTCTGTATCATACAAGGTCGCCAGTTAACCTGACATGCGCATCTTCAAAACAGAGGAGATAGGGCACCAACAAAATAATCCAATATTTTTTATTCTGCTTAACAGTGAAGTACACTTAAAACTTAAAACAGGAAGTATATTGTTAAAAATATTGAAGTGGACATCTCCAAAAATTTCTGTTGTTATTTAGAAAGCAAGTAATTGAAATACAAAACCCAAATTTCCTTTTAACCATGCAGTAAACAGAATATTATACTATACAGAGGAGGAGTGAATACTGCATTTACGTTAAACAATGAGTAAAGAGCTTACCTTCAGGGAGTGCATGTATTTTTTACTGTGTATTTGACTGATGTCATCACCCAAAAACTGGATATGTTTGACCTGTTTATGAACATGTTTTAGAGTTAGAAAACTAGTAGGCAAGGTGATTTGCTCGGGGTCACGCACTGAGGTAGTGGTGGGAAATGAACTAGCAATCTTGTGTCTTACAGCTCATTGCCTATGCCACTACACTACACTACCTTATTTTCCCTACCTTTCTTTGTGGATCAAAATTCCTGCCTGTTACACTCAGTAGGTAGGTGAACAATACTAGTTTTAAGAAACAGAAAAACACCTTTTCTTCATTTGTCAAAGTGCTTTTCTTTAGCTAATACGTCTTCAAGGCACTTTCCAAGTGAAGATAATTTGTACAACTATTTACATAAACTTTGATGATCGGAAACGAGGATTATGGGAACTGGGATAAATACTTATGCATTTACATAAAAGACAGACAAACATTTACTAAAAAGATGTTTTTAACTTGTTTCTGTGTTTTCCTGTTTTCTAGAAACCAGAAGGTTAGTTTCTTGATTTTATAAGTTTTCACCTTCTGAATTTTCTCTTTAAAACTTTCATGTCGTATTGCAATTAGCTTGTCTTTTTATCTTTTTTTGCACAGCTGTGGATGAGATAGCACTTATGCTGTGATTCAAAGCTCTTGTATTTCTAATTTTGGAAAAATCTTGGAAAGCTAAAAATTTGCATGACAAAGTTACTACTGATCTTGTTAAAGAGTAACAGTTAAACAAAAGAAGAAGAATATTTGACAGGCTATTCTCAGTTCTAATTTCATTTGGTTCATATAAAACAGTTTTTACTGATATCAAGACTTTGAGGAGATGTTTTTGTCTTTTTCCTACTTGGTCCTTTGTCCATGCACGTGCCTAAGTGTGGTGTGGTCTTCCACAGCTCATTTTGAATGTAGGCTGTTTATCACATTCTCTACAATGTAGCAGCGATAATATAAAAGCTGTATTCCCTTCTTTTGAGGTACTAAGATTCCCTTCAAGATATAATGCTTCTTCTCCCAGACTAGGCTCAGTCACTAGCAGAAATCTATGATAAGCTGATTTCAGCTGGTAGTCCTCGAGTGTTTTCATTGGGATTCCAGCATGTGTCTTACCACAAGAGCAACAGAGAGAAAGGGGGAGGGACAGAGAGAGAAGGAGTTTTTGACCACTGAGAAGGTAAGAGAGAGATTTGTCTCATGATTAAATAAATTTGGTTTAGAGTTCCCTTTTAGGTACAGCTTAACACTTTGAACTTGAAGTATGAGTTAAGTTGTACCTAATTGAGCCTGTCAAAATGCGACATACGAGAGAAGTTTCAGTATACAGTAATCCCTCCTTGATTGCGGGGGTCGCATTCCAGAACCCCCCGTGAAAGGTGAAAATCTGCGAAGTAAAAAACATATGTTTATATGGTTATTTTTATATATTTTAAGCCCTTATAAACTCTCCCACACTGTTTATAAATATTCCCCGCACAGTTATACAGCATAAACCCTTTATATTCTCTTAGTTATTAGGTACGATTCATTGAAATTATGTATGTAAACACATTGTTTATATACTGCTCACAAACATACGTATTGTATATCATTGAGGAGGTTTATTTAATACGTAATACAGTTTTAAACATATTGTAATTGATTATGTAATATAAATAAAAGAGAAAAATTTATAACATGTGAATGCTGTACATAAAACCTAAATGTTATTTTAAAGATAGAGCGTCTCTGATACCACATATGTTACAGCCATTACGATAGACAGGTGTGGACGAAATCACAGACCCGACAGCAGGTGCGGTTATAAAGCAGCTTTATTTTCAGAGTCATGGTGAGAAGAGTTTCAGAAAAGCAGACAATCAAATATACATGACAGCGTCAGGGCTCTTCTGAACCCCGTCTGTTGGGTGGGGTCCAGTTTTATACCCCTAGAATGCGTAATTTAATATCATTATAAAATGTAACAGTCAACACATTTATTATACACAAACCTTTAGCCCCTTCAACGCCCCTTGTGCAACTTGATTTCTTGGCTCCTTTTGTTATGGCGTTCAGATGTAAGCTAAGGGAAAACGTGATAAGGCAGACTCATGTGTGGAATGCTCAGACCTTGAGTCCTTTGCACAAACATTTTTCTGTTTGCTAAAACAAAGCATGCTGTTACTTGGTTTTGTAAAGCTTACTTCTCAGACATGAATTAGTACAAGGGAACGAAGAGAACATTCGTCTTCCACACAGGCCACCGACAATAAATACCTACAATGCAAGAAAAATTGTATAAAATGTGTGTACATGTACTAAGTACGTGGAAAATTAGTTATGGGTACTCACCAACAATGACACGATGACTTGTCCGATAATGATGACATTTACTGCACTTTCACAGCTCTTCTAAAGGAGCCTCTTCAGGCGACTGTGTAGCACCGCCGTCGTCGTCTAGACTTTCTTCTTCCACTGAAGGTGTACTAGGCAGTGTTTTGTGGGTAAGGAGCATCGTGATGGGTAGTTGCTGGCGCTGCTTTTTCATTTGTGTAAAGAGGTTCTTATACACTTCCGTGGCGCCGTCTAGAGCATTTTTAAATTGCAAAGAACGAGTCATTTGCGGGTCCCATTCTTCAACTAAGGTCTGGAGATCTTTTGCCATTTGTAGAATGGTCATGAGACGCTCGAGAGTTAGGCCTGTGTCTTCTTCTTCCTGTGCTGGGTCTTCTTGTTCTTCCTAGCTCACTGACTTGGTCATCTCAGCCAAATCTGCGTTACTCAGCGGCTCAGAGTGGATATCGAGCAGCTCATTTTGTTGAATCCTTCTCCTTTTAGCAGTTTTGCCAGCCTGACTGCCTTGTCAACCGCTGAGTGATGAATTTCTTCTGCAGAAAAGCTCTTATTGTCATTCACAACTTCACAATTACTTCTAGCAGGCATTAACCGTCTCTTTCTTCACATCGTTAAGAGCCTTCTGCACGTTCACCATACATGATGTGATCATGTACTTACGCCAGTACTCCTTCAGGGAAAAGTCATCGTCCGTGTCCATTGCCTCGACCATGTGTTGTAGGCTGTTCCAGTTGTACAATGCCTTAAAAGTCCGGATAACTCCTTGATCCATCAGTGACGTCGTATTCGGCGGCAAGAACTCAGTTTTTACGCTTTGGTAGGATAGATCCAAGGGATGACCTCCAGTATTGTCCAGAAGTAAAAGGACTTTGAACTCCAGCCCTTTCTCTGCCAGATAGATCTTCACTTCCGGGATGAAACATTGGTAAAACCAATCTGACGTTAGGTGTTTCGTAATCCAGGCCTTTGGGTTGTACATCTAGTACACAGACAGCAGGTTTTTATTCTTATTTTACTTTGATAAAAGTACGAGATAGCATCTGCTTCCAATATAGGGCCGTCTCATCCATATTAAACACAGTTTCAGGCTGATATCCACATTCCTCAATGATCGCCTTAAACGTGTCGGCGACATATTTCTCGGCTGCAGCTTTGTCTGCGGAGGCAGCCTCTCCTTTCAGGTCCACAATGACCAAGTTGAATCTTTTCTTGAATTTTTCAAACCAGCCCTTGCTGGCAGTAAATTCACAATTCTTGCTGGGGAATTCAACAGAAGTTCCAGGTTGAGGGACGTCATCTAGAGCATCTCCGGCATCCGCAAACCTATCATGAAGTTGCTTGGCCTTTTCTTGGATGATATTGGTATCCACGGGGATGTTCTTCTTCCAGCAGTCTTCGATCCATTTCCCTAAAGCAGATTCCATCCAGACTACTGCCTTATTACATCTACTTACAATTTGTTTCATGCCCTGGTTAAAGGACACTGTGGCCGTAGATTGTATATTCTTTTCCTCCTTCTTAATATAATAAACCGTGGACTCGTTGATGCCGGAATGGCATCCTATAGCAGCGTAGCTTTTCCCTTCCTTCAACATGTCCAACAATTTGACCTTTTTGGCAATTGTTAGCATCTTCTGTTGGCGCTTGGGCACGGCCCCAGAAGCAGTAGTAGGAGCAGATCGTTTTGTAGACATAACGAAGGGCTTGACTACAGTACGCACAAAGAAACACATTGATGCTGAATGAACGAGACGAGATGCCGACTAACGCACAGCGAAATCAAATTCTGCGCTCCCCGCCGCTAAGCCAATCAGCACCCAAGAGCTTAACCACGTGCTCTGATCGGGTAGCTTCTCAGCCATCTGCCAATAGCGTCCCTTGTTTGAAATCAACTGGGCAAACCAACTGAGTAAGCATATACATGTACCAGAAATAAAAAGACCGCGAAGCAGCGAAAAATCCACGATATATATTTACATTACGTTTTTATGTCATGTTTTTTGTCGTGTTTTAAATTGGCCTTTTTTTAAAACCTACATATATATGTTTGGTATCATTCTTTTCAGAATTTATCGAACTTTAATGTGATGTTGTTAGATTTTCAGATTTTTATTCCATTTTTAAATTATAAACTAAAATATCATGAACTCACATCCTGCCAGACGAGACTTTGTGCCAAGAGATTTAACCACACCTGGGGGCAGAAATAGAAGACAAAGAGTAGATGACAAAGACAGCTGCTGTCCAGGCTTTTAAATGTTCGAAGCGGCGTGTGAGATGCAGATCACGCAGGACAGCGGCAGCAGCAGCAATCCAGCAGCAGATCAAGAAAAGAGGAGGTAAAAAAAACTGTATTTGTTTCCCATTGTATCACCATTTAAGAGGGGATTTTGGATGAGCGACCTCATCTCCTTGTAGTGCATTCAGCCCCCCTCTTCACAAGACAAGTGGCAGACGCACAAAGCGACTGGCATGTAGCGCAGGCCGGGGTTGGCGAGTGAAGCAAGCATCGGGTAAGCACCCTAGTAGCGTTATAAACAGACAGTTCATAGTTATGCTGTTGCAAAAAAAAGTATAAAGCTGCTGATGATTTGAAAAAAACTAGGTTTATTGCAAGATGAATATTTTGATGATAATGAAAGTGATTGAGACAGTGACAGTCAACTGTATGATGTGTAACCTGTGGGCTCTGGCACTGATGTAGATAGTTTTCTCAAAGGCACTTCTTCATTACAAGGTGTCTGACTTTTCACAACTGTCAGGACAGCACTACATGGACATTCTACTGCTCACTGATTGCAAACAGTCACCAACTACCAAATGTGTTGTGAACAACAAGTGTAGACAGCGCAAAGAAATGTGTTATATTTTCAGCACATGTGTTTTTAAGCCTACACTCTGCATGGTGCCATGCTTCAATTTCTCTTATTCAAATGCAGACCTTTAATCATGTTGCTGGTGAAAATAAAGTAATTTACATTATCTTTACATTTTTGACAGATACTTTTGATAACAAAACCATTGCTTTCTAATATATATTTCTTTACATTTTTTATGAGTTTTGACAGAGTTCATTATTTATCATATATGAATAGACCTACCCTGCAGCATCCTGGTAATGAATGGGCCAGCAGTTAATGTGTTAAAGCCTGCTCATGTGTACTTCAATGTGCATACAGTATGGGAGTAGAACAGCAGTCAGCCAGAAGCTATCAATCTTAAGGTAAATGTCCTATCAGGCAACTTTCAGGTCTTTGGAGATGTCACATTATTTTACTTTTAATCAAATCAAACAAAATTCAGAAAGGTATCCAAACAAATGTTGCTAACAGTTGGGTTATAAAAAGAGGTTAATTCAGATCATCAACTCAAATAGTTATAATTGTGGGGCAAAAGGAGAGGTCCAGATGGGTTTCTGCTTCAATAGATAAGGCTTCTGCATCTTTATCAGACCTGTTCTTTTAACAGACAAGGCTTTATGTGCCAACAAAAACCTTAAAAAAGTTCACAGACCACTTGTTCATAAAAAAAGGCTTTTTCAAAAGTGAAAGTTTTTGGGTTGAAATATTTCTGGTTGCATCTCCATAATCTGGTAATAACAATAGCCTTGGTTACTGTATATACTCACGGATAAAATATGAAGCTGGTTTTAAATTAAACGTCATTGAAATAGTGAAAGAAATTGGTAACTGCTGCTGCAACAAAATTCTATGCATCTGAGAAACTGATGGGAGATTAGAGGAGGCAAGAAGATGTAAAAAAAAAAAAAAGTGTCACATTTTTGAATGGGACGGGGTCTGATTTTATAATCAATTTTTCAGGTTTCAAGGCCCAACTTATACATGAGCTAGACTCTGAACTTTATACTTAATTTGGTTATGGCAGAAAGCTGCTTTTAAGCACCAGGTTAGGACTGCCTTTAGGGTCAGTGATGAACTTATGAACTCCACACACCATAAATCTAAATCTAAACCAATAAATTTAGTTGAACCTAGTAAATAGATCTCATCCTATGTTGCCCAAGAACAACATGTATATTCTACTGGCTGTTTGTCAGTCCTTTATAGCCTGTTTATTTTTGCTTCTGATGTTGTTATGCCAGTCATTCAAATATTCAAAGCAGCTTGATTTCTGGTACAGTGGATTGTAAGCAACCCCAAAAATGTTAAAAACGGTCTGGAAGATGTTTTCAGGAAACTTGAACAAAAACAGGTTTATAAAATACCATGTTTTAAAAACATAATCCACAGAGCTAAGCCATTAACAAAGTCAAACAAGAATTGCCCGGAGTCATTACTAAAATTACAAGAATATCATCAGAACCAAAATATCAAGAGAGTTATGGCGCAAAGAATCCTATCAGAATTGGCTAATGTTAAGAGTGGTGTCCCTCAGAGGTCACTGCTAGGGTTGCTGCTATTTTTAACATACTGTATATAAATGATTTGGATAGGAATATAAGTAACAAACTGATTACATTTGCAGTTGATTCTAAGCTAGGTGTATTGACAGATAATCTAGAATCCACTGCGCTATTGCAGAGGGACTTGAACAGCATACAGGCTTTGGCAGATTTGTGGCAGAATAAATTTTATATAAGTAAATTTAACATATTACATGTAGGAATTACAAATATTAGATATGAATACTCAATGGGAGGTCTGAAAATCAAAAGAACACCTTATAAGAAGGATTTAGGAGTTATGGACTGCCAGGCTGTGTTCAAAAGCCATTAAGAAGGCAAAAAGAATGTTAGGTTATATAGCACAATGTGTGGAGTACAAGTCCAAGGAGGTTATGCTGAAGCTTTATATGCATTGGTGAGGTAGCTTTGGTCACCAGGTTATAAGAATGACATAGCTGTGCTAGAAAAAGTCCAGAGAAAAGGAACTAGTCTAATATTCAGGGCTGCTGGGGATGAAGATTAAAATTAAAAATTAAAATTTTGAAGGGAATTAGTACAGTGGATTGCAACTGTTATTTTAAAATGACATCAAGAACAAGGGGACTCAGCTGGAAACTTGTTAAGGGTAAATTTCACACAAACATTAGGAAGTTCTTCTTTACACAGAGAACGACAGACAAATGGAATAAGCTACCAAGTAGTGTGGTAGATTGTAGAACTTTAGGGACTTTCAAAACTAGTCCTGATGTTATTTTAGAAGAATTAAATGCATTATAATGGTGAGCTTTGTTGGAATGAATTGCCTGTTCTTATGTAGATTATTTTAATATTCTAAAGAGTATGAACTGTATCAATAAGTGAGAAGTTATCAGCCCGTAACCACTAAGAGTTCAAGAATAACACTGTTCAAGTTTAAATCTGCAATCTCGGAAAGACATCCTTTGTAACATGACACATAATGCTTGTGTAGGGCATAGGGCAACCTACCAACAAAATTATAAGATTCTAAAGTGTTTGTTTGACATGCATGAAATTTATGAACAAAAATATTCATATCATTCCACAATTAATAAAATATGTATTTCATATGGCCATGTTGCTTGAAAATAAAGCTTAAAGAATATTGACAACAAAGGAAAAGCACAAAATGTATCTAAGACCATTTTTTTTTTTTCGCGTAATGTCCAAGCTGTAGCTGATATAGATTCTCTCAGGGCACATTTTACACTGATGGCATGCTGCTCCCTAGCAATGCAGATTTACACAATCAGAGAAATAGAGGGGAGCTGCATTGATACGAGTGGCTCTCCAATTAGATGACTCCTACTGCTCCATATCAACTTTGTACTCTTGGTGACCACTTGCAGCTGGTCACAATGTACAGTGTTGATAATGTAGTGTAGTCCCAATGCATTGTTGTGAATGTAAGAGTTTCTAAACAGAAAGATTAATCTCAGGTCAATCTTTACCTAGTTACTCAAAGGACATGTACATGCAGACAGATAACATATCTCTGTAGGGTCTCTGTAAAGTAAACAGAATGAGAGAGATAGAATCACACCTCTTTCAAAATGTTCAAGAATTAGTGCAAAACTCAGGGCACCTTGTTAGTATGCCTTCTCATACGTATCATTTGGAGATTTACCAAGAGTGGCTTTGTGAGTGCCGACCCAGAAATATGTATTTGATATCCTGGTTTGTCAAGCAATGCTTAAATTGTTTTTTGAGGATATTAATGTTTACACTTTTTAACACAGTGATGTTTTGATCTCTTTTAGAAAAACTGGTTGTACAAAAATTGATCAAAATCTAATCCGGCCTAATGTCAACCTCCACAGGCTCAAAATAGAAAACATGTGCTGTGTGTGTAATTTTTTGGACATAGATCAATCTATTACTCTGAAAATGATGAAAAGTTAGATCAATGTCACTTATACTTTTATCTTTATCCTCAATGTGTTATACAACTTATTACATTTCATTATTAATTATATTACAATGTAAAACATTATATAGCTTTTCTGTAACTTTATAAATAGGTCAAATGATTTCCTTATTCTTTTTAAGGAAGGACCTTGAAACCCATATTGCTAAAATATTTTAATTTCATAATGTCAGAATTAAATATAATATATTGTACATGGATACACATAAATTTGCATATGCTTACCTTAATTCTGCTAATTTTAACTATATCTGTAAATATATATCACCTGCTAATGCATATAACAATACAATTCATGGAGTTGAGCTTAGACATAAAATTTGTGTGCATGTTAATAAAATGCCTTTTTTCAATTTTCAAATAACATGCAATGTTATTTTCATTAAATTAAATAAATAAGTAGGGAAAACTTCCAGACACATACAGAGAATATGAAAACTCCACACAGTTAGTGCCTGATTTTTGTATCAAACTGAAATATCTGGACATATCAAGTAGTAGCGGTCATCGCTACGTCACTGTCCCCCCAACTTGCAATTGGGCCATGACCTGATCTGTCATCAGAGTGACTTGGGAAAGTACCCTAGTGCCCTGCTCACAAAAAGGCCTTAGAATATGTGGGACAAATAAATGCCTAATAATTAGAAAAGTCTCAACTTTTCACCAAGATCACACACACTCACAGCAACCCATTATCCAGCATCCATCTTCAATGTTCTTGTTTATATACCATTCCAATCATGCTTAAATAAAATGCTTTTAGAAGAAAACTTTGAGTGGATAGGGTATGATCAGAGCAGGTCACTTTAATGAGATAGTACTGTATATTTGATGTGTTGCCCTTTAAGAGGCCAAAAGGGAGAAAAGCGAAAACGGTGTTTTGTTGGAAACTATACCTGACATTTGCAACTTAAAATGCAAATCAGTAAGTACTGTAACTGATGATTTGAACAAGCAGTTGATCCTAATAAGACTGACCATACCAATGGTCAGGAAAGTGCTAATATCACTGCTTCTAGCTGCAATGTGCAGACCGAAAACGCCTACATAGACCTGAACAAATAGTGTGGAAGACAAGACCAATTCAGGAGATAAGATTCACCGGACAATGCCAAACCCAAATGAAGAAATCCAATTATTGACATATGTGATGTTCACAATATGTGAGTATATACGCATGTGTCTGGTGAGAGTAGTGAAGTGAGGGGGACCTTTTGAGTTTTGACACCATGTTAATCCTGCTGTGAAAAGGATTGTTAAAGTGCTGATATTTACAATATCTAATAGAGACATTGTTAAGAGTCCTAATAGAAATTAGTAGCTTCTACCTTCCTTCCTAAAAATAGTCTGCATGTCTGGCCTCTTCTGGTGTTAGGGATCCTTTGTAAGTGCCAGTAGTTGTGTAGCAGTGTCACTTTCTGACACTAGGCCCTGATCTACACATTTACGAGGGTCCAACCAATAGCCTCTAGGCCTTGAAATGACTTTGTGGCTATGGGCAGAGGACTATAAGGTTGCTAGTTTCGTTCCTCTCAGTGACTCATGGTAAGACTCTGAGCAGGTCACTTTTATGTTCCTCTGAAGCATATAAAAACTGCACTATTTAACTGTGATTTCAAAGCTTCCTTGGGTAAAAGCATCTGCTAAAAATAATTGTAAACATGCAATTTTTATATTACCTACCAAGAGCGAGTAAAAAATAGGAAGAAAGGTTTTTACATGGGAAATTGTGCAAAACAAATTATCAAATACAAGGGCTCTCCAGCTCACATGTATTATTTTTAATGTGTTTTCTCATCAACAATTTATCTCCATGGAGCTTTTTCACATGAGGGCCTTTCATACTGAAGCATTTCTATGCTGACAAGAAATTATTATTTTATTCCGCTCTGTATTTGTGGAGCAGAATTATGAAAATCATAGAACGACACACACAATGTACATAATTTTATTAATGTTAAAGAAAGGTTACTTACTGATTGATGTTTTTTCCTCTTTTGGTTCTATAATATATTAAAATGAAAATCTAGGCTATTTCAGAAAATTGTCTCTTTAACATTATTCTGTGTAGATATGACTTATTTTGATAGGAGAAATTTAAGACTGAAGAAACAAAGTCTACAGCAAAATGAAATGTTTAAAATAATGTAAGCACATTTTTACAGAACAGACAAAAATGTGCATATTAGACATCCACTGTAATGAATATATGTTTTAGCCTTTGTCCATTTCATTTTTGGAGTTGATGTTTATTATTGTTACCATTACTCCAGGACTACTCAGTTATTTTTTTTTGGTTGCTGCCATTTGGTATGAATCTCATATTCGCTGTGACCATACTGTATTAATATGTTAATCACCTAATGCTTTCCATATTTTTTCACCCTGCACCATCATCTGGACAAGACTAACACAAATAGAAAAAAAGACACAAATCTGTTTGATTTTTGTTAAAACTAAAATGTAATATGATAGCATGTGTGTGTTCCACATAGTCCAAAATTGCTATTAAGTAATACACCTCCCAAGAGTGATTTTAACTTAAAAATGCAGAGGATATAACTGCTTTGCACTCACTATAAATTACTCACTAAAGCCTCGCAATTGGTCTTTCAGTAAGACATGTTTTTACTGTGGTAAGATATTAGGTCTGAATAAGCTTTAATTGATTAACCTAACATCTTAATAGCTACTCATATAGTCATTATTAATGTGATTCATGTTAGTAAAACTTATCATTAATGGGAAATTGCAACTGCAAGCCATCAGCCCGTTTAATAAAATTAGATGTCACCATTCTGGAGAATATCAGTCATTATTGATGGGTATTTTGATTAAGCTCTATTCTTGTCTTAAAATGTAATCACAAAATGAGGCAAAAGAAGAAAAAAAAACTCAGTATTTGTTTTATGTGGTGTACTGGCTAGTAGCCTTATAAAGCTGTACATCTTGAATGGTTGTTGGCAGTAAATTCTGATCACATCTTTTTTCATCTCTTTTCCCAATGTGTAAGAATATCAATATGAATTAGTGAAGAGCAGCAAAATTATGGAAAAGAAAAAAGGTGAATGTAAATTTCACGGACTAGACATGAAAAGAAAGATCATTTCTCTTTTTGGCTACACTGCTTTCATTGGCTCGTTTTGTTTTTATTTTCTGGAGAGTAAAGGTTGACAGCAGAGTCTGTGTAAATCACACACAACTCCATTTTAGGGTGTTTTATGTTATTCTTTGAGTGGCACAGTTTTGTCTCATGTCCTCCAGGGATGTGGTTTCTTTCTGGTTAACTGAATATTAGAGGGTTGGAAATATGTTCAGCAAGAACGGGTACTGTTGGACTGGCATTCAGGGCTGGTTCTGTCTTGCAAATAATGCTGCTGCAATAAGCTTCAGCTCACTGTAACAATGTAATAGGAAAAAATATGTTTCAAAAAATGAATGAAAGGCTACACAGTAAGTTTTGTTTATCAAAATAAAGCAGACAAACGATTGAAAGTTAATTATATCTAAGCAAGCCAACATTTAACATTCTTTGCTGTTACTACCATTCATCTAGCATTAAGCAGAAGCTTGACATTCCAACATTAATTTGATAAATATAGAGAAGTGAAAAATATTCTTGCAAGCAGAGCTAGAATCTTCTTGAGAGATACTAGCCTATACAGATTTTTAGATTTAAAGCATAATAAAAGCTTTCATTATTTATCTAAACAGATCTCTTAATCTTTGTGGAACAATTAATTTCCACGTGTACATTTAGTTGAAAGATGTATATCTCTCATTTTTTGGTCATTAATTTTGTTTTTAATTTATCTGTTTTTGGCTTTTCATTTTTTGCATATTTTATATACTTCTTAGAGAATCATCCCCTGACACTACTAAACTGAAGCATAATTTTTCAAATATGCTTTTATTATATTGCAGGGTAAACGAATGGTGTAAACATAACACGATAAATGCACAGCCTGCCTTCAAATAATTCATATAGTAACTAGCTGCTAGAGTCCCAATGCTGGAAGTACTTTTATAGATGTGATTAGAGCTTATGAAGTTCTAAAGTGGCAACACCACAGGATGAATGATAACCAGCCACACCAGCACCAGCCGAGGCACTGGACATTATTTGAATGTGTTTCAGGTCAGTAAGAAACCCAGCTTCAAGTCAGAATTCAACTTGATTTTTTAAAAAGTATTGTCTTTGAGGAAGTGACCTTATTTTGCATGTTTTATATAGAAGTCTGTGTCACTATACACTAGAAACTGCATGAGTTCCATCAACTTAATGCTTATAATATTTCATTACACAGTCATAATAGAATAGAATATTTGAAAAATGTGATATATTTGTAATTGGTACAAATGTAAATAAGCAAAGAAACACCAACACTTGAGGTGATTATATACTTAGATAATCCTTTCTAGCCCTAGATGAAGAGGACTAAGATCCCTTAGAAAGGCAGAAGCTATACCCCAAAGAAAATATTTTTTTATCTTTATTTTACCTTTATATATAAAGAATGCCCTTTAGCAACACAAAGGATATCACAAATGAGGTATAACTTGGAAAATAAATGGGAGGCATATGTTGCTTCCCATGATCCTGCCCTGCATAACTTACTGTAACTAGTTCTGAAAAAAATAATAATAATATTAAGCCTCTTCAGAAAAATATTTCTACAGGTTTCATCTGAGGAATGTGATTTCAGTCTTTAGCAGAACTGTTGATGCTGAATATCTTTGATGCTAGCATGATTTACAATTGTCCCAATAGTCCTGCGATTGTGCTTATCAAGGACTGTCAGGGTTCTTTTTTCCACATATTTAACTCAGGCACTAGGAAAACAAGACACAGGAGTTTTACGGTTAGGCAAGCAAAAATTCAGGTGGTGCGCGATCAAGGCTCCCGTCATAACCACATCACCACTGTTTGCAGACATGGTGTAGGAGGGAAGAGGGTTGAAGTGCTTGTGAGTGGTGATGATAGCTGGAGAAAATAGAGGTGACCTGGGACTGAGTCTCTGCTTGCATTGTCGATGTTGCAAGATTCTGTTATTGTCGAGGTCTAGAGCAGGAGCTGGAGTAAAGTTGGTTCGATGAGTGGCATGGCACGGAGTAGAAGTAGATCAAAAATGATCCTGGACACTGATGAAATCTCTAAGAGGTGAACTTTCTAATCCAAGAGATGCTTTCATTTGGCAAGGAGCTGTTGAATATGAATCTCTAGGGATTCTAATTCTTCCACAAAAAGTTGTAGCTTGTGATTGGCCATCTTGAAAGAAGGTGATATCACAGGAAACTCAAAAGAATTGTCTGCAACAACATTTTTATATAAATCGATTTACAGTTGTATGTAAAAAGAATCCAAATCATTTAATAGCCAACTAATAAATGGTGTCATATAAACAGTGTCATAACACAGCCAAGGTTTCATCCCTGGCTTTAGTATATTTCTTCCTTTTCATTCTTTTTGGTTTTTTTTATGAATTATTTTGTAAATATTTCCGATTTTCTTTTTATTTTCAGTTTTATGCGTTGATGAGTATTTGGTTTATTAATTATTGTATGTTTATGTATGACATTCATTTTGTTGTGTTTCTTTCTTTAAATTAAATGTCTTGTGATCATAGTCCCCCTTTGAAGAGCCATGTGGTTTGTCCCACTTAGAGACAGAGGGCTATACTTTATTCTGCCACAATCAAGAGAATAGCTACACATCCCAGCTAGTTGTACCTGATAAGGACAATTGCATGCTTAATCCAGCAGTGAAAAAACAACTTATGAAGAATCTATGCTGAATAACTAAGTTTCTTAATACTGTACTCTCATTATGGTCACCTAATGTACCTCTCAAATGAAAATGCTGCACGTGTGTTGCAAATCTGGCGGGAGTACTGATCGGGTAGTGGCATTATTAATGTGTGTAATCATCATATTATTTCAGGTGTGAATATAGATCAGGTAGCATCATAAAGTGTGAGTTTGAATGTGCTCATAGCATGCATGTGTGAAAGTTATGCACATGTACAATGCAAATTGGACAGGTAGTACAGATTGGGCAGTGACATCCCAATCCAACATGGCTGCCACTGCTCTGTAATGTCATTCTGGCCTCATGAAGTATCATGGGACGTTGGGGAAAAAACGTTTGTCTAAGATGTCCACTCTGTAAAGTTTTAGATAAAAATTTGGCAAGCAAGCTCACTTGGTGTACCCAGAAAATTCGATGATAAAAACACTGGCAAATTTTGCTGATCAACACTAACTATTAAATCAAATTAGTCCCAAAATGTAAGAAAAGTTAAAAATATAGTATGACAAACATTTAGTTATTCAGAAAGGAAATAGTTTTGGTCAACACCTTAATGAAAAGTACAATGTCAGATCTTTGTTTACTAATTGAAACTTGGCGAAGTAAAACTAACTGTGCTCCTTTAAATGAGGTGGTCCCAGATAAATTGTCAATTTCGCTCATATATCAACAAGTGTTGGATTAGATGGTGGCCTGTCAATTATTTATGTGTTGAACGGCATCACTTCAAAAACCTTTGTGGCACTCAAATTTGATGCTAAAACAGAATCAAACATATCTGTATTACTAACGTACAGAGATCTTGGGCCATAATTCATGAGTGAATTCAGCAAGCTCTTATCTGACCTAATGAAAAATGATCATATAACATTTACAGGTGATTCTGCTATTCACTGATTTGGACACACTTTTAGCAAATACGTCACACATTTACTGAACTCAGTAAAGAAATGTCAAAGGTCTGAATCACTTGCAAATTAATTCTTTAGATCTAATTAACACACATCTCTTGGTGTTGCAATTCAAAATTTAATATTACTGCACTAAATGAAATGATCTTGGATATTTACTTGCATGCTTTAATACAAGTTAATACTAGAACATTATCACACACTACATCAAAATGTAATTGTGGATACTAAATAGATTTTTATAATATGTCTCCGATAAAGGGTTTACAGATAGCAGATCCTCTCAAAACAAAAGAGATGAGAGCACAAATTAACTCACCTTTATTAAATGACAGTGTGCAGTGCACATATTAGATGAGCAAAACAAAACACAATTACAAAAGCTGTTTTTCTACCTATTCTAAATTAATAAATGAAAATCGAAAGAAAGCTTATATGCCTTTTAGAACATTTAGTATTGAAGCACAGATTTTAGGAATTTCTATAATGATATAATGGATAAAATATTAGTTTTCAAAGTCATAATGAGAAACCGTAGCTTTCCTTGTTCGTACCATTTGAGTAGTTTCAGTTAGCTTAGTAGGAGAACAACAAAGTCTTTTTATTTTTTTAAACTTAAATCTACTACCTTTCTTTTAGGCTCAGCTCTAACTGAACTAAGGAAACACTAAATAGTTTTTGCGACTGCACCCTTTCTTAACATTATTGGTAGCGTTCTTTTGACATTCACCTTTCCAAAGTACTTCAAAAAGCAGAAACCACACAGCCTCTGTCCTATCTTATTTATTACAACTTATGTGGATATTTTCAGTCTTGCTTTCATACCTGCCACCGTACATAAAAAACACTAAATTGTGATGTCAATGGTGTCTCCGGTGTTTTCTGATGGAAGAAATGGTACAGTTCTAATTTTGTGCAGACTGTTTCTCAGGCTCCTGAGTGCTGTCCTTGTGAGGTTTGGTTGAAACATATTAAATCAATTTTATTGTACAGAAAAGTATTATGATAGTACTAAAATTCTAAATTAAACTAAATTCTGAAGTGAGGTATAGTGTCCTTCAAAACTTACTGCTGGGACTGGTACTGTTTTCACTTTACCACTGGGGGATGTACAGCAGTTGGAAAAAATAGCATTCACATATGTAGATAAAAATAATCTTTCCTTCAAACAAAATGACATTTCTATTGTGTTTCCTAATTAATTACGTCAATGAGTTAAAAGATGGGATGAGCAAAAAGTATTTTTTTGAAGAAAGGAAAATAGTGAGAAGTCAAGCAAAATGACCCCTTTTATTGGCTAACTAAAAAGATTACAATATGTAAGCTTCTGAGGCAACTCATGCCCCTTCTTCAGACAAGATGTGATTACTGAATTGCCTTGAAAGCTTGCATATTGTAATCTTTTTAGTTAGCCAATAAAAGGTGTCATTTTGCTTGACTTCTCACTACATTCATAATGGCTAACACAATACAAAACCCTAGTACTGAAAAAAGGATAAAAAAACAAATTTAGTTACTTGCTGTTAGTGGTACATACTGCTACAGTTTTAAACTCAGAAAGCCTAAATATTAATTTCACTGAATCAGCATGCGTCTTAGGCATTATGTTGAACTCTACTCTGTGTTTTTACAACACATATTACCACACTATCCAAAACTTCATTTTTCCATTTAAAAACTATAGGAAAATTATTGAGCATGCAGGATATTTAGAAGATAATACATACATTTTTCTGGCAGAATTGACTACTGCCATGCACCTTTACAGACTGATGAAATTGTTCTATTTGTAGCTCTCAGTTAATTCAAAGTACTTCTGTAAAGATCATCACTAGAGCCGTGATTCACAGCTGTATTATACCTCCACTTGTTTTTGCATTGTTTTCCATTTTAAAGCTGATTTTAACATCTTAAAAGTTTAATTTCCTAGGGTCCTTTAATAAGCATAACACATCAAGTCATACTCAACAGCATTACAGTTTCAGGATCCTCGTTTTCTTAAGGTTCAGGTTAAGAATAAACAAAAATAGAATGGAAAGTTAAGCTTTTAGGTACTAGCTGTGGAAGGATCTATTATTTGATTTAAGGGATGCTCCTTTGGTGTCAGAATTTAAATTCAGAATGATCTATAATAGTTTAATAGCACCTGATTTATTTGCTGATTAGCTGCTAATAGTGTAGCTCTGTTTTTAAACATTTGTTTTAAAATATTTGGCAATAAACTGTGTAACCAGTAGGGAGCATCACTGAGCCCCAAGTCTCAGGAAAAACTGTGCTGGACACAGTTCTAGGTTCAAATAAAAGTTATTTTATTAATCACAGTACCTTATAGAACAGATAATACCCACATACTATCACCAAGTGCAACAAACCATCCTGTCCTCTCTCCTTCAGTTCCTCCAGTTGAGCTTTGCCTTCTGCCTCCCGACTCTGACTTGTTTTATACAAGACCTGGGAGTACTTCCAGTGCCAGAGAAAAGCCCATTGGAGTGACTACTGGATCAGGGGGAAGCTCCAATAAGTATTGGGGAACATATCTGGCAGCACCCCCCCAGGGACCCCAAAAGGGTTGCCCTTCCAAACTACCCATGATACCTTGTGGGTGTCCAAATAGGGACAGGACCACAGAAGCACAGCCACCTCTTTTGTTGGGAGCATAAACTGTCTCAGTCTCAGTTCATTATAGCCCAAGTGCCCCAACTGAGATAGGAAGTACTAGACATCTCCCATTATGTTGTACATTGATTATGGCCAAACGACCTGGTAAGGCATCAGTCTTAATCTGAGTTGGGACACCACTCCATCTGCTCTGGCACTTACAACTGTTACTGAATATTGTCTATCCTGTGTCCCCTCTTAGTATCTCATTGTGGTTCCTGTTGCTACTGATTCACTTCCAAGCTGCTATGCCTTCCCATGGAAAACAAGAGAGTTTGGCAGAATTATCATTCAGCAATATAAACATCCAATCTACTTATTAGAATGTCTAGCATGCATTCATGGCATTGCAGAATGCCCAGGTGGAAGGTTGCATCCATATTGTCTAAATCATCATAACTTTGATTTTGTATGTTAGAGCAGATCTTAAATCCCCACAGGTTTATTTTCTGTAGCGATGGTATTGATTGGTGTTTTGTTTTCCTCTTCTCCATGGTCAACTGGCAATATGTTAACTCAGCAACATGTTAATTGTTAAGATTACTTCTATTTTATTGTGTGCTTATATACGTAAATATTGCAAGTGTTAGTGTATTGTATGCATAAATATGTTTATGTATTCTCAGAGGAGAACAGAATAAAAAAACAAATTGAATTGAAATGAATAAAGTACTGCGGTGGGCTGGTGCCCTGCCCGGGGTTTGTTTCCTGCCTTGCGCCCTGTGTTGGCTGGGATTGGCTCCAGCAGACCCCCGTGACCCTGAAGTTAGGATATAGTGTGTTGGATAATGGTTGGATAGATAAATAAAGTATCTCAAGTGGAGCTGAAGAAAGCTTAGTCAAAACTTCACCACTTTCTTCACAAAAGTTTTGCTACTTGAGACAGAAGAGGCAAAATGAAAAACTCATCTTCCTTTCACATATCGTTTCAGAGATTTCAATTTTGCTTAATTATTCTTCTTCCTCTTCATCTTTTCCCACTTCTATGTGGGGTTGATTTGCTTAATCAGCCTTCACCATACAGCTCAGTCCTGCACTTCCTAATTGGTCAAACTCTTTTCTTTTAGATCTTCTTTTACTTTACCCATCCACCTCTGCTTTCTCTTCCTGTATACTTCCTTTCCCATCACTCTTTTGCCCACATATTCATTGTCTCTCCTCATCACATGTCCATACTACTTCAAACTACTTTCTTATACTTTCTTAGATATCTCTTCTGATTTGTTATACCTCTGATTGTCTCATTTCTTTTTCTGTTTTTTTTTTGGAACTCCACACATCCATCTGAACATTCTGCCTAACTTCTTCTTCTCTCGCACTCCCTTTAGAGCCCATGTCTCAGGTCCAAACATCACTGCTGGTTTTACCACAGTTATAAAAATCTTACCTTTAACCTTTGCCTTAATTCTTCAATCACACAACACTTTTGATAACTTCTTCCAATTGTTCCATCCACACTGTACTTTATGCATTACCTCTGTCTAATTTTCCACCTTGGGCTACCCCGATCTTAGAAATCTGAATTTGCACCTTTGGAGGGAAACCAGCCTGAGCTGGTGCTGGTCCCAAGCCTGGATAAGTAAAGAGGATTAGTGTCAAGAAGGGCATTCGACTGTAATAGTGATGAATCAGATTGTGCCTTAATTAGTGTATTTATTCAGATGTCTTGGTTAGAATAACATTATAAAATATTCTGTAGTTAACCTTATTTTTTCTTTTCTTTATTCTGCCTTATTATTATTATTTATACATTTTTCTCTTTATTCAACATGAAAAGAAATTGAATTAACTTTTGGTTCTGGGTGTCCATGAAAGCTCCATTTGATGGCTAATTTAACTTATCAATGCATATGACTTAAGTGTAATACTTTAAGTGTAAGGTTTTACTCTTTTTCACTAAAGATGCTTCCTATGGAGAGATTATTTAAGTGACACTATCTTCTGTGCATGAAGCACAACAGTTTCAGTGTTTCTGGATACAATAAGGCATTCGCTCTTTTATGAAAGATCTTGTCAACAACGCATGAGTTGTTTGGATTACCAATGGAAGAACTTTTTTCATTAAAAATAAACACAAGATGGTCAATTCAGCCTGTTTATGAGGTATTGAAATCTTTAACATTAACATTATGATCCTTTACTCTCTACCTCTAGAGTAGCTGCAGAACATTTTACCCCTTAACTTTTAAACTGTTAACTTCACTTTGGTGTTTTATTTGGTTTTCTTTTTAGATTGTTAGAAAACCCTAAATGGACACATAATAAAAAATAATAAAAATAGGAATAATAGAAAAGAAATATAGACTGTTGTAATGGAGACTAACAATTATGCTCAGGAATGATGAAAAATTAGCTGAGTGTTATTGTGCTTTTACAGTTATTTCACTTTGTTACTGTGTGTTTACATTTAGCATCTTGTGATAATTGTCTATACAATGTCTTTGACAGAAGAAAGCAGTCTGTTGTATTAAGTGTAAATGTAAAAAGACTTTGAGGCATTGTCACGTTTTTAGAAATGTGTGTTTTGCTGATAACAACTGCTGTGTTTTCTTTAATAATATTTCTGGTTTTATAAGACACTTCACTTTAACCCCTGACAATCCCCAAAACACCCAGGAGGTGTGAGGCTGTGCACTTCTGAAAGATGCACACTTAATATATATATTTATTTTCTTGTTGTGAGATCTGAAGAATGAATTTTGGTATGTCAACTCCTTATTTGGAAACAAGAAAGGCAGGATTTATGGGCCTCAAAAAGGACAAAAACACTTTATATAGACATATAGAGAGCTGGCAGAAAGATAAGCTGACCAGAGTGAAGAGGAAAGAATTAGAGACTTAGAGTAACTAGAAAATGAAGTGCTGCCCGAGAAATTGAACATGTTAAACTATCAGGCTGCTTGGTGTGAAATGCTACACTTTGTATTGCCTTTTTTCATGGCACTACTTATATGATTATAATATTTAAAGATTAAAACTTATTAAGCCTGGTCTTCCGATTGCACCTTTTGCTCTATACTATCTTTCTTAGCTATGTTGGTCAGGAGTAAGGGACAAAGAACACTTTCAATAATAAAGTGACAGTGACAATCATACAGTGTGAAGTCTTAAGGTAGTGGAATATATTCCTAGGTGCAAGAGCTTTGAAACTGAGAACTGCATATTCCTGAAGGTTGGTAAGTGTAAGAATAGACATGCTGGAGCAGTGACAGAGGAGAAACATATAACTGCAGTTTACAAAATATCAATGCTTGTGATAATAGGGGATTTAAAGTTTCAAGGAGAGGTGTCCCCAAAAGCCTTTACCATGATAAAAGATTTGGGATAGTCAATAGATGAGGGAAATTTAATTTTAAAGTGTAATAAAACAATTATATAATTAATCAAATTCTGATCTAATTTACTCTAAGCATCCTATCTGAAAAAGAAAAGGAAGTAAATAATACATAATCCCAGGATAAATTTTCTTCACTAATGGCACAAATCTGAAATTATTCCAAAATGTAAACAGGTAAATATTTAAAACCTAAAAGTATAATGTACTTGGTATTAGAATTGTATAGTGTAATTATTTGCTTATTTCCAAAAGACTTATTTGCACAAAAAGCTTTTAAATTCTGAATTAAATACATTCTTACTCATTCTGTTTGAAAAATTGTGCAACTCAGTGTAAAAGATAACATTGCACATATTTCTTCCAATGTAGACAATCAAAAATGTAACGGGGAAAAAAACAAATATCTCATTTCCTGTGCAACATATTTTGGTGATGCTGTCTGCTTCATGTTTATTGAAATGCAAGCTTTCCATGGTTGTCAGAAAGCCTCATACCTGCCATTCTCCTTGTTCTATTAAAGTGTTGCTTATTTATGAATATTCCATTGTGATGCAGGGATTTATTTTTATTTAATTACAATGTTCCAAAAACAAAGTGCAGTGCAATCTTCATGAAATAAATAAATAAAAATCCAATAAAAAAAATGTGTTCAAGTGGATGATAAAACCCAATGATTAAAATCTAAATTAAATCCCATCTAATGTTTGGGTAATGATCTCCAGTCAGGCCAGTGTGCATCTCTCACACCATCTCCTGAGCTCATCCTATTGATTCTTCACAGCTGATGGAGATGCTGGCAGTTTCAGTCCCCGATTTCCAGCTCTTGTCCTGCCTGCCTCTACTCGGGAAGCAAGGAGCTCGTCCTCCATCTTCTCTTATGCTCCCATGGCATCTGCCAGATCCTGAGGTGACACAAAAGTTCCCATTCCTAAATACTGCCCTACATGGACAACCTCTAAGCACCATTACCTTCACTTCCTTGCAGGGAATCTGACTGCATTTCTTGAGAGAACTACTTAATGAATTTAAATCAGGTTTTTTTCTATAATTTGCTTGAACATTCTGGTTCATTTCGCAACTTCTCTCATTGCGCTATATATCATAGTTCGCTTGTGCTACTGATTTATTTGCGCAAATCCAAGAAACACGCAGCCGGCCGAGGGGAGGGGGTGGTGTGGGGCCCTGCTCACTTACACTCCAGCCTCGGGGCATTCCTTAACTCCGCTTAGCTAGCAAACAAGAAAACTAATTAATAGATTTAGATCAGGTTTATTTCTATAATTTGCTTGAACATTCTGGTTGATTTTGTGACTTCTCTCATCGCGCTAAGAATCATAGTTCGCATGCAGGAGCGCTATATTTGCACTAATCTGAGACAGAGGCTGCGGGCCGAGGGTAGGGGGAAGCGTGACGTCAGAAGTAGGGAGCCGAGCAGGGCCCACCTTACTATCCGGTTTCACTACTACATGGGCGGAGACACAGTGGATGCCTAGTATATATATATATATATATATATATATATATATATATATGTATATATAATATCATTTAAATTATTACATTTAATATAATATAAAATATTATAAATATTGCTATATTTTCTAGCTTAGGTCACCCTTTCATAAGGGAGACGCTATATTCTTCACATGTTTTTCAAAAAAGAGGTCATCTGACCTAGCACTTTCATTATTCAGGATTTATATTAATTTGCATTGGACTCACAAAGAACCAGCAGTGTATTAAAGAACAAAAGCAGAAAAGGAATATTGTACTGCCTTCTCTTACTTAAACCACTGTGAATAGTTAACTTTGGTATTCTCTCTCCTGCTGGGCCAAAGGGAGAAACTACATAGTGTTGTGTTAATATCAGACAAAAAGTATAAACAGTATTTATGTTGGTTTGTTTTATGCTTCATCCGTGCCGTACTGTCACCAGTCTTTAAAAGCTATAAAACTTCATACCTTTAGCAATGACTCCCAGTTCTGCTTCACATAGAAGAGGTGTACATTTCAGATAGATGATTGTGTTCATTAATATCGTACCCTTACTGCCAGCATACTATTTTATTTTGCTCAATAAGAAGAATCCTAACCTACTTAACATAGTAAAACAGGGAGCTAAATTCACCTTATAAGGAGCAATTCAATATTTTATTACAATTAGGCAGGCCATTATCAATTACACAAAAGTAAAGTGGTAAGGTGTTTCTGAAATATCAAACTGTTTAACATTTTTGAATGATTACTTTTCTTTCCTATTACTGGTCTGTCATTTGATGGGTATGGAACAGGGTATATGAATATAATGGTTAGATGACGTCTTTAAAATGGAATGCTATCTGCGTTGCTAATCTATAAAATGTGTTTTTGCAATGAACCTTTAAATCCAATAAAATAAAAACAAAAGACACTTTTGTTCCAGCAAAGCAAATAAATCCACATTGCCCTGTAACAGAGAATTTTTTAGATTTCATATTAAACATAATGTATCTTTTTCAATAATATCTGCCTGTCAGATAGGCAAGCTGTTTTGTTTCTTACTGGACTATTGCCTTATTCTGTCCCGCTGTGAGCATCTGCTCTTGTTGTTGCATTAGGACAGATCTGGATGATTTCTTAGGAACAGTTTGAATTGTTTTCAACACTAATTGGGCACTCCTATCTTTAAAATGTATATAGTGTATCAGCTGCTGAAAATGAATTGTTCTTATCGTACTACTGCATTAAGCTTCATGTACTAGTCAAATCCTAGCCATAATAAGAAAATGTGATAAAAGTTAAAATTGTCTTAACATAAATTGGAAATTAGTATATGTCTGTAGCAGTGGAAAAGTGGAAATAAACATGATTTTTTTTGAGTGAATTATCTCAGTTAAAGATTTGCAACATATCTGTTTTAATACTGTTCATTATTATAGCACATTGATATCTGTAGTCTGCTGTCCTTGCTGTTTCCTGCCTTGCACCTGATACTGCCCGGATAGTCTGTAGCCTGAATTCATCCTTTAATTTCCATACCCTACTTTTCTTGCTGTCATTCCAAGCAACACTGGGCATGAGACAGGGCCAACTCTGCATGATACAGCAGTAAATATTCTGTCACTCTCAATCACTTACAGTTAGATACATGAGGAAACAACACACCGTGCATATCTGTCTGAGAAAATCAAGCACACGTGTCTTTGGAACTTTGTGCCACCATGACATCCTGTGTAAATATTCACTTTTGTTTAAATGTTTTGTATTTCCTTACTTAATGATGTGACCTGTAGCAACTGAGCCCCCAAGTGTTCAAATACACCAACCCCAACACAGATCCCAGGTTCAAATAATTTATTTTAGTAAATACCTTCAAAAAGACTTCTTTGTATTGTTTGTAGAATCACCCAAACACAATTCTCTTCACATCATCTTTTTCTTCCTCTGCTTCTACTCCTTCAGTTGAGCTTCGTCCTCTACCTCCCATCTCTGACTCCTTTAGGTGAGGTGTCTGACCCCTTTTATGCCACACCTGGAACTACTACAGCAGAGCACATTTGAAGCAATTTCTGGTCAGGTGGAAGTTTCTTAAAGTAGTTATGATATGTCTCTGCAGCTACTCCTTGTGGCACCCATGAAAGCCATCAGGGCTGTCTCACAGGACTGCAATTCCCAGCCTGCCCTGCAGGTATCCATGCAGGCATGGCAGCCCCGGAAGACCTAACCCTATTGGATTTGGGGAGCAAATAGTTCATGCTGGTGCTCTCCCCCCTTTTATTCCATTATAGTGGCCTCGTTGCCTGGTAGGGACCTGTCAACATTCCAGGCCGGAACAGCAGCCCATGCTTGGTGTCCATGACATTGTATATAATTGAAACTTGCACTAATGAATGTTCAGTAAACTGGTAATATTTTTGATTCAGCCATTTTCTTATGTTACAGGTTCTATTCTAACAGGCAGTAAACAGCGCTAGATAGAATGCCATTTAATGGCAGAGCACACTAACTTAGTGGCTCCAAGCAACCTAACATGAACATTCTTTGGTTGAGGAAGAAAACCTAAATACCCAGAGAGAACCTACAAGTACTTGCAAACTTGGCATAAACATTGACAAGGCGGGGGGCATTACATTTACATTTTTTTATTTGGCTGCTGTGTTTATTCAAGGCAACTTACACCATTTATGATATAGTTGGTTACAATTATTTTGGTTTTCCAATTGGAGAACAGGCAGGTCATATAATTTGCTCATCGTCACACAGTGTCAGTGGTGGGATTTGACCCTCAACCAGCCATTCATTTTCTATAGCATCTCTGTTCATTTTAAGGTCACAGAGGCCTGTAACATTGAGTGTAAGGCAACCAACTTCATACTTACATGTTTTCTCTGTACTAACTTATGACTCTACATAAATGCAGTATTTATGTTCATAACATTACTTAATCGTGTTCCAGTTTGCAAGGGGCTAGAGTCAATCCTGTCAGCACTAGGTGAAAGACAGGAGCCTGTCCTGAATGTGGTTTCCGCCCATTATAAGGTCTAATCGTGCACCCATCTGTACTGGCAAACAAACGGGACTAGCTTGGAATTACTACTTAACTTAACACATTTTCAAGGACTTTAGTGACAAACAAAACATCTTACAGAGATAACAGGAGAACATGCAAGCTGTACAACACTCTGGAATAGAAACTCTGGACATTGTATATGTGAAGCAGGAGTGCTCAACACCACACCACCATGTCTACATTACATAGATTTTTGGTAATATTTTACATTTAACATATTTCTGGTTCCTTACTGTATATTCTTCAAACATGTTTTAATGGGCTGTAAGTAAACTGAACATTCTAATAATGATCATCCATTAATTCATCCATCCATTTCCCATACAATTTAGTTTGAAGGGTGACTGGAGTCTAGCCCATTATATGTCAGGGTTTAAAACACAAAGTGACATCCACACTCACTCATTCCAGGCTAATATAAAATAACCAATCAACCTAACACGCACCAAGAAAGCCTGGGAGAAGGTCCACACCCCACCAAGCCAGTGAGGAGGCTATGATTCAAACGCAGATTGTTAGAGTTCTAAGGGAGCCATGCTAACCACTTCGCAACTTCCCTGCCTCAGTCATATTAATGTAAAACTAAAATTTAAAAAAAAAGAATGGATTTACCCTTTGAGTTATGCTTCACCGATCATCTTTTTTTAAAGTACTGGCAGATAAACCTTAATAAGATGAGCTTGTTTCTTTCTACTCTTTTGTTGTAATGTGTCACATACCTTCTCTTTGAAGTTGCAAAAGTTTGAATTTCTTTGTTCACAAAGAAGAAAGGGTGGCATAGAATGTCTTATCTCTAAAGCCATAGATTATATCATGATTTAGTTCTGAAGAACATTAATTTTCCTGAAGAAAATGATATCCGCAGATTTAAGCAGCTTGCAGAACAGATGGAGGGAACAGAAGCAAATGCAACAAACAAATACCAGAAGACATAAATGCAATTTCTTCTGTAGGCTGACTCACATTTTCATGCCAGGTTGAAAGTTACTATTGCCAGGACAATAAATGATGTTAATTGGTGTTCAAATTATTTCTTACATACTGTAATATTGGGACACTTGTGGGTGAAGGTGACAGAAGAACATGTTGCCATAAACAGAGGCACAAGTGAAGAAATTAAAAGCTGACAGCTCTGTGGTTTCAAAACAGAAGCCAAGGATGAAAGTTAAAAGTTCAGTTCCTGTTTTCTAGCTAAGAAGGGGACACACTCATTATGTAAAATCTGGCTCAGTAGAACATCTGACTGCAGAAGTAAAAATAACTTTGACTTTGCAGTCATACAGTAAATTGTGGCAATTTAACCCTTGGGAATCGCATGTCCTTGTACAATGCAGAATATCCTATGGAAGGGACTCTAAGCATTAAGCACTTTTTTGTCATTGCTGTGACTATTTAATTTGCTTTGATTTGAATAATAATAATCACAGTAAGTCATTGCTTGATTTTTGCCTTATGTACACTATTTTGCTTATTGTCATTGAGAGTACAAGGACAATTTTAGTTTGGTTTACTTTACATGAGTCCCCAGATAGAAAGCTGATACTACAAAAAATTAATTGACTATAGTAAAAGACTTGAACTATAGGGGACCTTCCTGCCGCACATAAAACCTCCATGTGTCAAAAAAATTTCCACTGAAATGATGCCATTTTAATGCTTTTTGACACTTTTGGAAAAAGACTGACACATTGTTTGACTTCTCTGTTACAAAAACATGCACATTTTACTGCTTATTTCTTAAGAGGCTGATTTTTACTTTTTTTCTACACCATGTTAAGGTACCATATCATTTTAAGTAATAATTTGGACTTGGGTGTTCTGTTCATATTTAAATTTTGCATGTAAGTTTAAAATACAGTATAAGGTGAGTGTGATAGATCTGTTTGCACCTGTGAGCATTTTTTCATTAAGTTAAGTTGATTGTTAACTCTAAACTGCTCTGATGTGAGTATTGCTTGTGATGAACTTGCATTCTGTACATGCTGCCATGTCTAGATGACATGACTTAAAAACAATGACGGCTAAAAAGACACAGCTAAAGAAAGGAAAATAATTTATTAAGAAACACTTCACTCACCAAAGATGGTCATTAATGATCAGGCAGTAGAGATTGTTGAATGCTTTTGGACAATTATAGATTCAAAACTAATTTTGTATCATGTCTAAACTCATCCTTTGAATCTAGCATCGACAAACATAAATTCAAAGTTAGACTTTCAAAACTGACTTTTAATCTATCATTGCCTTTGGACAGTCATAGATTCAAAACTAACTTTTAGTCAAAACACAGAAGCAGTCTCCATGGATAGTGTGATGGTTATTTTGAATTCAACGATCAGTGTTATGATAACAGCAGTGTGATGTTACACTTACCACAATATTTATAAATCAAGTCAGATTTAGTTTAACACTAAAATTACCAAAGCCTACAAAAAAACTTGTAATTCTGGCCCACCTTAAATCCCTTCGCACCTTTCTGTCAGCGTCTTCTGTCTTGTAAATGTGCCGATCAAGACAAGCAGTCAGCTATATCAACCCACTTCCACAAAAGGGCAAAACGTACTCCAAGCTCAAGCCGTGATTATCTTGGAGTGAAGTTATTAAAACATGAAAAATGTTGCTGTGTAAATGATGTGCTTACATGTATTATTGTAGGCACGGAACACAAATGAAATGCATGTGTTCCAAATAATGATATGTTATTTCCCCTCTAAAACTCCAGCATTTCACTCTAAGATAAGCAAGGGTTGAGCTGGCATTGGTAATTCTAGTGTTAAACAAAACAGAATACCCAAATTCCTGACACAGGATTGATGCATATTATAAGGAAATTAATTACATTTCTTTAATCTAGGGCTGTCTAAAAAAGTTGTAATCATGACCAATCACAGAATGTCTTTTGATTAATCACATGTTTATCAAAAGTAGTTGTACACTAGTGTGTCTGCTGCACAACTTCATACTATAGTTTATCAGATTGCAAAGACTTGTGCCTTTTGTCTAAATCCTTGAAATGTGACACAATTGTCCCATATGAAAGTATGTGTAAGAATTGTGACACTCTAATGAATGCTGTTTCTCAGCTCTGTATCTTCAACTATATTTAAAGGACTGTGATCTAATGGAATCAATTTTATAATAAGTATCAGTAGTTAATGCTTTAAATTTTATTTCATTCATGGGCACAATTCAAATTGTACATTTATGAATTGTAGACTGTCTCAGATTTTGCTGCATAACATTGGACTTTTTAACAGTGGCATTATTTTATGTTTTGCTCTTAGGTAATAAGATGAATGTTGTACTTCCATGATATTTGAATGTCCCCACATTAAGGTTTACAAGTATCCATAGTTTTGGCCTTTTAACCATATGTGAAAATTTTAAATCAAAAGCAGACATCTTCAATGTTTTCTTTCCTCACCCATTGTTAATGGACTAGCTTAGATCAGCGGTTCTCAAATTTTAAGTAAATTCCCCCAAAGAAGTTGTACCATCTGGTCAAGGCCCCCCACTAATTCTGTGCAATCCTAATGTGACGGAGTGGAGCATGACTTTGGATCTTGGTTCCTGCTAACAGCAATCATACTGTTCAATTTTGTATAATAGTAGGCCTATTAATTAAAGCAAAAGCTTAACTACAGCAGACTATGACTATTGATACAAATGTTATTAACTGTCAGTTGATATCCCTAAGACTGTGTTATCATTCTGTTTTGAATCCAGCCTATTGAACTGCCCTATGTGAAAGACTTCATGAAGCAAAGCATGTAACCAGATTGCACTTCCCATTATGAACTGAACCACCATCATAATTCTGGAATCATGTTATTGTTATGAGCTTCAGAATTCCTAAGTTAGTAAGTCCCAAACAGTTCCAAAAATGACCACTGCTGAGGGAAGTCCCATCACAAACTCTGAAAGTAGCACAGAGGTCAATGTAGAATCTTCATAAATCAAATATTTACTGTATTTTCACTGTTACACAATGTAGCTCTGAAGAACACAAGAGTCGCAGCAGAGAATGCCTGCAAAGGCAAGACAATCAAAGGCAAACAAATATCAAATATGAATAAAGAAAACAAAGTAAAAAAAACAAAGCATATGTCAAAAAATCCACAAAAAAAAAAACGAGCAGCAGAGAAAATCACAGCAGAAAACTCACCAACTCCCAAGCACATTCAATTGAAACACAAAGGAATATGGTTTGCCCCCACATTTATAGGGCTGAGGGCAGTCCCTTCCGGTGACAAGGAGGTGGCCCCAACCCTTTAGGCCCTAACCAGAAAACACAAGAAACATAAGGAGTAAAGCAAATAACAAACAGAGGTACCATTAATTTAAATCAAAGACTCAAGATATAAAACAAGAAATTGAACCCTTGCCAAGGTAGGAACCCTGGCTGAAATACAACAGTTATCCAAACTCAGCTCAGTTGCCCCCAAGATACTGGGCAGTGGTCTCATTAAATACTCTATCACCTCATCCTCACAGGTACTGCACTTTTTCCTCCTCCCCCTTGAGAAAAAACAATTCCTTATCGGTCAGGATGCTAACAGGTTAACTGAGAGAATAATGTGTTAATTTTTATACCCAACTTTAAATGCATTGTTGTTTACAACTGTAAGAAATCTTTATTTATGTTTATGTTGTTTTTTTGTTTTATTGGAAGATACATTGAGCTAAATTCCTATCAATGTGAAGTAGTAGTAAAGTATTATGTTAAATAATGGATTAAAAGCATTTCTGTTACCAAATTCTTTAGAGTTTTAAATTATGTATTAATTTGACAAAACATTTAAGTGTGTTTCTTTATTCTTTTAAACACATGATTTACATTTTTAAAAAGGTCTCAATTCACAAGCTAGTCGCTACGTGTAGCATTCCACTAGGTTTAAATTAAGCTGACCCGTCAGCATATGTGAAGTACTTTAGTGCTTTCTTGTCAACACATATTCTTTATTTAAAACAATTTACCTTAAATCATGGCACTAAAAACAAAGCATACAATAAATTAATTGGTAAAAAATATCTCTTCCAGTAAGGAACAAACGACTTAATACATTTTACCATGTCATGTGCGTTAACATCATAGTATATGTCTGTGTCACACTACTTGGAAATTATATCCGACAGAATTTGTTTGTAGGCTATTTGTGTCTATAATTCACTTGACAGGACAGCCATTGCAATTTCCATGATGTGATATTAATTATGCTGACATATACATTACTTATGCTAGCATTGTTCTACACTGTATCACTTTTAAAAATGCTAATGCTATAGAATCTACTTTCCAGTAATTGCCTTCTTTTTTAGAGAATGGGAACAGAAAATCTTAAAAATTAGACTTTCTTATGATGAATTGTCAGCTATGATAACTGGCTTTGAGATTACAAAAAGTGGCACTTTGGGAAAAATGGATTTCTTATTCTTTAGATTTTTGACTTATACAATTGATTAAAATGAATGGTTGTGGACAACCATTTTATACCAATACACCTACATTTGTCAGCATGCTCTGCAGTATCCAGTGCATCACTGTCTACATAGTATAAGACAAAAACAGTATTCTTACTCCTACTTCATCCATTTCAGGGCCACAATGTGCAAAAAATGGACAGAATACCATTGCATTGCAAAGCCCATTCTTGTATGCATTGTGGGAGAGACATGGGAAAAATGTGGAAAATTTCCAAAGACAATGAACGGGCGTGAGATTTAAAATCCAGAAAGCAGTCATGTTAACCAGTTCACCACCAGGCAGCCCTAGTAGTCAGGCAAAATAAATAAATACAAATTCTTTACTGAATCATTTATGTGATTTTGAGCGAGTAAGTTCAAATTACAAAAGTGCTAGAAATAAGACAATCAGAATTTAAGTGCTAGCTCACAAGCAAATTCTGCACACAAAAGACAGGCGTTGCTTCATGGCTAACACCTGCTCCCAGTACAGGCTTCTGCATCACATAATTCATATAAGGGCAAAAGTAGTTAATTAAATGAATGGCTAGGTGCCTGCTTAGATATGAGAAAAGTGTTATAAAAGAAAGAAAAGTTTAAGTCGGATAGAGCAGATACATCAAGAACACAATGAAAAAGAAAAAATGGAAAGTTGTAATGAACCACTAGTATATCAAATAAAAATATGCACACCATAACAATTGATGCTAAAATGGACTTTGTATTGGGGAATTATCAACTTGGCTTAAACAATTCACCTATATTTTTATATAACTTATTAAGTTTCAAATACTACCATTTTCATCTCCTATAATATTGTATTTCTTTACTTCCTCTAGGCAATATACCATATCTTTCTATAGTCTTATCAGTCTCTTCTGCAATTCTTAATGCTTTCATGTCATAATTAAATTTCAATTTTTTTTCTGTCTATTTTCACCTTTCAATTGCTTTATTTCAGAGTTCCCTGTTTGCCTTATTTATATTATTTCAGTTTAGTTTCTTATACTTTTTCCACGTACAAAATTTCCTGTGAACTAATTCCTTGTTTCACATTGCCCACTCATCACATCCACCGCATTTACAGACTCTTTTACTGCTTTTATCACACATTTGTTAGCAACTTTTTCCATCACTGGAAATGCCTTCCTCATCAGTTTCATGGGTTCTGTGATCAATGAACCTAATTCTGCACTTTGTTACTTCTTCCATGGGCACTTAAAGTTAAACTATTTTATCCTGCTGCATTCCATTACTGTTATCTTATTCGTTTTAATCCTTATAGTTTAAAATTTCCTCTACTATTATGAATAACTATCATTCTTAATAAAGCAGCATGGCTAAATTGAGGGTCATGATTGGGTGAACAAATTATATGACCAAATATTCCTTTTGTTATCTCTAATGGCCAAGAGCAGTCAGCAGTGACTGACTGGACTAGGTGCTTTATTTGAAATCAGTCTTCCAGGCTTCAGAAGACTAATTTGAAAGTCCTGCTTTCAATCCAACCCTAAACCTTAAGAACAGAACCCATGAGGCCCTTTTAAAACATTTATTTTCAAAGAGGAACTTTTTGTGTATCCCAGTTTGAGACAAAATGATTGTGATGAATGATTTTATAACCTTGGTTTAATAGATTTCATATTATTTCATTGTGCCTGGAAATGTTTTATTTATAGACATTGTGTACTTTAATAAAAAGTTAAGTTATTACCTGATAAGTGTACAAGTAGTTCACTGAAATTCTGGACAGACTTCAAAAAGTAAAATGTAAGAAAGCTATAATTTGCCAATCAGATGCTGTAAATTCTTTTAATTAAATTTGCACCCTTGCACAAATGCATCTTTTCAAAAAGGTATCTATTTATTTACTCATTTATATATATATACTCAGCAAAAAAAGAAACGTCCTCTGACTTTCAACTGTTTTTACTTTCAGTAAACTTAATGTGTAAATATTTGTATGAACACTAAAAGAGTCAACACCATAAGACATAAACTAAAAATGTTTCACAATGTGTCCCTGAATGAAGGGAGGCTCAAAATCAAAAGTACCAGTCAGTATCTGGTGTGGCCACCACCTGCTTGAAGTACTTCAGTGCATCTCCTCCTCATAGACTGGACCAGATTTGTCAGTTCTTGCTGTGAGATGTTACCCCACTCTTCCACCAAGGCACCTGCAAGTTCCTGGACATTTCTGGGGGGAATGGCCCTAGCCCTCACCCTGCGATCCAACAGGTCCCAGACGTGCCCAATTCCTTCGACGATAAACACGAATCTGTCCATCACCCCTGGTGAGACAAAACCGTGACTCATCAGTGAAGAGCACTTTTTGCCACTCCTGTCTGGTCCAGCGAAGGTGGGTTTGTGCCCACAGGCGGCGTTGTTGCTGGTGATGTCTGGTAAGGACCTGCCTTACAACAGGCCTACAAGCCCTCAGTCCAGCCTCTCACAGCCTATTGCGGACAGTCTGAGCACTGATGGAGGGATTGTGTGTTCCTGGTGTGACTCCGGCAGTTGTTGTGGCCATCATGTACCTGTCACGCAGGTGTGATATTCGGATGTACCGATCCTGTGCAGGTGTTGTTACACGTGGTCTTCCACTGCGAGGATGATCAGCTGTCCTTCCTGTTTCCCTGTAGCGCTGTCTTAGGCGTCTCACAGTGCGGACATGGCAATTTATTGCCCTAGCCACATCAGCAGTCCTCATGCCTCCCTGCAGCATGCCGAATGCACATTCACGCAGATGTGCAGGGACCCTGGGCATCTTTCTTTGGGTGTTTTTCACAGTCGGTAGACAAGTCTCTTTAGTGTCCTGCATTTTTAGAACTGTGACCTTAAATGCCTACTTTCTGTAAGCTGTTAAGGTCTTAACGACCATTCCACAGGTGCATGTTAATTAATTGATTATGGTTAATTGAACATGCATGGAAAACATTGTTTAAACCCTTTACAATGAAGATCTGTAAAGTTATTTGGATTTTTAAAACATTATTGTTGAAATACACAGTCCTGAAAAAGGGACGTTTCTTTTTTTGCTGAGTATATATTTTAAAAATTAGTTATACATTTTATATTAGTAGCTGGAAATCCACAAAGGAAGAAAATGAATCACATATATTAAAGTTTTTTGTTCCTAAATCTTCTAATAATACAGGAATCATCCACAGAGGAACATGATAAAGGAATCCAAGGCAATATTATAACAAATAAGGTGGAGGGGAAGATAAATTGGTTTGGGGGGATTGATGAGATGGGTTCGGAGGGTGTTGGTTATAAAGTCTCATTAATTATTTGCCCCACATATACAACAGTTTACAGCATACCACGTGATTCATGCCCAGCTCCATATGTGGGACAAACATCAAAAACACTCACTACATGTATACAGGAACATCACAATGCAATCAGAGGAAAAGACCAATGTTCTCTAATTCACACTCATACAAGTATGATCAGACAGACATTTAACTGGAACTCAGTGCAAGTAAAATTTAAGGCTAATACTAAAAGTACCAGAGAGCTGGCTGAATTGTGGCTATCTAATGAATACACCATTAACAGACATTTGAACATGAACCCAGAATATACAGGCTTGAAAAGAAGAATATGCAAATAATAAATAAGACTTTATAAATAACACCCTCCGAATCCCACCTCATTAATCCCCCCACCCAAGCCAACATGCACCTACCCTCCCCTCCCCTCCTTATTTGCTATGTATTGCCTTGGATTCCTGTAGGTCTAATCATGTTCCTTTGAGGATGATTCCTGGTAGAAATCAAAAGTTTAGGAATAAAAAACTGTTTTAAGATACATGATTGATTTTCTTCTTTTGTGGTTTCCAGCTGCTAATACACAAACCGTATCACAGACCTTCACTTCAACACTATATATATATTGTGGTCACTAGGGGGTGCTCCAGCTCCCCAAACACCTATCACAACACTGGCTCGGACACAAGGGCAGTAAATAAGAGGATTTTATTAGTGGTAAACCCCTACAGGGAAGAGTTTCCCATGGCAAACACACAATTCCAAAGCAGCACACAGCAATACTTTGTCTTCTCTACTTTTCTCACAAGTTTTGTCCTCCTCCTCCTGATTCTGGCTCTCAGAACTGAGGCAGACAGCTCCTTTATGTAATTCCTGGAAGTACTTCATGTGTCCTGAAGCTGTCTTCCAGGTGATGCTGGAGCCCAATCAAGTAGGGCTCACCAGTCCTTTCTGAGCCCCCTGGCAGCACACATGGAATCAAATAGGGCTGATCAAAGGAACTCCAGTTCCTATGTTTCCCTGTGGGAATGAGGGGCTCTGCCGGAACCCAGAGAGGCTGCCATCTAGTGATTCGGGGCAGATAATGCCCTGCGCATGCTGTCTCCCCCTGTCCCCACCTATATTAATATACATTATAGTTTCAGTCTAAGCCAAATAATAAAAATAAACTGTATGCCTATATGTGAATTTCTCTGAAATGTAGAAATATTACATTTAACATATTTTTTTAAATGCCACTTTATTTTTTATTTTAAAACTTGTGATATTTAAAGGTAGAGTTGTGAGAAATAGACATTTTTGGTCGAAAGTCAACCATAATTTGACAAGACCAACTCATCTTATAAAGCAGAAACAATACTTATATCAGTCTGATATATATTATTGATCAGTCTGAAAAAGCTCACTTTGAAAGTTTCTACAAAAGCAATTAGGTGCTATGATGAAACAGTCTCAAATGAGGACCTCCAAAGCAAAGGCAGACCAAGAGTTATGCCTTCTATAGCGGATATATACTGTAAATT